>NC_134585.1:33652649-33987649 GCF_037038515.1 Microtus pennsylvanicus | reverse complement strand
GCAGCCAGAACTCTGTGAGTTCCTGGTCTATAGAGTAAGTTCCAGGACAGTCAAAGTTACAGAGAAACCTTGTCTCGAAAAACAAATGAACAAAACAAACAAGTACAGAAATGAAGAGGAACAAATAAAAAGGACCCTATGCTGCCCTTACATAGGCAAATCAACCAAAAATGGCTGGGTGTAATTCTAGCAGATATGGATGATCTCAGCCTGGTCTACAATATCAAGTTACAGGTCAGCTAGAGCTAGCTATACAGTGAACCCTAACTCAGAGAAATCTAGAAAATTTTCTGTCAAGCTATCTCTAAGAACAGCAACATGAGAAATTTAAACATTTTCTAAATTACATTATTCTTGCAATGTTCCAATAATTTAAAGTAAGCATAATTATTTTGTAATTGAAAGAAAAAAAAAAAGAGGGGCTGGAGAGATGGCTCAGTGGTTAAGAGTACTGACTGCTCTTCCAGAGGACCTGGGTTCAATTCCTAGCACCCACATGGCAGCTCACAACTGTCTGAAGATCCAGTTGCAGGGGATCTGACACCTTCACGCCAATAAACAATAAAAAATATTTAAAAAAAAAAAAAAGATTAAAAACACTAGGCCAATAGCCAGGCATTGGAGGTACAGCCCTTTAATTCCAGCATTTGGGAGGCAAAAGAAGGCAGATCTCTGAGTTCGAGACCTGAGAGTTCCAGAACACCCAGGGCTAAACAGAGAAATCTGTCGCAAAAAGCAAAAAACAAAACAAACAAACAAACAAAATAAAAAAAAAATTCCAGGGGCTGGAGAGATGGCTCAGAGGTTAAGAGCATTGCCTGCTCTTCCAAAGGTTCTGAGTTCAATTCCCAGCAACCACATGGGGACTCACAGTCATCTGTGATGGAGTCTGGTGCCCTCTTCTGGCCTGCAGGCATACAGGCAGACAGGATATTGTATATATAATAAATAAAAATATATAAAAAAAAATTCCAATAGGCCACGGGGCAGTTCAGTGGGTGAATAAAGGATCTTGCCACTAGGTCTGATAACCTGTTTGGTCCCCAGAATCCACATGGTAGATAGAACCCACATGGTCCATGTAGGAGATAGATAGTCCTCTGATCTCCAAAACATGCACCATGGCATGAGCACGCACTCACACACAAATAATGTTTAAAAAAAAAAAAGGAAGAAAGAAAAGCACTTTCAATCCCTGTCAAAAAGGGGTAACTAGATGTCCATGTATGTCAGGCTCTGGTCTCTGCATAGCACTTCCCGTTAAAAGCAAATAGACAGAAGGGCTTAGAGAATGGCTGGGAACTCTAGGGTACCTCAGTAGTACTGTGCTGGTTTGAAATAAAATGGTCCCCATAGGGAGTGGCACTATTAGGAGGTGTGGCCTTGTTGGAATAAGTGTGTCACTGTGGTGGGCTTTGCAGTCTCCTATGCTCAAGCTATGCCTCGTGTGGCACATAGTTTCTCCTGCTGACTGTAAATCAAGATGTAGAACTTTCAGCTCCTTCAGCACCATGTCTGCATGCATGATGCCATGTCCCCACCATAACAATAACGATGAAACCACTGAAACTTTAAGTCAGCCCCAATTAAATGTTTTCCTTTAAGAGTTGCCATAGTCATGCTGTCTCTTTACAGCAAGAGACCTAACTAGACAAGCTCCTCTGTGCCCAGCCATGTTGGTCTGGTGGACCTGCAGATAAGTAACCTATACAGGTCCTTGCTCAAATGCTGAAGGCCTGGTTGAACTGAGCTACTGGTGAAGAATACAATGTTAAACCAGGACTATTTTTGCTTGGACTCCTATCTTTGAATGATTCCTCAGATAACATTTTTAGATTAGGAGCATTTATTTTACTTTAAAAAGATATAATGGGGGCTGGAGAGATGGCTCAGTGGTTAAGAGCACTGACTGCTTTTCCAGAGGGCCTGGGTTCAATTCCCAGCACCCATATGACAGCTCACAACTGTGTGTAACTCCAGTTCCAGGGGTTCTGTCATCCTCACACAGACATACATGCAGGCAAAACATCAATGCGCATAAAATAATAAATAAATAATGATTGTTTTTTTTTTTTAAAAAAAAAAGACATAATGGAAATCAACTAAGAGAAACTGGTGGTACTTCCTAGGTAAACCCTAAAAAACCTACTTATACCCCCAAGACAGCAAAAAACACAATGTTTGAAAATCAGCCCCTATTCACAAGCTCTGGATGAGGAAACCAAGAGTGGAAGGAGAAAAGGAAGAAGAGGCAAATACCCAAAAACATTATACCCCAGCAGCAGCCATACCTGAGTGTCCACAAACTCAATCCCCACAATAGCTAGTTTTACAGATAAGGAGACTCAAAGAGGTCCTGCGTTGATCAAAGTAATAAAGCTATAAGCCTGAGGGCTCAAATTTGAATCTGCTCTGTCAACAAATTTAGTTCAACGGCAGCTATGGTCAATCCTTTGGCTGGCTCCAAATTTACCTAGGATTAGAGCTCACTTCCTGGTCTGTGCAAGCCAACTCACCTGTGAGCTAGAGGGTAGCATCTGGGAGGTAGGCTCCTCGGATGGTACTGCTCCTGAACCTATAGGGCTTAGCGTGGTGATTCTGCTTGGCTGGCCTCGGAGTGTCAGAGTAATGGTGGTGGGGACCTTTAAGCCTAAGTAAGAGAGAGACAAAGACAGGAAGACACGGGATTCATAGCCTCTTTCAGGTAACAATGTCTTCCCATATAAAACATCCTCTTGGTTTCCTTCCTGGGTGGGTAGGTCTACCCCATCAGTCAATTTGAAAGGCAGCAAGGAGGAAACTTCCTGTGTTCTCTAGACCTCTCTGGGGGCTGGCCCAACAGAGCTGAATCCAAGAAACCAGGTCAGGACCATGCAGGGCTGGGTTTACAGCTTCCCTATGTGAGATGGCCAGTAAAGTGCTATGGAAAAGCCCAGATCTGAAGTCCCCACTATTTTCATGAGACTTACCTGATGCTTGGTTAGAAATCTGAGCCAAGCCGGGTAGGCTGCTTGCCAACTTAGCGAGGCCCCCATTGGTCAGCAGCTGGTGGATAGCAGTAGGCTTCCCACCAGGAGTGGCACCCAAGGAGGAGAGAGTGGTGGCTACAGGAATGGTGCGGACAATGGTGCTCGTGCCTGTGGTGATGGCACCCAGACTCTGCATGGGGGTTGGCAATTTCAAACCGGTGGCCTATTGGACACACAAGATGATTAGAAGTTACCACCCAACAGCAACGTTAGAGCCTGGAGGGCCCACAGCTATTATTAAAAGCTAACATGCACAGTATCTACCACATGTTAAGGTACTCTTCCAGGAATTCTGCATATTATCATCTTTAATCATCACAAATATACGAGGGAGCTAATATCTTTAGCCTATTTTATAGATAAAGAAACAAGTCAGAGAGGTCAGGAATCTCACCCAAGGCCATACGGTAAATCATAGATTATAACGTTTGGTAACTTTTTGGCTGAATATTTAGAAGGTTCTTTGTCCTCAACCCACTGACCCCAGATATAATTTCCCTGACAAAATTAAGGAGTCCTAATTCCACACTGCTCAACACAGCAGATGATATACCTGTGGGGCTGGCCCTGGAGAGGGACTTCCTGGGAGGCCAGAGGTCTTGCTAATATCCTGTAAGCTGAAGCTGAGGCCTTGGAGGAGGCTGCTGGCTGAAGTGGCCCCTAGGAGAGGACATGACAGGTAACAGCAGAGGTCAGTCACTTGTACATATCATTCAGAAGCAGCCACACTTTCACCCTCACCAACAACTTACACTTGTCCAAAGACACTTTCCTGTCCCCAGAAAGAAACCAGGAGAGTCTCCTGAGCAGACACAGTAGATACCACACAAGGAGAGATGCATGCCAGACACTGCCTTGGATTTGCTCTGCACAATCAACTTGTTCCAAGCCAGTAGTTCTGCATTTTGAATGGCATTAGGAACAGCTGAGAGCTTCAATCCCACTTTTCAGAAACCTAAATCCTCTTTATTTCTAGGTAAGAAGAAAGGCTCTAGAAGCCAAGTGGATTCATATACTTGACCACATTACACATAGTCCAACATTCTCAAAGTAAAAATCTGCTTAAAGGAAAGGTAAATCAGCAATGCTCTAAACTATGGGATCAGGCAACCAGCCCTTCCATGAGACTGCGGTCAGAGTGACAAACACAGAAAAAACATCTCATTTTCCAATAACCAGGTTAGCAATACCTCCAGCTTTATTCAGTCAGATGTATGAAAAAGAAGAATCAGTCAGGTGGTGGTGGTGTACACCTTTAATCCCAGCACTTGGGAGGCAGAGGCAAGCGATCTCTGCGAGTTTGAGGCCAGCCTGGTCTACAAAACGAGTTCCAGGACAGCTAGGGTTGTTACACAGAGAAACCCTGTCTTGAAAAATCAAAAATTAAAAAAAAAAAAAAAGAAGAAGAAGAATCACAATACAGGCATTGCCCATGCTCAACAGTAGAGGACACAGCTCCTAGAGACCATCATCCACGCTAATTCTGGCAGAGATACTCCCTCTAGCTCCAGTCCCAGAGCTCCTGGTCTAAGACCACCTCCTAACAGCAGATCCAAAAGACTGCTGGTGGACATGAGAAGGGCTACAAGATACCTGGAAGGGCGCTGCCAGGAGAAGTGGCCACTAAGCGGCTCTGCAGGGTTTGGATGGCATTGGGTGTGGCACTGCTGGAAGCCACAGGTGGCGCTGCGCTGGCTAAAACGCCACCTTCAGAAGGACTTGACCTGGAAACAAAGAAAGGAGTCCTGTCATCCAAAGGGTAGCAGCCCACAGTCATAGAGGAAGCATCCAGAGAGATTCAGCCAGGAAGAATTTTCTGTTTGTTTCAGCTTCTAAGCCCTTAATTTATCCTTCTAAAAGTCATGCCTAAATTAAAGAACTGTGGTCTTAACTCAGTAAATGCTCTGCAATCTTCTAAGGAAAAATGAACCCTAACTGACAGAAATGAAGGAAAAGCTCCCTCTGAGAAAAAAAAAATCACATGCCCATAACTGACAGATTCCAGAATCTCTCAACTTCCCTGAACACCAAATGAACTGTAGACTGAGTGAAGGGAAAGAAGGGACTCACTTGGAGGTGGTGAGAAGTCCAGTTAGTTCCTTGGCTCCCGCTGAAGCTCCCAGTGTCATGGTGATAGGTTTCCCCCCAGAAGCTGCAGAACAAACCCCACGACCATAGGTTAGTTCTAATGTGCCCCTACAGCCAAGGCTAAACTTAAGACTGGAAAGTGCATCCAGATACTTTTCTCTGTCCTGTCTGGTCCCATTTGACCAGTTTCTTTCCCACCTGCTGGTCCCTGCAGTCGCTTATAAAATAGTCATTTAGAGGTTTAATATTAATTACAATTGCTTGGCTGATGGCTCAGGCTTCTTACTGGCTAGCTCTTACATACAGATGAACCCATTTCTAAGAATCTGTGTATCACCATGTGGCGTTACCTATTCTCTAGCATCTTGCTGCTCTGGTGGCTTGCTGGCATCTCTCTTGACCTTGCCCTTCTGCACCTGTATCTCTGCTTGGATTTCCCACCTAGCTATATTCTGCCCTGCCATAGGTCAAAGTAGCTTTATTCATCAACCAATAAAAGCAACACATATTTGCAGTGTACAGGACATCCTACATCACTTCCTTTCTGTCAAATTGGAAAGGGAGATTTTAACTTTAACATTGTAAAATTACATATAATAGAACAGGTTGTCAAGCAAGAATTACAATTATAATAGTCTATTTGGATTTGGCAGAATTAAAGAAAATATCTACCCTATCTTTGTGAGTCTCAAGTTTTGTATCTAATTCATCTTTTATCATAACTAAGGAAAACTGTAATTATAACTATCTAGTTTTACCTCTGAAGGCCCCAGAAGGATATATGGGCAGGACAGAGAAAAATATCCAGCTACAGAAAAGTGAAGACAGAACAGCTAGCTATGCTATTATAGGAGAGCTGGGAGTTCTTCCATCTTTTAAGCTTTCTGGAGTATCTCATTACCTTAACTGAGAACCAGAAAGGGACAAAATATGTAATGTTCTAAATGGCCCCACAACTACTCTTATGTTGTCTCTCTTGTTGAGAAAAGGTGACTACCACTTTCCAACATGTGTGACCTCAGACCATCTCTGTTTCGGGTGTCCTTCACACTGACAGAAGTTGGGCTGCCTGCCAAACTGTGTGCCTGGGAAAGCTGGTCAACCTTTACCAAACACTCCACAAAGGACTCACCTTCAGGCGTTCCACCTTGAGAAAGAGCACAAGGCCCTCCAGCTGTGTCCCCTTGGGAGATCAGGGACACTTTGATCTTTGGTCGCTTGGAGGGCTTTGCACCAGGAAGAGGACTGGAAGGATGATGCCGCTTCAGCTGGACCCTAAGCTCCTCTTTCTCTGCTTCCTCCATAGATTCTGATGAAATGGGGACTAAGAAATGGAGTTGAGGTAAGATCTTCCGTAAGTTTATAAATACCATAGGCCAAGCCAGCCAAATTGGGAACACACAGGAGAAATGCCCCAGGTACAGGTCACACCTCCTATTTCTACCTCAGCTCCCATCCATTGTGGACCTAATTTGGAGCATCTCAGAGATAGCTCTAGCCCATTCAGCTGCGCTGGACTTGGTGGCTCTCAGGACCTACTAGGTGAGGCAGCATCTCAGATTCTGCCCAAAGATAACAGGGCAGAAGTGACCTATGTCACAACCAAGTCTGTTTTTGTTTTTTTGTTTTGTTTTGTTTTGTTTTTTCGAGACAGGGTTTCTCTGTGGTTTTGGAGCCTGTCCTGGAACTAGCTCTTGTAGACCAGGCTGGTCTCGAACTCACAGAGATCCGCCTGCCTCTGCCTCCCGAGTGCTGGGATTAAAGGCGTGCGCGGAAATATGGGCTTTCACTAACAGATCACTAAGTATAAAGGCAAGCCTTCTGGATTCCTCATTTCTCCTACTCTTTACACTCAGAAGTCTCCTCCCTTTAGTCCTTCTTAGCACAGGCAAACAAGATGGGACAGGGAGAAAGCATCCCAGTGAATTTGGGCTGGGAAGCGGGGGTGGGGGGCTTGGTATGGGGCCACAGTTAGGGAATTGATTACCGATCAGTTAAAAGAACTGCTTAGGGATAAACGTACTGGCCTAAGACAGAGGAAAAAGGCAAGAGCTCTAAGTGCCTGGTATGCTTGCAGAATGGGAACAACTAAGGCAGGGGAGAAAACAGACATGGAAATGCAAGCTTACAGGTCACAGGCATACAAGAGAAACAGAACCAAGAAGCATGGCAAACAAAACAAAACAAAAAAACAGCACCATGAGAAACCAACAGAAAGAACTGAGAAAGGCAAAGGCCACTGCACAAGCAAGGGGACCTGGTGGAGTCAGGAGACAGAAGACAGAGGAAAAGAATGGAGAGAGGGAAGAGTGAGAGGTAGGGGAGGAGAGCAGCAAGCCTGGGCGAGCAAGTGAAAGCAATACTCACCAAAGAGACAGGAGGAGGCGCCAGGAGGAAAAGCTTTCCTCACCAGCATGTTTTGTTTCAGAAAAGCAGCAAACTGTGCTGGAATGAATCAGAAAGAATTATAGAATCATAGCCAGCTAGAGAATGGAGGAACAGAGTGGGAACAAGGAAAAGATGAAAATGGTCAGTGGGTGCTCTCTCTTAACTAGACGGATCTAGAACCTGACTGCTGTGTACTTGCCACATGGGGCCGTCAAGCCAACAAACTAGAGCAAGTCAACTGCAAATAGAGGCAACAGGCAGTGAGGGCTCTGTTTATATTAACTACCACTTCCCATCCACCCATCAGCTCTGCCAAAGTCATGCTTTTATGGATGCTGCTTTCCCCACTGACACTCCTGGGTCTCATCCTAAACCCAGTACACCACTCAACCTTCAAGATCACCTTAGTAACTCCACTAATCATGCTACCCAGAAGTTCAGTAAACTGCTAGCTCTTCCTTCACCAAATTTCTAAAAGAATCCCACACCAGAACTTGGCTCTTTTCCACCACTCAGGAAGTTAGGTCACAGGGCATCCACAGACTCTAGGCACCTAGCCTCTTTTGTTGCCTTCATCCACCCACTCACACTTGTTAGTGGTGTCTCATAAGACGTCTGGGTTTAAGTGATAAGTCTGACTCCATTAAAAGCAAAAGGGAGTGTGAACAGAGGATCATGTTGGGGTGGAGGGGGTGAACAGACCGACATAAGGGACAGAGCCACTAATGTTTCCTTCTTGTTTCACTGGATTTTCCTTTTCTACACCTCCTCACATAGTCTTTAGATTCCTCCAAACCCTAATTTCAACAATACAAATGTTTTTCACTCTCATCTGAAGCTCAACTGCAGAACCCTGACATAATTTGTAGATAACCCATCATGTAACTCTGAACTCGGTGAGCTGGCCTAGAACCTGAGGAATAAAATCAGTCACTCTGTACTTATCATCTGGAAAGCCCTCTGACTACTGGAATGGTTGGCAAAATATATACTTCTCCAATGAGTAATTAAACGAAAGGTCGGGCCACTACACACAGTCAGCTCATAAGCTCAGTGTCTCCAGCATACCAACACACAAGGCTGTGACTAACAAACACAAAGCCTAGTCCCACACAGTCTTGGCATTCATTTCAACCTGATTTTGCCTAAAAGCAATATGGGAAAGGGTACCTCTCACACTGGAAAAAGCTGCAAATCTAATACTTTCCAACTGCCACAGGACATTAAGTACAAGCAATAGAACCCCATTGGGGCTGCTGGGACAGGAGACTATACCTTGAGCTTGTTTGTGGGTCAGCACAGCTTCTGTTCTCTGTACATGTCTTTTCAGCAGCTGGGAAGTCCCAATCTGACTGGACTTCTGGGCAGATGTCACTGTGGTCACTTTGGTCTTAGGACTAGAGGTGGGGCTGCTGGACACACTGGAGAGATCCTGGGTAGAGAAGGTTCAAAGGTTTGCATCCAACCATCACTTGGCATGTCTCCCTGGATCTCCCCTTATAGTAATTCCCAGATATCCTCATAAAGAAATACCTAATTATACATCTTCATACCTTCTTCCCCGCACACACTACCTCTGAGCCCGAGGGGGAGGTGGGGAGCTTGGCAGCTGGGGAAGCAGGCCGACTTCCTCGCTCAGGAATTTCAAAGGCCAAGTCTCTTCGGGCCAAGTCCCGGGGCTTCTTCTTCTTTTCAGCATCCTGATCCCGAGGCTCAGAACCCACATGTCCCTCAGCACGAGTAAGCACTCCAGTCAGGAAGTCCACAATCTCATCCTAGTGTGAGAAGAAGCTAAGGCCTGAGTTCTCCTCTGGAGAACAGGACCCTCCTAGATAACATCGAAGCAAACAGAACTCTACTCCTTCCCACTCACAAAGCCAAGCTTCCAACTGCTATCTTGAGAAAGACCAACAGCTGCCTATGTGAAAGAAGCTCTGAGCACATCCACCCTGAGGTGCCTCGCCTATATCTTTATTCTAGCTCACCTCTCCTTTGCTCTTTTTTTCCTCTTTCCCTTTGATTGTGATTTAGGTATATCATAGAACCTACTTGATATCCTTCATAGTCCAAAGTGAGGCTGCTGCCATTAAGAGTAAACCTAAGGCAAGAGACAGAAGGCCCAAATACAAAACAAGAGAAAACTGTTTACCTGAATACATCTGTCCACCATGCTTTGAGTCAACCCTTCTGATTTCTTCTTTGCTTTGCTTATTCTTAAGAGGCAAAAAAGAGAAACAGTGAGGCCAGTGAGGTGACTGACTGGGTAAAAGCACTCCCAGAGAAAGCCTAATGACTAAGTTCAAATTCTGCCACCCAGAGTGAAAGGAGAGAACTGACCTGGAAGCTGTCCTCTGACCTCCACACACATGCCATGTTCCCACCATCCTGGTCCATGTATACCTACCTCCATTCACACATCTTTCTCCCCACCACTCTCAAACACACATACAGAAAGAGGAGGGAGAGTTGTAAAAAATTCTTTAACTACAACTAAGACCCTTTCTCAAAATAACAAAAACCTGGTTTCTGGCTGAGGCTCCTGGCAAAGAGAAAACCAAGCCCCTTAAGTTATACAATGGAGAGTTATTAGTAAGCCTCCAAAACAAATTAAATAAAGCTTAATATAAATAATACCCATGTTCATGTTGATCCTCCAACCTGAGTTGCTCAGGACCCACATAGTTTAAGGAGAACTAACTCCAAGTTATCCTCTGACCTTCATAAAAGTGCTGTGGCATGTGAACACTCACACACACACCAATCATTGATAAAAATATAACTTAAAAATTAAAAAAAATTTTTTTTTGATTTTTTTTCGAGACAGGGTTTCTCTGTGGCTTTGGAGCCTGTCCTGGAACTAGCTCTTGTAGACCAGGCTGGTCTCAAACTCATAGAGATCCGCCTGCCTCTGTCTCCCACGTGCTGGGATTAAAAGTGTGTGCCACCACCACCCTGCCAACATTTTTTAAAACCAGGTGTGGTAGCCTAACCAGCACTCAGGATGCCGAGGCAGGCAGATCTCTGTGAGTTTAAAAACAAGTATCTGAAACTGAGCATGGTGCAGCATGCCTTTAATCCTACCACTTGGGAAGCAGTCAGGTGGATCTCTGTGAGTTCAAGACCAGCCTGATCTACAGACACACAGAGAGAGAGAGAGAGAGAGAGAGAGAGAGAGAGAGAGAGAGACAGAGAGAGAGACAGAGACAGAGAGAGACAGAGACAGAGAGAGACAGAGAGAGAGAGAGAGACAGAGAATGAGTTAGTTCCAGGACAGTCAGAACTAAAATTCTCCCAAAATTTGGTTCTATTTATACTCCAAAATGTATCCAGTCAGGATTAAGACAAGTAAATCTATGTTCACACTGATCCTCAGTAAGAAAAAAAATTTAAATGCCTACGCCAGGAAAAGTTTGATGACAAAGAATCTCAAAGTATCTTCTCCCCACAAGATGACTCCTAATTACAAAGGGAAAAACAGTAATTTCAGAGTGGAGAACCCCACAGCAGCTATCTCAACTGCACAATCAAAGGTAAAACTACCTATAACTGGTCAGTGTCTTTAATAGTGTCAAGGTCACAGAAAAAAAAAATCACTAAAGACTGAACACGGAGATTTAGTAGTTAAGGGCAGAAGGGTTGTGTTTAAGGTCATCCTCAATACATGGTAAATATGAGTACAGCTTATGTCAAAAACCAGACAGACATTAGGGAGACAATGATGAAATCTAAGTTTGTTGTTTAGACCAGACAATGCTATCAAATAGACATTAGTTTCCTCATTTTGAGAATTATATTTTGGTTATACAAGAAACTTTAGGTGAAAGACAGATGAGATTTCAGATTTCTTATACTATTTTTGCAGCTTTAAGTCTTTTAAGTTTTTGAGACAGTTGGTTCAAGGGCCTGGCCTCAGACTGAATCCTTCTGCCTCAACCTTCTGAACATGTATTGATTGGGATGATAGGATTCAACTTATTTATTTATTTTTTTAAAAAAATATTTATTATGTATACGATAGTCTGTCTGTGTGTATGCCTGCAGGCCGGAAGAGGGCACCAGACCTCATTACAGGTGGTGATTGGGATGATAGGATTCAACTTATTTATTTATTTTTTAAAAAAAATATTTATTATGTATACGATAGTCTGTCTGTGTGTATGCCTGCAGGCCGGAAGAGGGCACCAGACCTCATTACAGATGGTTGTGAGCCACCACGTGGTTGCTGGGAATTGAACTCAGAACCTTTGGAAGAGCAGGCAATGCTCTTAACCTCTGAGCCATCTCTCCAGCCCGGATTCAACTTTTATTATTTCAGTCACACTGGTCTGTCATTGCACCGCCACCTTGGACAAGCTTTTTTTCAACATCCTAACACGTTCCCTCTCGGTTCTAGAGGAATGCACCCACCTGAGATTATCATCAGCTCCCCCGACCACCACCAAGCTATTTTCTGCTCTAATCTTTTCCCGGAAGTCCTCCATGGCTTCAGGGTGGCACTGCAGAGAATTCTGACCAATGACAAAGAGGACTGGAGTCTTCATGTCCAAGAGGGGATCATCTACATCCTAAAAGAGGCAGGTAGCAGTTTAGATTTAGAATTGGTACTCAGGAAGCACTGACCTTGAAGCTATTCAGAAAAGTCAGTTGTGAACCTGTAGGAGGCCTCAGCCTCAACCTACCCTGGACGTCCCTCATTCCTGCTGTCCTCCATTCCCACCGCCAAAGACCAACCACTTTGACCTTGCTCTTACCCCTCGGGGGCCATCCACAGTAAGCAGAGGAAACCCAAGGCAGACAACTGCAGTGACGTACTCCATCACAGATACCTGTAAGTAAGAGCACCATTCATCTTTAGGGCAAATGAATTAATTGCACCTCAGCCGCCCCAGAATGCAGGTGGGACTGGCTAGTCGAGAGTCACCAGTCAGTCCCAGCTTTTCTTGCTTGTCTTAGACTTCAGTTTTGTCAGCCATGACATGATTAAGTGTACAGAACACAGGCAGTCACCTCCTAGAGAACTGGAGTCCTGACAGGACCTCCACATACACCTGAGCCTGATGACAGCTGTCACACTTCAGATCCACCAGCAACCTAGACTAGAAACCTCCTTACTGACTTTCTTATTGAGAAAATATAATAAAAAGAACAAAATGTTGCAAGCTCAGAGTAGCACACTTACCTCTCATGTGCAAGGCTCTGGGTTTTATCCCCATAACAGAGAACACCCCAAAATATAGAAAAACCACAAACGCCAACCCTATCCCTTAAGCAGAGAAATCTCTTATCAGTGGTTTTAAGGGATAGCTCCCATACAGCAGAGACTTCTCAAGGTAAGTGGCTACTGAGACTTCTGTCCCAGGTTGTGCAGAGTATAGTGGGTGCTCGCTCTCACTACTTTGACTATGCTGGTTGGAAGAAGTGGAGCTTTCCAAAGTCAAGGACACTTACACAAGCTGATAACATGTGGGGGAAAAATGTTCCTTAATATTTATAAAGGAACCAAACATGAATATAACATCAAATTCAAATTTGTCCCCATTTGAAATGTTAAAGAGAGAGCACAATATGATGTTTAAGTCTGGAGAAAAGGAATCTTTTTACTTGTTCAAACATATATAAAAAATACAGTAGTTGGAAATTTGTTTTTTTTTGAGACAGGGTTTCTTTGTGTACCCCTGGCTGTTATAGAACTTGTTCTGTAGATCAGGCTGGCCTCGAACTCAAAAGACCCACTTACCTCTGACTCCCAAGTGCTGGGATTAAAGGAGTGCACCACCACTGCCTGGTCATATTTGGAACTTTTAAATACTGTTTTGTTTTCTCTTCTCCTCAGAAGTTTGGGCTAGCCCAGAACTCACTACATATAGCCCAAGTTAGTCCCAAATTCATAGCAATCTTCATACCTCAGCCTACCTAGTGCTAAGATTATAAGCCTGGTTGAGGTGATCACTGGTAAAGCTACGTGAGGAGATCAAGGAATTTATCTATTACTCTATTCTTCCTATAGTAACATTTCTATAATAACATTTATTTTTTAAATAATTAATTTATTTTTACTTTATGTACATTGGTGTTTTGCCTACCTAAATGTCTATATGAGGGCATCGGATGCCCTGGAACAGGAGTTATAAACAACTGTGAGCTGTCATTTGGGTGCTGGGAATTGAACCTGGGTACTCGCCAAGAGCAGTCACTGCTCTTAACCACTGAGCCATCTCTCCAGTTCCCCATAATTAACATTTAGTTTGTCTTCCACAATATAAATGCAGTTTCCCACACAAAGTATCTAGCACAAAGACAAAGAAAGAAGAATTTAAAGTAGTAACAGTAGCACTGTTTCCATGACCACCTTTACATTTTCAGTGACCTCCAAATACAACAGAAATTACTTACATGACAGGCCACCAAAGCTCCTGTATTCCAACCGATCAAGATGATGGGCTTGTGTGGAAAATGGCTGTGGATCTTTGTGACAAGAGAAAGACGACAGTGAATAGGAGACTGTGCATGAGCAGACAACCCCACACTACCGGGTGCACCTCCATGAAGTAAACCTGGGCACTCTCACCTCCAGCACTTTGCTCCTCACTGCCCCAATCATGTGTTCGAGGCACTGCAGAACTCCTACCCCACCACCACTGTTTAGCAGATGGGTAGCTACAGGGATGACCTGAAAGGGAACAAAGAGCATCCATGCCGCAGGGCCAGGTTCCAAACCTCAATTCTGCTTAACTTATTATCCCAAGTCTCTTAAACAGTTGACAATTAAATGCCAACAACAAACTTGACCCCATCCCACACACCCTTCTCTTTAATCCTCCAAGACCACATTTCTACCCAGAATTCCTCTTGCCCTTAAAATTACCTTGCCTAAGCAGGAAAGTTGCGACTGCCAGAAGCGGTGGCGGCGTGAGGCAGGGAACACAGAGCTGGAGGGACCAGAGGAGGCGATGAGAATCAAAGGAGAACCAGGGAGTTTGCTCTGAGGAGAAAGAATCCCATCCAAGAACCACTGAGTGAGAGGTATTCACCTATAAACTCTCAACAGTTGCATCCTAACAGTTCTTACACCAACCACCAATCCTTTGCTTATGGGTGGAGGGACGGCTCAGCAGTTAAGAGAATATACTGCTCTTCCAGGGAAGCAGAGTTTAGTTCCTAGCACCCATGTCAAGTGCTTGTAACTCAGTTCCCTCTTCTGGCCTTCATGAGCACCTGTACTCATGTGTAAACACCCACTTTAAAAAGAAATGAACCGGCTGGGTGGTGGTGGTGCACACCTTTAATCCCAGCACTCGGAAGGCAGAGACAGGCGGATCTCTGTGAGTTCGAGGCCAGCCTGGTCTACAAGAGCTAGTTCCAGGACAGGAACCAAAAAAAAAAAAAAAAAAAAAAAAGCTACAGAGAAACCCTGTCTCGAAAAATCAAAAAAAAAGAAATGAACCCAAGCTATTACTAAGAAAGTTAAGTCACTTATCTTCCCTGCCAAGCTTCTAAGGGTCAGCCTGAACATTTTATGTGGCAGTAAAGGCTGAACAACCAACTTACTGGTTTGTTGTGAGAAAGCACACCAACAGCAGGGTCCCATGGCCTCTTGAGGAGGAGCGACAAGGCCTCTGCTCCTGCAGCCCCAGTCTTTGTGTTGGATGACACAAGCATGCGGTCAATCAAAGTTGGGATCTACAAAGAAGGATAGGCAAAGATATTTCCAGTGTGACGTGAGAAACCTTCCCTACAGCAAGCAGCAGGGCAGTAACCCACTTCTTAGCTCTTATGCATATCAAATCTGTACACAGCCAAAGTACACTCCCACTGTGAAAGGAAAGCAGAGATGATCCTCTGGAAGGCAATTTGGTGAGCTGTATCAATGGACTGAAGTTTATTCCACCATCCCTTTCCCAGATGACTGTACTTTGGGTACTTTTCTTATCAGAATACACACAGAAGTCAGGGTGACATATTCCTATGTGATCCCAGCACTTGGAAGAGGATCAAAAATTCAATGTCAACCTCAGCTACAAAGGGGACAGCCTGGGATACATTAGACCCTGTCTCAAAAAAACAAACAAACATCCACGCTATTTTCTGGATATAGCCTTCAAGTTGAGACAAGTATAATGAAACCTGTTATTGTTTCCCCAAAATATATCCTACTGTATTATGCATATTGTGATTTATATCATATCCTGTTTTTAACTATCCCCCAAAAATGTGACCTCACCAATATATAAACATAGGTTTTAGACATGCTGATGTTTATATTGCAAAGAAATATCTTCATGAATCCCACAATACCCACAAAGAAGTCAAAACAATCTCAAAGAAAGAAAGATTTTTAAGTGTTAAAGGTAGATTCATAGGTATTTTAAAAGGGTTTCCAGAAACTAGAGAATATGGTTTGAGGTAGGCATAAAACTCCAAAGGCAGCAGGCTAAGATGAGCTATTCCTAACTCAGGAGTGGGAAGGAGGGAGGGAGAAAGGAGGGAGAGAAGAGGAAGAGAAGGAGAGAGAGACATGTAGACAGACAGACTGGTTAGAAGCTGGGAGTAACTCTTACCTAGGATTTGTAAGGCCCTGGTTTGATCCATAACACACAAAATAATTAAAATAAAACAGATAATGCATTGTGGTATGTTACTTGAAATCCTTCATCTGTCCTCCATATAAATATGCTTCACATAAGTAGTCTAATAGATTTGAAATCTGGGCCCAACACTCAGGAAACTGAGGCAGGAGGCTATCCAATTCAAGGCCAGCAAAGGGAAATCCTGCCTCAAAAACACAAGTAAATAAACAACATAGGAAGAAGAGATACTAAAAGGATCTCCACATGAGATTTTTTTTTTTTTTTTTTTTTTTTTTTGGTTTTTCGAGACAGGGTTTCTCTGTGGCTTTGGAGCCTGTCCTGGAACTAGCTCTTGTAGACCAGGCTGGTCTCGAACTCACAGAGATTCGCCTGCCTCTGCCTCCCGAGTGCTGGGATTAAAGGCGTGCGCCACCATCGCCCGGCTCCACATGAGATTTTGAAAATTATAATCTCGCCGGGCGGTGGTGGCGCACGCCTTTAATCCCAGCACTCGGGAGGCAGAGGCAGGCGGATCTCTGTGAGTTCGAGACCAGCCTGGTCTACAAGAGCTAGTTTCAGGACAGGCTCCAAGACCACAGAGAAACCCTGTCTCAAAAAAAAAAAAAATGCTGGCTTCAGAAAATTATAATCTCTAGACTGCCTCAGTTAACTCATAGAAGTTAATGTTTATACAGTAGCTGCTCTTACAGAGCACCAAGCTAATCCTGCAGAGGGATTTAACCTCAAAGGGTGAGAATGACAAACCAATGGGGGGGCACTGCTAACTGCCATGGGAGGAAAAGAAGCCCTATTTCAGCCATCCAACAGAGCAGGGCAGGTCAACAGGAAATTCATATCTGAAGCAACAACACATATAGTGAAACCGGCTTAGGTTAGGCAACTCAACATCAGCACTCCAGCACAGCTGGGCATGGTAGCCCATTCCTGTAATCCCAGAATTTGGGAAGCAGAAAGAAGAGGATTAAAGCAAGTTCAAAGACTGTCTGGTCTACATAGCAAGTTCTAGGCCAGACAGGTTACCCAGTGAGACAAAAGGCAAGGATGTGTGGTGTTTATTCCAGACCCAAGTGGACTTAAATAACAGATTCCAGCACAGAAGTAGGAGACCACAGTGACAAGGGTTAAAGCCAAACTGCTTTAACCGCCCCAGGATCACCACCCCAAACTGGCCATTCTCACTGAGCATGAGCCACAGCACTGTGAACACTACAAAGCTTTCTCAGGCAGCAGAGTTTACCTATGAAGCTGAAAAGTCTGAGGCTCACTGTCAACATGAAATAAGTCATCTGTAACTGACTTTCCCTTAGGAGCTATAAGATCAGGATTCCCCAGCTCTTCCAGTCCTACATTCATTCTGTCTCAACACAATTAAGACCCTGAGTTTGCTGTCCCTTCTCTGCTCTCTTCATAATGAAATTAAAGGTGAAAATAGCTAGGCTAAGAGTCAGTTGCTGTCTAACACCTAACAAGTATTTTAAAGCAAAATAATCCCATATTCATTAATAGCTTTAAATCTGGATCACCATGGAGGGTATACAGTACCTTATATTCAATGTGCTCACTGACTGGTGGTGTAATAGACAGACTCATGCCATTCCACTTAAACCATTCCAGATGCCAGCAGTATGTCCAGGTAGCACTGGCACCCACTGTTTACACTTGAGTCCACAATAGGCATCTGTCATGCTCAAAATACCTCTCAGTTCATTTACACAAGGCATGCCCCACTAGTATCTTAAACCAGAAGTAGTGCAAACTTGTCTTCATTTCTTCTTCTTTTGTTTTTTTGAGACAGGGTTTCTCAGTAGCTATGGAGCCAGTCCTGGAACTAGCTCTGTAGACCACGCTGGCCTCGAACGCAGAGATTCACCGCCTATGTCTCTCGAATGCTAGGATTAAAGGCGTGTGCCACCACCACCCAGCGCAACCTTTTCAAGCAAGGGGTATTGCATCTAAATTCTGGTCACAGCAAGTGTGGCAGAGCTACTATTGCCCCAGGCACTACCAACACTCGTTTCTAAAGCACACTACTCACCAAATATATTTCTTTTTGCTCATTCCCATGCCTGATACATTATAAATACAAGATAAGTATTAGCTGGATGAAAAAGATTAGGTCAAATATCCTACCACACATGTATCTATTGTATCTAGTCCTGAGTTTTGTTTTCACTTTGGCACAAAGTCAGTTTTCTTCAGCCTTCTGCAACTTCACAAAAAAATCCAATTAAGAACCAATAAAACCAGAAGTTTTGAAGACATGACTCAGAGAACTAATGACTGGGCAAATGCAAGGGCCTGGACTCCATCCCAGTACCACCATGTAAAAGAAAAAGAAAGTGAAGAACTGAACTAAGTACCGCTGCCTAAGGCCACCCTGTGCTGGAGCAAAGCACACACATACTCCTCAAGCCCCTATGAGGACCACTTAAATAATCCTCAGTAGTTACTGTGGGCTTCTCATATGCTGGCTCTCGTGTCAAGATCTCTACCTCAATCCCTACAGAAATGAACTTGCAGTGTAGACCAGGCTACATCACCATCAAGTGATGGTGAGCCACCTGCCTCTGCTTCTACATACTGGGATTAAAGGCATGTACCACTACACCCAGTCAATGGTTCATCACTTGATGAGAAGAGACTTAGTGTCAGAAAGTTCCTTGCTATGTAATTTCCTGGCCCTCTGAGCACCACAGATCTGCTTCTCACAGCCTCCTTATTGACAGTCCTCCTTGGTAAAACCCTCATCTCCTCCACCACAATTCAATTCACCAATGACTCAAAGCACAAACTGCAAGGCTATAGAGGTTAAATATGTATTCTGGTTTTCAGATGCCACACCTCATCCAAAAGATGGAAGACTGAAGAAATTTATAGCAAACATAAACCTAAAATGATACCTTTTTCTTATTTTAACATTCAAATTGTTAGACTCAACCATGCTGACCTGGTCACAATGGCCTTGTCCAAATCTAAACCCTGAACCCACAGCAAATACAAACTACTGCTAGGAAAAAGTAACAAAAGCCTCACCTTCCCTTTCAGTGTCTGCAAAGCGTCCAAGTAAGCAGCCAGCATGGGCAGACTCAAGGTCTCCACGAGGGTGGTATGTAGCCACTGGATCAGCTTGGTGTCCCAGCTTACACTTGCCAGAGCCTGTCGCACCCTCCTTGCACACTTGTCCACAGCAACACGACGCAGCACAGGCTCATTGCAAGCCTAAAAGATGTTCATGAAAAGAGGTTGGGGGGATGACACATGACAGAACAGAACACAGTCAATCAGTGAGGCCTGAACTAAGAGTTTAATTATAGACAGATTTCTGATGTCTTACCCCTTCGTTGGCCAAGCGTGCGAGTCGGTCAGACTGCAGGGCTTTGAGGATCTTGTTGAATAGCTTGCTCTGAGCCACTGTCCAGCCAGTCCTGTAACAGAGACTCTGAGGAATTAAAGTGTAACCTTAAGGACATTTCCCATATATGTCCACCATACAAAGAGATACTATCACATTTTTGTTCCCATTATGGAAGCATACTGCACTGATCATAAAATTTTGGTCCCAATTCTGCCAACGAATTGGCTCACCATACACTACAAGTCAGGACCAGTCTGGAGTCTTTGAGTGTTTGCAAAGCTAATTATCGATCTGGTGGCTAAAATAATCATATTAGTAACCAAAGACACGGCACCAGTACACCGTTAAATTCTATTGATTATTTATTTTCCAGATAGGGTCTCACACCAAACTGAACTCAAACTCCAAATTCCTCCTTCCTCGGCCTCCAGAATGTTGGGATTACAACATATGCCACAATGTCAACAAGCATCTTTCTTTTTTTTCTTTTTTCGGTTTTTCAAGACAGGGTTTGGAGCCTGTCCTGGAACTAGTTCTTGTAGACCAGACTGGTCTCGAACTCAGATCTGCCTGCTTCTGCCTCCTGAGTGCTGGAATTAAAGGCATGCACCACCACCACCCGGCTTTAGTAAGCATCTTAATGTACTATACAAGAAACATGAGAGTAAGGCAAGAGCTCTTTTTAAATCAGTTTGAAAAGCAAAAATGCAAAAGAACTATTATCACAATTCTTCAATGCCTCAATATTGTATCCCAGTTTACATTTTTTGTTACAAAACTAGCAAAATGACGTTAACATTAACCTAGTACATGACAATAACATATAAATGTTCGCCTTCCCTATTTTTTCACAGCCCTCTGTGCCCTTCTAAACTCAGCTGTAAACTCTGCAATCACAAGTCTATCCTATTGTTCTCCTTTTATTTGTTTACTTTTGGTGTTTCAAATCAGGGTTTCTCTGTATACCCTTGACTGTCCTGGAACTCACTATGTAGACCAGGCTGGCCCAGAACTCAGAGAGATCCGCTTGCCTCTGCCTCCTGAGTGCTGAGATTAAAGAAGTGCGCCGTATCACTGCCCAGCATATCCTATTGATCTTAGCCCCACACTTCACTCCCAACGTAGCAGTATAGAGCTTATTAACATCACTCCCAATCTCAGTAATTCTGATATCCGAACTATGACTAATAATCTTAAAGACAGGAGGAGAACGGCAATAGAAGACATTTAAACTTTATTCACTCTCTCTGCCATCAAGAAACTCCCAATATACTTAGCACGGTGGTGGTGGTGCACAGCTTTAATGCCAGCACTAGGGAGGCAGAGACAATGATTTTTGTGAGTTCAAGGCCAGCCTGGTCTATAGAGCAAGTACCAGGGTAGCTCAGACAGTTACACAGAGAAACCCTGTCTCGAACAAACAAACAAATCAGCACAAATAACTCCAAAAAACAAATTTATAAACCCAGTCAGATGGTGGTGGCGCACGCCTTTAATCCCAGCACTCAAGAGGCAGAGATAGGCGGATCTCTGTAAATTTGATGTCAGCCTGGTCTACAAAAGCTAGTTGCAAGACAGGCTTCAGAGTTACAAAGGAACCCTGTCTCGAAAAAACAAAACAAACAAAAACAACAACAATAAAAAAACCCCAATGACCAGGTGCTAATGAGATGGCTCTAGGGGAAAGTGATTGCTATGCAAACATGAGGACAAGGACGTCAATTTGTATCCCCAAACACCCATGTAAAAGTTGGGCATGGTGACATATGTCTCTACCTCTAATGCTGGGTTCAGGAGTGGGGTGAGACAGAAGGATCCCAGGGACATGCTGGCTAGTCAGTCTAACCAATCAGCAATCTCTTCACTGAGAGAGTCTATATCAAAAACTAAGGTAGAAACCAGAGGAAGCCAAAAAAAAAAAAAAAAAGAAAGAAAGAAACCAGAGGAAGATACCAGACATCAACCTCTAGCCTCTATCTGTAGAAACACAAGTGATAACAGCTTTATAATCTGCATGTACACTCGAATACATGTATACACACATGCAAAACACACACACAACAAATAAAATGGAAAAAAAAGTTAAAGTTCTTGCAATGAACCATGTGGATCCCAGTACCTTCCTAATTTCATCACCCAATGATTGTCACTCAGGTTTAGTTTAGTGTGCTTTTCTGTCCCTGATCAATATTATCCATTCCCTTACATTCACGTGTATCATGCATAGCCCTGTATCTGGAGCCCTTTCATTCTTCTAACAGTAATGTCCTCTTTCCTCTCCTGCGAGATCACTGTTAAATATCACCTTCTACTTAGGCCTCTTTGAACCTTTTATACCACCATGGGATTCTCTAGCTCCATTTTCCAATAATATCACTACCTCACATTCCAGCCATTCTGTGTTTGGTTCCCTTTGTTAGAATGTAAAAGTCAAGCACAATAGTTCATGTTTTCCTTTCCCTTCAGATCACTGAAATGTACAGTATATTTACCCTAGTAGCATCTCTCCATGTACAGTGATTCTCAGGTGGTCTTGAGACTTGCATGTGGCCATGGGAGGAAACAATGTCCACAAACAGAATAGAAAAGGCTTTCTGGAGACAGATATATTTCCATTTTAATTTACTTCTTGTTTTTTAATCATTAGTTGAATTCTATCTGTAAGCACTAAGATTATTGTGTGTGTAGTGTATAATATGGATGGGGTGTCAATGTGTGTACATGTGGAAGCCAGAGGTTGAATTTATTAGGTGTCCTCTTTATCTTTCTCCATATTGTTTGAAACAGGGTCTCTCACAGACCCTGGTACTCAATGATTGACTAAATGGCTGTCCAGCAAGTTCCAAGGACCCCCATCTCCTTCCTCTCAAACACTGGGATCACAGATGTATATTGCCATACCCAGCTTTTTTTATGTAGGTGCTGAAGACCCAAACTCAGGCCCTGACGCTTACACAAAAGCCCTATCTTACCCACTGAGCCATATCTCTTAGCCCTTAGTTATTACTCTATTTCCACTATGAAATCCAAAATGATATGAGGAAGAAGTATGATCTGAACAACAAAGTAAAAATATATTTAGAAATGACTACCATACAACACATGAAATTAAACTTGAAAGCCACACAGAATCTAAAGTCTCAGGAAAAAAATTCTTGTGACTGTTGCTACACATACAACAAAGTGAACCAAATTGAAACATGTTCTACGTATTCTGTCAGCTCCGTGGGAGGCTGAAAAATTAAATGGGCAGAGGGAAAAGATCTAACCAAAGATTAAGATAAAGAGCATGCTAAAGATATAATTAAGTAAAAATTCAAAAACAGGAGACCAAATTTTAAATACAAGCCTAAACAGTCAAGGAGCTGATGGGAACTGTGGTGAGTCAACTGCCCTCCCTTTGGGCCTAAATCTATTTAATTTTCATGAGTGCAAGAAATGCATTTTCTTTGCTCCATAGATGAGATCAGATAGTCTTTTGTTTTCTTCAGTCTGACCAACCTGAATGATATGCTGATGTCAGGCTTATCTAAGCTAAAGCAAGCAAAATAGCACGCTGGTCCTAGAAAATCTGACTCTTCTTTCCCTTTTTTTTTCTTTTTTAAAGAGACAAGGTCTCACTATGTAACCCATGCTGTCATCATTTAGACTCTCCTATCTCTGTTTCCAAAAGGCTGGAATTATAGACATATGCCACAAAGCCAGACAAGCCCAGTATTTTCAAAGGTAATTATTAATTCCCTGATTTTGTTCCAAGGGAGACTGATTCAACGCAAAAATGTCTAAAGGACATGGAGGTCAGAAAAAGGGCACTGAATCACCTGAAACCAGAGTTACAATGGTTATAAGCCATGACCTGAGTGCTGGAAACAGAACTCTGGCCCTTTGCAAGAACAGCAAATGCTCTTCACCACTGAGCCATCTCTCCAACCCCAGATTTTTTTTTAATTGTGTATGTGCATGGGACTAGGTGTGATGTATTTAGGAGGGAGGCACATGCCATGGCACTTATATGGTCAGAACTTTGGAGAGCAATTCTTTTCTTATCTTACATGAGTTCTGGTAATTGAACTCAGGTCAACTTGCACCACGTTTATGTTTTGGCAAATTCTACCTCATTGGCCCCATTGAAAAGAATTTAAAACAAACAAACAAAAAAGATCCTCTTATTTATTAATTTGTTTATTTATTCACTCATTCATTTATTCATTATTTGTTTTATGAGACACGGTCTCTCTACATAGCCCTGGCTGTTCTGGAACTCACTATGCTCACCAGGATGGCTTCAAACTCAGAGATCCACCTGCCTCTGCCTCCTAAGCACTGGAACTCTATGTGTGCACCACCATGCCCAGCCTAAAGAAATTTTTTTAAGTGAAAAGTTAAACAGAGCAAGACAAAAAACATCAGAAAAGCTCAATTAAATCACATAACTAAGAAAGGGAAGAATAAAAGAAAAAGAAAATGGGCAAGTGGTAAGGAAGGAGGGAAACAATCTAACAGTTTAGGACTTGAAATATCAAATATTTGACTTGATATATACATACATATCATAGTACATAATTACATAAAGTTCAGAAAAGGAGAATGGGAAGATTTTTGGTTGAATATCTAAAGTTCTAATTTCTAAGATAGACAGCCTACTTTCCAGTACTAGATTTAAAAAACAAAAAACAAAAACAACCAACAACAAAACTTAAATGTTTTAAAACTCACCTGAGCAAATGCATCTAATGCAACTTTCTATCTGATGAATGAACAGATGGGGGATAGCTGGCCCAACATCTTCAGGACTATATTACTGGCCACCAAATAGAATTTTCAACAATCCTCCAAGGTATATGACTGTGACACACAAACACAAGAACATGACCCAGACCCAGTCAGCTAACTTCTTGGATAGGAAATCAGAATGTAAACACATGAGGGATTATAGATCATATGGTCCCTGACATAACCACAAAACTCTTTGTTTTGGTGAAAAAGCAGCCATGGGCAATATCATTATAGGCATAGCTGCATTCCAATTAATTGTTAATCATAGACACTGAAATTAAAATTTTATGTGTCATGAAATAATATCTTTTTCTCCAAATACTTAAAAACAAAAACTACTCTTAAGGCATACAAAACCAAGCAATGGACCAAATTTGGCACATGGATCAGTTTAACAACCCCTGCCTGATCTAGACAATTAAATCAAACAGAGATTGAAACCATTTCATCAAATACCAGCCATCATTAGATAAAACTAGGATTAGATGATGGTAGTAGATTTTGTTTCCTACACACAAATTGATCTGTAGGAAGTTTCTACTGAATAATTCAAGGGTCAGGGAAAAGAGCCCTAACAAAGAATGGAAGTTTCTGACTCTACAGATACAAGCCAATCAGTCGTCTCCCTGAAGATAAAAGTCTAGATTGTAGGGAGTTGTCCTATAGAGCTGTCCATGGAGGTCTCAGAGTGGAAAACTGTAATTTTACATGGCTTATACAGGAAAGGAAGCAGCAGTTTAACAATCAAGAGAAAGAAGGCAATATGATGATTATAATCACAACAGAAGCAACTGCAAACTTCCAAACAAGCTACAGAAAAATGATGACCTCTTGAGCTAGTAAGTACTAACAAATAATGAAATCAGCTATCTGCAAAAGTGACCTAACCAAAGAGATAGCTTAAAGCCTGTTGATATTAAAACACCACCCAAATCTTACCAGACACCAAAACACAGTCACAGTTTATTTCAGAATAACAAAACCCTATCAGTGTGCAGTGGTCATCCTAATAGAAGATGGAGGTTCACTTTGAGACTAGAGAAAGACAAGCCAAAGATAAGAATCTCTCAAGTGTATGCTGTAGCACCCAGCAGGTGAAAGGGCACCCTAGTTACTTGGTGTGCCCATCCTGTAAAGATTCTCCACGTACCCACCCCAGGGAACAGAATGCCTTCTCAGACTTTTCAACTGGGACTGGACACTCTAGCCAGGCACTCCAGTGTCTCTTCTGCTTTGCAGTTTTATCTTTCCTTATAAATTAAGAAACTAGTGACCATGTGTGTGGGCCAGACACAATAAAACCATTTATAAAAGTAAATAAAGGCAACACATGGGGGTGACACACCTATAATCCCAGCATACAGAAGGTAGAGGCACAAGGATCAAGTCAACACTAGTTACATAGGGAGTCTACATCAGACCAGAGACGCTTGTCTCAAAAATCAATAAAGGGGGCTCAACAATTGTAAGCACTTGCTGCTCTTACAGAGGACTAGAGTTCAGTTCCCAGCATCCATATCAGACAATCCACAAGTGCCTGCAGCTCCAGAGGATCCAACAATCTCTTCTGGCCTTCAAGGACACCCATCAAACATGGTATACACTGGCATATACTCATAGACAAATATATATGAATATAAAATCAATCTTTTAAAAAAATGACTGTAATAAGGAATTAACTGGTTTTTAAAAGTCCTTTAATTCTTTCATACATTTGTTCCCATATGTTTTAAAAGTCATATTTTAACTGTGTGTGTGCACATTTGTAGATATGTACATGTGCATTCAGGTGCCCAACTAGAACAGAGGCATTCCCCTTGGAAGCGGAATTACAGGTAGGTGTGAGCTGCCTAAGATATGGTCCTCTGAAGAGCAGTACATCTCTTGACCTCTGAACCATCTCTCTAGTCCCTCTCACCTTTTTTTAAATTAAATTCTGTCATGGAGTTATATCCCCAACCTCAAAAATTGTACTTTAAAGCAATTCAGGCATAATTAGCTTTACACATGACTCCAAACATTTATTAGCCTAACTGCAGATCATATAAATGCAGATCTTACAAATATAAATTTAGTTTTTTAGGTCAAGCACATCATATAGTTTTGTGGTGTGGGTCTCACACATGCCAGAAAATGCTTTACCACTGTGCTCTATCTCCAACCTCCTACCTCTTATAAAAATAAAGGTTTCACACTATGTTGTCCAGACATATCTTGAATTCTTAAGTGCAAGTCCTCCTCCTGCCTAGGCCTTCCAAGATGCTGCAACTACAGACATCTGTCACTATGTACATCAGTCAATGTGATAGTTAGGAACAGTGAGGAAGGTAACTGAGATGCAACTCCTCCTGCCAAGTGGTTCAAAGCAGTGAGCTGAGAAACAATGCAGAATAAAAAGAACATCTCCATTTACACAGCTACAAATAAAATAAACCCCAGCAAAATTTTCAATGAAGATGATATCCAAGAATCACAGGTACTAACCCAAAGTGACCAATTTGATCAAGGAATGGCCTACCTGTTGACATGTTCTTCCCAGTCTTCTGGTGGAGGAGGAGCATCTGCATCTGTCCTGGCGAAGATAACATGCCGCTCACACTCGTTCATCACACTTCGCGCCTTCTGATTGTCATACAGTGGAACAGGAGTTGACGTGACTGTCTCCACATCTATTGGAACGTCTGATTCACTGTAAACAGGTGAGGAAATAGGACCAAGCCACACACACTTCACAAACATAAGTGCTTAGCAATCATCTTGTTGCCAAATAAAAAATGTCTATTGAACATAATTAGCTTTAAATGATCCATAAGAAAATTCTGATCCAAAGTCATCTTTCCCACACTATCATCTTGCTCTCTCGCTCTCTCCCTGGTATGGCTTGGGAAATGCCAGGTCATTATACTTTTAGTGGCTTTGGTCTTTTCTTTTGAAGCAGTTTCACATTGGCCTGAAATTGACTATGTTGTCTAGGCTAGCATTGAACTGGTTGTTGTTTCATTTAAGATTTTTAAAACAATTTTTGTGTATGTATGCAAGTGGTTATGTGCACATGAGCTCATGACCACAGAGGCCAGAGACATCTGACATGGATGCTCTGTAAGAGTAGTATGTGATCTTAACTGCTGACTCATCTCTCTCCAGCTCCTAGCCTTAACCTCCTGACACTTCTCTTGCCTCAGCCTCACCAAATGCTAGGACTATAGGCATGAACTACCACACTGGATCCAAAGTCTTTTTAAAATGCAGCTAACAACAACAACCAATATATATATATAGACAGAGACAGACAGATAGATAGATACATCCACAAGCAAATAATTGGCTATCTAGGCATATTGTTCAAATGCAGAAGCTATAGGCCACAGAGGGCTACTTAAACCTATTAAGGCAAAATAGGATTAGGATTAAAAATTTATTCCTCATACAGTGTATGCATGCCTTTATTTAATACCAGCACTCAGGAGGCAGAGGCAGATGGATCTCTGAGTTTGGGGCCTGCCTCGTCTTCAGAGCAAGTTCCACGATAGCCAAGGCTACAGAAAATCTGACTTGTGTAGGAGGGGTTCTGTTCCTCAGGTCCAGAGAAATGGCTCAGCAGTTTAAAGTGCTTGCTGCTCTTTCAGAGAACTCAGGTTTGATTCCCAGCACCGACATGAGATGGCTCACAACTACCTGTAACTAGAGCTCCATGGATCTGATGTCTCTGACCTCTGAGGACAATGTCACTCAATGTACATACATACCCACACTCATAAACACAACTAAAAATAAAATAAATCTTCCAATAAAGTCAGTTACTCAATCACTGAGCTTCATTTTAAGAAAATGCCACGAGATACAAACACATGAGTTTTAATGTAAGCAAGATTTTTTTAACACAGTAAAAAAAAATCAAATTTTAAATAAAGATTTTCAGTTATGTCTCAAGCCAGAGGCATTAGGATTATGCTAGAATGTTCCTCTAAGTCATGGCTCATGGACCTTGATAAAACTAGAAGTCAACAAAATGTTACTATCATTAGGAAATAAAATCCTGTCTTCTGAGCTGGGTAGTGGTACAGGTCTTTAATGCTATATGGGAGACACCAGCCTGGTCTACATAGAGAGTTCCAGGATAGCAAGGGCTACATAGAGAGACCATGCCTCAAACAAACCTACTCTTCTAATCCACACCTAAAACTGCAATCCTAATACTTGAGAGGCAGCGTTAGGAATATTTCTTAAAACAAGCTCTTTGAGCCGGGCAGTGGTGGCACACTTTCATCCCCCAGCACTTGGGAGGCAGAGGCAGGGGGATCTCTGAGTTCAAGGCCAGCCTGGTCTACAAGAGCTAGTTCCAGGACAGGAACCAAAAGCTATGGAGAAACCCTGTCTCGAAAATCCAAAAATAAAAGAAAAAAAGAAAAAAAAAACAACAAGCTTTCCACCTATGCAATTAATCCCAATCAGACTGAATCAGATCAAATTAAAAGATATCCAGGTTTAATTGGACACCTGCGTTCTAGGGTGGCCAGATTGAGGGGGGGAAGCCACCTACACAACCATCACCAGAGAGGAAGAGGGAAAACCAAGTGACTATTT
Organism: Microtus pennsylvanicus; assembly: GCF_037038515.1. Taxonomy (NCBI): domain Eukaryota; kingdom Metazoa; phylum Chordata; class Mammalia; order Rodentia; family Cricetidae; genus Microtus; species Microtus pennsylvanicus. The sequence goes on along the minus strand of NC_134585.1, from coordinate 33,958,841 downwards.
TCTGGGGAGCAGTTTAAATAGCCTGTGGGACTGGTCTTGACCTTTCCTGGGGAGGGGTCAAGGCCTGGCAGGCTCCCTTGAAGTGTTCAGACCAAGGCAACTGGGGGGTGGGGTGTCCAAAACTGGAGGCCAGAGGCTGGGATTACAGGCAGCAACAAGAAAATCAAGAGTTTGCTGCCACCCTTAGCCACACTGCAAGTTCCAGGTTGGCCTGGGGAACAGAGTAAGACCCTGTTCCAAAAGGAAACACACAAACTAATCAAGGTGGCATATACCTATTATCCTAGCACCTGAGAGATGCAGGAAGGTCAAGAGTTCAAAATCATCTTAAATTATACTACTGTCTGGAGAGGGGAGTGGTATGTGTGTGTGTGTGTGTGTGTGTGTAAACAAAACAAACTTCAAAACTCCAACAAACCAACAAAGACATCCAACATTCTACACTTGCTTAAAAACACATATGATCCCTCTAACTCACTCTAACTCATAAAGACTCAAGGTAGTTGTGTAGGGGTGTGTATGTGTGTGTCTGTATAGAGAACCTACTACTCCCACAAAAACAACAAACCTTGTGTTTGAGGAAAGATTAAACAAAACAAAAAACAAACACAAAATCTCTTATTCAAATTTTTTTAATGATCAGACTAGAACATTTCTACAAATCCTAATATGAGTGAGATCAGAACATTTAAAATAATTAATTAGTTAGGTCAAATGTAACCAAATCACTTATCAGATAGTAAATTTTTGAAATTTTCTTACCCTCTAACGTAGGGTGGCTGGAAATATAATAAGATTTAGGAGGGTTTAGATTAACCCACAGGTGGCTTTCTGTAAGGAGGTAAGAATGAAAGCAATGTTTTGGGAGCTTCCTCCGAATCTGTGAATCTGTGCACTAAAGCCAGGGAAAGCGAAGAATAGATTGTGGCCACTGTGAAGTAAATCAAATGCTGCAGTAAAGTGACAAGGAAATTCTTCAGTTTCCTCCTTCCACACAAGCTCTACGACACTCTCCTAAGTGGAGCAGGCTGTGTGTCCGTTTGCACATCGTGCTTTTCTAACTCACATCTGGAAATGTCTGAAGATGTCCACACTTGCCCTGATATGCTTATGCTGCTCATCCAAGATCTCCAGTCACTCCCCTCCCCCAATCACTCCCAAGTACACCTCTGTAATCCCCACCACATGATCACTGCCAAGATCAGGCACAAGTAGCCCTTAAGAAGGAAACCCAAACTCACATGGTATTCTCAAACTCACATAGTATTCTCCTGCTGCCGACGGGGAGTTACAAAGAGCATGCGGGTGGGTCGGGCACTACTGGCATCTGGGTGGGCACTCCATGGTTTAGCATAGCTATGATCCAAAAAAACGAGGTCCAGTTCCCGCTCATGCACTGAAAGCTGGAACAGCAGAGAGGTACCCATCCGCCGAGCTGAAGTCTGGAAGTCCCTTTCCCCACCCCGGTGGGCCATGTCAATGGTCAGGCAGTCAAGTCAGCGGGTGAGTATCTGCATGCTAGTGACCTGCAGTGAAACGTGGTTTGTCAATTCAGTATTGTCAATTTCTCCCAATTTACACTATCATATAAATAGGCTTTTGTGCCTATCATTCTTATCATCGATCATGCACAATTCTGCTCACTGAGGTAAGAGTTCCCACACCACTACCAAAGAGGTACAGTGCCATACAAAATCCGTGACAAGACTCCACAGTTCACAAAGACCTGGGCTTTGTTTGCAAGGTACAGTGGCACACGCCTTTAATCCCTCAACTGAGAGGAATCTCCGTGAGTTCGAGGACAGCCTTGTTTATACAGGGAATTCGATGACAATCAAAGCTACATAGTTCCTGATTTAAAAAAAAAAAAGTTAAAAAAAAGAAAGACCTAAATCTGCTGTGCAATTTTCTTCCTAGGTGGTTTTTGGCAAACAAGAGGAAATCACAAGCATGAATTGTCCAAAAGCTAGGGAGTCCCTACTTTCCATCCCCCTAAAGAGGATTTGGGCAGGGCCTGTGGGCTCGGGCGCCCCTGGAACAAGCCAGGCACCATGGGCGTTCAGGACGCTGATGGCTGCCAAGGGCTCCAGGCTTCACACGCTTTGGGCTGAGATCAAGAGGCGTCTCCTAGGGTCACGTTCCAAAGTTTTGCACCGACCTCTGGTTACACCCAGAGTTTTGAAAAGGTAAACACGAGAGCCCGCCCTCACCCCGTGCCGGGAAGGGCCCTCGGGCCTTTCTTCCTTCCTTCGCCCTCCCTCAGCCAGGCGCCCAGCAAAACTGCCCGCTCCTCCGAGAGCTTCCAGCCACAGAGCCGCAAAACCTCCAAACGGCCCACCCGGGCGGCACGGCGACGGCGGCTCGGCGGCCAGGGCGACTGGGCCAAGGTCAACCCGAGTTCGTGACGACGAGGAGGAGCCGCCCGGCCCCGCCTCCCGGGGCCCACGTCGGCCCCGCGCCTCGGCCGCGCCAGCGCCGTCTCGGCCTCCCGCGCCCGGTCCGTGGCTCCAGCCCCGGCGCCCGCCCCCCGCATGCCCGCGGAGCCCCGAGGGCCTCGCCCAGGCCGTCGCCCGCCGCCTCGAACCCCACGGCCCGCCACCCGCGCCGAGCCAGACCCGCGTCTCACCCGCACTCGTCGGCCGCGCGCTCGCCCGAGCCGGCTGCCAGCGCGCGTGCGCTTTACCGCCTCCGCGCCGAGCGCGGTGGGCTCGGAGGAAAACGCGGAACTGGATAACTGTCTGGGAACCGCACGCGGTGAGCTGCAAAACCCGGAATGGATTCACACCGCGATTTCACTGGCCGGAGGATAGTGCCTAAAAAGACACACAACTCCGAGGCAGAGACGTCCTCCCTCTGTGTTTTCTACAGAAAAAGTGTGAGGGCAAAGAACAAGATAGTTGAGACAGGGCTGGGCGCTGGTGGCGCACGCCTTTAATCCCAGCACTCGGGAGGCAGAGGCAGGTGGATCTCTGTGAGTTCGAGGCCAGCCTGGTCTAAAGAGCTAGTTCCAGGACAGGAACCAAAAAAAAGCTACAGAGAAACCCTGTCTCGGAAAAAAAAAAAGATAGTTGAGACAACCAAAGTGTTTGGCGTCCCCACCGCAGTCACTTTTGTCCCTTTGGCCATTAGAGCCTAGGTTCAATTTGCAGTAGGAGGGTGGGAGTTGAGTTACATTCAGTCTAGCACGATGATGTATCCGTGTAATTCCAGCACCCAGGAGGCTGAGACGAGAGGATCGCAGTGAATTCCGGGACACCTCTGAGCTACATAGTGACACCCTCTCTCAAAACTTCAAAACAAAGCGGAGAGGGGCAGAGGGGAAGCTTTGCAGAGTGCTGGGAACCAACACTAGTGCTCTGCGGAGTTCAAGGAAGAAAGGGAAGTTGGTAGAGTTCAAACCGGCACGAGGCCGGGGCAAGGCTTCTGCCTTTTCTCATCTCTTAAGTATTCAAACGCCCGCCTCACCAGGTTCCAGCGGAATGCAGCAGTGCTTTAATTCAGCTCAAATTGATTTCCTGATGGCAATTACCATGAGCTACCCCCACCTCCATGCTTTCGAACTCAGCATCTTCGGCTGTTCATTCATTTATTCATTTTATGGAGGGGGTGGTGAGACAGGGTCCCATGTATCTCCGGCTGGTCTCAAACTAGCTATGGAGCAGGGATGGCCTTGAATTTTTGATCCAACTACCTCTTTATCTTTGAAGTATTGGGATTACAGGATTATAGGCCTGCATCACCATGCCTAGAGTAGAACTCAGTGGGGTTTTTGTTTTGGCTTTTCGAGAGTTTCCTCGGTGTGTAGCGCTGGAACTAGCTCTGGAGACCAGGCTGACCTCGAACTCACAGAGATCTGCCTGCCTCTGCCTCCTTGTACTGGGATTAAAGGCATGAACCACCACAACCCAGTTTAAAACACAGTGTTTTCAACTCTAGGCTGCAATCCCACTTAGGTTTGAATAACTGAAGGTAGAGGGTCAGGAAAATCAGGCAGCTACAAGAGGTTTCTAATGTAAAACGACCTGAAATTAATTCAACCGGTCTTTCTGGCAGTTTGTTGTAGTGGTATTTCATTTGTATTTTAATAAATAAAACTCACCTGAAGATCAGAGAGCAAAACAGCCCCACTGGTCAGCCTTACAGACGGGGCAGTGATAACACACACTTTTAATCCCAGTAGCCACACTAGTTTGCCACAGAAACCGGGCATGTCTTTAATCCCAGTGGTGCACACCTTTAATCCCAGTCCTAGAGAGGAATATAAAATGGGAGGAGACAGCTCACAGACACAGTCTCATTCTGAGATTCCTGGAGGCAGGATCACCATTTTCAGACTGAGGTTCGAGGTCAGAGCCAGTAGCTGACTGCTTTGCTTTTCTGATTTCCAGGTTGAAGGCCAATGTCTGTCTCTGGGTTTTTATTAATCGTGCTTCAGTTTGTGATGTGTTACACCTACAATGTCACTACAGCCTTGGTTCTGAGCACACAACATGTACACTGTAAACTACTCCCGCTGGATAGTTACAGCACCAACAAGTGCTATCTAAAACCCCTTGGCTCAGACGCTAGACTATTGTATGTTATGAATTGCAGTGTTTTAACTGTAGACACGAAGTTTTCTGTTCTTACAGCAACCTGATAGTTTCATTATGAAAAACAAAGGCTCTTAACATTTTCCTATCTTTCCTCGGCATGTATCAAAGTAGTATTATCTTTGGATTGTGGTAGAATGCTTGGTTTTAGAGATTGCTTTTTGACTGGCTGACTTAAGCTTCATAAAACATTCATTAAAATGGATTTTAGCTTGGGATTAGGACAGAATGTCCAATCATTCCTGAAAACACTTCTGCCATTTTGTAGTATGTCTTTATATGAAGTAGCTTTCTTAGCATTAATTATTATTATTAGCAGAAATATACATCACCTCAGAGGTTAGAGGATCAGTAGTTCAAGAACAGCCTACATAGTAAGTTCAGAGTAAGCCTGGGCTCTGTGAGACTCTGTCTCCCCACCCACACCGCCCACACACACACAAAAAAAATCAAAGAAAAAAAGAGGCCAAATGTTCTTGCTTTCCCATTAGGAAGCACTCCCCGAGGCCTCATCGATTTCCCTGTATATATTTTTTGATGACCTCATTTCTTTTATTTTCTCATCTAAATTGCATAACTTTGCCAGGAATTCATTCCAGACAAAAAGAATTCTGTGCCTGATATTGAGCCTAAAAGGACAGCAATAGAAGAAAAGAAAGGGGTTGACAATGGAGCTAGGTCATCTTGTTTGTATAGGCCTCGTCACCTCCAGCCACTCGTTTCATACACTGTCACATGTCACTGCGTCTGGAGATTCTCTCCGGAACCAAGAACCACTTATCTCTGTGATGTTCCTCTGTTGCTAAGCTCCACTCTCCCTGTGAACCTGGGACGGAGGAGCCCGAAGGAGGAAGCCGCGGCACAGCAGAAGGAAGGAGGGGAGAAAGCAGGTGTCCAAGATGCTAAGGCTTGTCGTGGAGTCTGCCAAGATTAGCCCACCGCTCAGCCCCCCACCCAAACCCTGTGTGACTGTCTACTTCAGAGGTGAGAACCAGGAGCCCTGCTAGGCATCACACTCTCAGAGAAAACTCGGTTATTCATGTTCTACCACGTGAAAGAGGTCCGCGTGACACAGGAAGAGGTAGATTCTGATTGCTTCACAACCTGTTCGCTGTCAAACCCCTAGCATCTCAGGTCCTGGGTTTGGTCCCCCAACACAGTTTAAAACCCAGCCAGGTGAGAGAGGAAGGAAAAAAAAGGACAATAGTTCCTTTTCAAAGTTTTTTTTTAAATGCATATGTGTGTGTGTGTGCGTGCGTGTGTGTGTGTGTGTGTGTGTGTGTGTGTGTTTTGTGTGCTTGCTTGTTTGGAGATGAGGTCTCACTGTGTAGCCCAGGCTGGTCATGAACTCCTCCTGAGTCCTGGGGGTTACAGGTATGCACCAGCTGTGTATGAATGTTTAGCCTGCATCTAAGCACATTTACTTTGTGCCTGGTGCCTATGGAAGTCAAAAGGCTGTTAGATCCTGTGGAACTAGGTTTACAAATGCTTGTGAGCCACCATATGGGTGCTGGGAACTGAACCCAGGTCCTCTGTGAAGGGACCTCAAGTCAGCACATGTTGGGGACTGCAGACCACCAGACCCTGAAATTCCTGTAAGCAACTTGTTTTCCTCTGTTCTGAGCAGCCTGTAGCTTCTCTGAGCACGAGACCCTCATTGCAGGGGAATGGTTTCTGATGAGTCTGCAGCCGGAAGATCCTAAGAGCTAGGGCGTGGCCAGAGCACTATATAAGCTGCCCCTGTACACGATAAAGGGGACATTATTGTTTCAAGGATGACCTGTGTCTTGTCTGTTTCCGTGTTTAAATCTCCAGGCCCTTGTCTGAGACTCTAACACTCTCGTACTGCAGGTGCCACAGGCATAGTACACATAGTAGCGCAGATGGTACAAGCACAGAACACACCCAGACACCAAATTCCCACCAAAGAGATTTACTACCCCACAGGGAGAAGTGGGGATGGGAGGGGTGTCTCTGGATGGGACAAAGACATAAGCAGGTGTTTCTGCAGGAGTGGTCTGTGCTAGGATGAGTTGGTAAGTCCTGATTGTTCAGGTTAGGCACTGGAGCCAAATAATGAATTTTGATAGCTGGACCTTGGTATTTTAGTCAAGCATAAAGGAACAAGGGAGAGGGAAGGGAGGAGGGCAAGACCTGCCAATGCCATGTTTGCAATGATTGGCACTGTTAAAGAGCCCTTTACCCTGCAAGAGCAGCCTGTGCTCTTAAACAGAGAGCCATCTCTGCAGTCTCAAAACCTACCATCTTCATTGTTGTTATTGCTTTTATTTTGATTCTCTGCCTTACTCTCTCCTGTTGACAGAGGTTTCTGTCCTGCCCAGTCCCGCAGTTGTTCAGTCCCAAAGAAACACACAGAGGTCTACACTAATTATAAACTGGTTGGCCTATTAGCTCAGGCTTCTTATTAACTAATACTTACATCGTTTTTTTTTTTTGTATTTTCAAGACTAATTCTTACATCTTACATTAACCTATTCTCGTCTGTGTTAGCCACGTGACCTGGTACCTTTGTCAGCAAGGGATTCTCATCTTGCTTCCTCTGTGGCTGGGTGACGACTGTTGAGTGAACCTTTCGTCTTCCCAGAATTCTTCTGTTCTGGTCGCCCCACCTATACTACCTGCCTGGCTACTGGCCAATCAGTATCTTATTAAAATACAAGTGACAAATCTTTACAAAGTATAAGACTATTGTCCCACAGCACCCTCCCAGATAGTGGGGGGAGGTGGGCAAAGAAAACACCTCCTCACCTTCTTCTGTGAACTGGGGCTGTGCCAGAAAGTAAAGGGAAAAGACAGAAACACCAAGTGGTTTCACTACCTGGAACCCCAGCACATGGAAGGCTGTGGCAGGAGGGGTTTGAGCACTAGGCTAGCCTGGTCTACACATTGAGATTCTATCTCAAAAAGAAAAAAAATCTGTGTGTGTGGGTGAGAGAGAGAGAGAGAAAGAGAGAGAGAATGTGTGTGTAGTAAGAGAGAAAGAATGCTTTTGTGTGTGAGCGAGCCCTGATTCCTAGAATTATGAGAATTTTAAAAGATAGCACAAGAATAACCTTTAGTATGATTTTGCTAATAGCTGCTCAATATTATCAGTTACACGGGAACGAGCCTTACAGTTGGCAGTGCCTCACAGCAGTTACATGATGCAAATGAGGCAACATTTATTATCTCCACTTTTTTGTTTGTTTGGTTTTTGAGACAAGGTTTCTCAGTGTAACTGCCCCAACTATCCTGGAACTAGCCCTTGCAAGACCAAACTGGCCTTGAACTCACAGAGAGATGCCTGCCTCTGCATCTGGAGAGCTGGGGATTAAAGGCGTGTGCCACCACCGCTTGGGGCCTTAGCGCCACTTTTTAATAATAGAAGGAATATATATCTAAGAAGGGAGAGGAAGAGAAACAAGTGAAAGAATCTATGAGACAGATTAAGTATATTTAGGAATCTCTGAGCTGGGAGTCAAAGGGTAAGTATGGCCTGGTTTGGGTCAGCAGTATAGTTCTTGCCTGTGTCATGTGAAAAGCTCTGGGTTTTAATCCCACTGCCACCAAAAGAGGGGAAGAAATAAAAGAAAATGTGTTGGTCGTCTTTTGGTTGAGTACATGGAAGGTAGGACAGGCCAACAAAGTTTCAGAAACTTGTAGGGAGCAAGAAAATCAAGTCCGAAAAAAAAAGACGCAGTGCTGCTGGCTCTCCATATCTGGGAATTTAACCAACACAAGTCAAAATGCAAATACCATTCCTACACTCCATTGGCCAGAACGAGTCACAGCTCCGTATGGCTTTGAGACTCTGGGTACTGTGTGCTGGGAAAGAGCGAAATGAAAATAGGGTTATCTATCACACAGGGTGACAAGTTTGAAATACTCGAAGCTATAGATGCTACGTCACACCTGCCAATGTAGACTTGACTTCTCATGGTACCCCTTCCTCTCCTGACCCCACTCAAAGCCAGACACTGAAATACTTCCTCCTATTCATTCCAGCCCCTTTGGTATCTTTGCAGCTATGAAGAAAAGAACCCGTGTGGAGGAAGGAAATGACCCCATATGGAATGAGGTAGACACACCACTCCTGGAAGAGGACTGACCAACTCCAAGAGCAAAGGGCCGGGTTGGGCACTAAGCAGGTGCCAGAGGTCTAGGGAGTCTCACCTGGGTTTCTGAGGCATTTTAGCCCAGGTTAGCCTCTAATCTCATAGGACTGCGAAGGTCTCGTCTGTCCACAGCTCTTCTTGATCTTTCTCTCTTGCTTTTGGGGATGAATCACAGCATGGCCTAGCAGCTAATCCATCCATGCCATTCTGATAGACCTAGAAACCTGAAGCAGAGACAAGACTGCTTGTGCAGAATCCCCCCCCTCTTTTTAAATCCACTCATACTGTCCACCCCGCCATCACTCAACTCCTAACATGCCTAGGAAGCTTCAGCACAGGAACACATGTAGGATGTTCCACACACAGGACAGATAGCAATCTCCTTAGGGAAATAGACATGATAGAAAACTCCTGAGTTCCAGCCAGTTCCTTAGACTTGTCTCCACTTCCTAGAAGGCTGGGATGGGAAGGAAGAGGCAAGATGTTGCCCACCATAATGTTACATGCTTGTAATCCCAGCACTCTTGAGGCTGAGGCAGGAAGATCATTGAGCTCCAGGCCAACCTGGCCTACCTAGTGAGTTCCAGGCCAGCCATGGTTCCATAAAACCCTGTCTCAAAACACCAAATTTCAAAGTAAAATAAAATCTAATAATGATTTCTCCCTGCCCCTCACAGACCTTAATCTGGTACCTCTGGAATCAACCACTGGAGAATGACTCCTTCTTGCAGGTCATCCTCCGGGATGCAGGCTCTAAAAAGAAAGAAAGGTGAGACAGAAAGAGGTAGGAGAAGCCTGGCTCCCTGATCAAAGCAGCGGTGAACCAGACATCTCATTTCCAACCCATAACTAACTCAGTTTAAGGACCGGCCAGTGCCAGTGCCACACAGTAAAGAAAAATGCGGGGTGGGGTTAAAGGAGCACCGAGACCCAGAGATGAAGTTGGTTAGGATACAAACAGCCCAGCTCTGTTTGAAAGCCACAGATCTTGGGGGCTGGAGAGATGGCTCAGCGGTTAAGAGCATTGCCTGCTCTTCCAAAGGTCCTGAGTTCAATTCCCAGCAACCTCACAACCATCTGTAGTGAGGTTTAATGCCCTCTTCTGGTCTGCAGGCATACACACAGACAGAACATTGTATACATAGTAAATAAATAAATATATATTTTTTTTTAAAAAAAAGAAAGCCACAGATCTTGAATATCCGCCTCATTCCAGCGTCTCTCCATCAAAGCCCAACTCTAGTACCCAGCCCAGGCTAACATCCCACTAGGAGTGAAGCCATGGCATACCACGGGCCTTTTCCAGAACACAGAATCCAATTGGTCCATCTTGGCCAGGTGCCCATTTTTTCTTTTTTGGATTTTTTCGAGACAGGGTTTCTCCGTAGCTTTTGGTTCCTGTCCTGGAACTAGCTCTTGTAGACCAGGCAGCCTCTGCCTCCCGAGTGCTGGGATTAAAGGCATGCGCCACCACCGCCTGGCTCAGGTGCCCTTCTTTGATCCAGTGAGCTACTAATTTTCTTAGGATTCTCCAAGTGGAGAGGCCCCTGCCCCCACCCCACCATCACTGTCAGCCCTTCAGTCTTCTGGTGACTGCTCTGCTTACCTGGCTCTGGGGGGAAAAATCATCCCTAGTACGCAGCCTGGGACACAGGAGGAACCTCTAGCCTGGCTCGGAATCTCATACCTGCTCCTTGCCTCCCCCAGATTCATTGGCCTGGCCACTGTACTGCTCAAGCAACTGGTGAAACGACCCAATGAAGTCCTTTTTGTGAAGAACCTGATCCTGCTCAACCATTCCATGAGGCCCACTGATGTGAGTCAGGCACCCGATAGCCCAGGCAGGGCAGCTGGAGGAGTATGGGCTGCTGGTGTAGCTGAGTGTCTTGCTCCGGGAGCAGCCAAGGGCTCCCCATCAAAGGAGTCCTTTGTGCCCCAAAGGGCCCCCATCGCACTGTCCTTGCTGTCATCTGGTTCCCCATCCTGCCATCCATCTCCTAGGTACCTTTCCATCTTCCCTGGAGGCAGTCGCTGTGCCGAGCATTGGGATTCAAGACTGAATGGTGGCAGGCAAAAGAAGGGGAAAGCTTTGCAGTAGAGAGAAGGGAAGACTTTGATGTACCCCGGTTGGAGCCTGCTGCTCTGGGGGAGACCAAAGACAGGTTCACTCCAGTGATTGGTTGGAAACTCACATGTAGGGGCTGGAGAGATGGCTCAGAGGTTAAGAGCATTGCCTGCTCTTCCAAAGGTCCTGAGTTCAATTCCCAGCAACCACATGGTAGCTCACAACCATCTGTAATGGGGTCTGGTGCCCTCTTCTGGACTGTAGGCATATACATAGACAGAATATTGTATACATAATAAATAAATAAATAAATACTCACATGTGGCTTTTCCTGGTTGGTCCTATGAGATGGAAGCCTGAGACCCTGAATTCAGTCCCCAGGAGGGGAGAATGTTGACTCCCACAGGTTGTCCTCTGACTTCCACACACCTTGGCACAGACATGCTCCCCTCCCCCAAGTAAAACTCAGGTCAGCTCTCAGCTTGCTATTTATCAAATCCTGGCCATTTGGGGCTGCTAGCTATTGCTTGGCTTCTTGGCTTGTTGTTAGAGGCAGCAGACTTCCTCCAAGTCGGCTGACCTCCTGGGCTGCTTTCTGTGTCTCCTGGACTAACGGCTACAGTGAGAACTCTGTTATATGTGATGTGGTCATCATCTATGTAGATATAAAGTCTCTCAGAAGGATGAGTTTTTCCACGGGCCTGGAGAGGCAGGTCCCCCTTTCCAGTACCAGGAATTTGGGGAGGAGGCAGGTTCAGGGAGGGCAAGCCGCCTGCACTACTGGGACAAGGCGAAGGTGAAGACGAAGGCAGGGACCAGAGATGAAGGGGCTTGTGGTGTGTGGTGCTGGCTAGGACTTAATTCTAATAATTTAAACAGGTAGTGGGTGTCTGGTGGACAATTCCGAGGGTCTAAAGATGGGTGGCGGGTGAGGAGTATTTGGTGGAAGGACGTCAGTTAGGAGGTCTGGCAGTTTTCCTAGATCAGAAGGCATTAAAATTGCAGTATGGGGGTGGGCAACACCCTAGTTAGCATGGTCCAGGACAGGTCCTGAGTCACACTTCCCTTTTCTCAGCAACCCCTTGGGTATTCTGCCATTGATATCATTTTAATTCCGTTATCTTCCAATTCCCCTCCATTGTAACCCGTTGCTATCTCTTCACCAGTCTGATGCTCCCGGCAGCAAGCCCTGTCTCATGGCTAGTCCCATGTCCCCCAGGAGGAGGAGGAGTATTGAATAAACCCAGTTAGATGAGGAAGTCTGGTGCTATAAATTATTAAATATTTCAAGATCTGGCTTTCAACTCCCTGTTTTTGCTTTGTAGTGTACTGTCACCCTACAGGTGGCCCAAATACATGTCCAGGATACTGAGATGACAGGTATGTGTTTCCCTAGGGTGCTACCAAGCATATCTGAATGGGTTCTTTGGGACCTTTGAGATCCAACTCTTAAGGTCTACCAAAAGATTGTGACCAGATAAGGGTCCTTGGAAGTTCTATGAACTTTACACTGTTTATCGGCTTGCTCCCCATGGTTGGTTCAGGTTATTTCTTATACAACCCAGGACCACACAGCAATTATTAATCAGGAAAAGTTGCCCATAGACTTGCTCACATGCAATCTGACAGGGGACAATCTCTCAATTAAGGTTTTCTCTTTCCAGACGACTCTAGGTTTGTGTTGAGTTGACAAAAAAACTAGCCAGCACAGCCACGCATCTCCCCGTCTCCATTTCTCACCTCTGGACAAGACTTATTTGAATGGGGAGGGGGCAGAAGGACATAAGGATGGCCATTTCGAAGAGCTCCCGTGTATGAAGAATAGGGTCCAGGAATCCATTACTATTGTGGATGTGAAGGGCCGATGAGCACATTCAGACAAAAACATGCATCCCATCAGGGTCAAGTTTCTAGTTAGGTGTAGGTCATAGGAGACAGAATGATTAAAAGGTGAAAAGGCCCGAAAGCCTTCTAAACTGCCAACCCTGGACCTTTTCCTTAGACGATGAAGAACTCCTGAGCTCAACCACAAGTAAGATGACCCAGAAGAAACTAACAGTCCCCGGTCTCACCATGCACAGGGCTCTGGCTACCAAGCCGCAGCACTTTCAGGTGAGAGACTAGAAAGACTGTGTAGCCCCACCTGCTGCTAATGCCCTTTTCCCCATCCTCAGGTCCTCACTGCCCCCATTTCTTCAGGGACCACCCTGGAGAGACTCTACCTGTGGCTGGTGCCAGACTGCTCCATTGAGGCTAGGAGGGGCTTGCTGAGCCCTGGAGGCTCTGACAGACTTGTGTGCAAGGAATGCAGAGCAGAAGGTGCAGGCGCCACCTTTCCAGAGCCCTGGCGAGTTGTTAGCAAAGAAAGCCACCCGTGACTTCAGTGAGAATTCAGGAAGCCAAGCCCAGGCCTCACCAACTTCCCTCGGACCCCCACCACTTAGTCTAGCACTTCTACGGTGGGTTTGCCCATTCTCCGACCCTGCATATCCCCAGGAGGTGTGATCCAGCCTTAAGTGCCCCCTTTTCCTGCATCCCATCCATGGCCAAGTCCTGTCACTTGACTGAGCTCACTCCTCCATCACCTCTTCCCCTCCCTGGCCTGAGCTTCACTGTCCCTTCCTTGGACCCTGTGGAGAGGCGTTCTCCTCCTGAAGCCCTGGTCAACATAGCTATCCATTCCTTGGTCAATAGTATTTTCAAAGATGCCTAATGGTCATGTCATACATCTGTCTGAAATCCCTAGAGTCAACGCACATCTGGAATCCCAGCTACTCAGAACAGGGTTGGGAGCTGAGGGTGAGGATCAGGTGTTAGAGGCCAATCTGGGCTACATAGGGAAAAGCTATTTTTAAAAAATTAGCCACAGGGCTGGAGAGATGGCTCAGCAGTTAAGAGCATTGCCTGCTCTTCCAAAGGTCCTGAGTTCAATTCCCAGGAACCACATGGTGGCTCACAACCATCTATAATGAGGTCTGGCACCCTCTTCTGGTCTGCAGGCATACACACAGACAGAATATTCTATACATCATAAATAAATAAATATTTAAAAAAAATTAGCCACAGTGTTTGGGTCCTTATGGTGACTGATCAGGCCCCTTGATAAACCAAGCCTGCATGTTGTTGTTTTTGTTTGTTTGTTTGGTTGGTTTTAGTTTTTCGAGACAGGGTTTCTCCGTGTAGCCTCCTTAGCTGTCCTGGAACTCTCTCTGTAGATCAGGCTGGCCTTGAAATCAGAAAGATCTGCCTGCTGCTGCCTCCGGAAAAAAAAAAAAAGTACTGGAATTAAAGGTGTGCGCCACCACCGCATGGCTCCCACGCCTGCTTCTTCCTTTCTCTAATTAATTTTTCCATTTATTTTTATATACCAACTACAGTTTCCCCTCCCTCTTCTCTTCCCATTTCCTCCCCACCTCTCATCTACTCTCTCCCCACCTCTCATCTACCCTCTCCCCACCTCTCATCTACCCTCTCCCCACCTCTCATCTACCCTCTCCCCACCTCTCATCTACCCTCTCCCCACCTCTCATCTACCCTCTCCCCACCTCCCATCTACCCCCTCCCCATCCACTCCTCCATTCAGAAAGCGGCAGGCCTCCCATGGGCATCAGCTTGGTTCTGCCTCACATTGATGTACCAAGCTTAACATTCAAGTCCTTTCAGCTGGTGTATCCCCTGTGCAGGTTCGGCTGAAGGTGTTTGAAGCCCGTCAGCTCCTGGGCAACAACATCAAGCCGGTAGTGAAGATAAACATTGGAGGACACCAGCATCTCACGCGGATCAAGATGGGGAACAATCCTTTCTTCAATGAGGTAGGCTGAACAGGTCACAAAGGGCAGGCGAGCCAGTCAGGAGCTGGGCGTTTCCTGGAAGCAGCTGGCAATCTTGCTTCCCGAGTGGACTGTCTGCAAGCTACAAGCATTTGTCGAGCACCTAAATGAACACCAGTCCATGTGCCTCTCATCACTGCTAAGGCCTGATAGCATTGCATCAGGCACACAGATGGCGCCGGTGCTTGTTCATTTAGCAGGTGACTAGATGAGTAGAGGAGAGATGGAAGCTACAGGGACCAGGTGCTGGGGCAGTGGAGAGGACTCAGAAAAAGGCAACAAAAACGAAGAAGGAAAAACTTACCAGAGGAAGATGGAGAGGATGGAGCAAGATAATTCAAAGGCTTGGAAGCAAGAAGCAACTTTGATTCCCCCCCCCCGCCCCAACTGTAGATGAAGGGTGTGGTTGGGAGTGTACAATGCAAGGGCTGGAGAGATGGCTCAGCAATTAAGAGCACTGACTAATCTCCCAGAGGATCTGGGTTCAATTCTCAGTACCCACGTGGCAGCTCACAACTGTCTGTAACTCTGGTTCCAGGGAATCCAACCCCCTTATGCAGGCAAAACACCAACGTATGCAAATATAAATCAATTTAGGGGAGTGTAGAATCAGATTGGGGTCCCACCACAGATAGCACTGGAGAACCACGGAGGGCGTAAGCAGGAGCGTGACAGGAGAAAGGAGTTCTTGCTAACACAGAGAAGGGTGGAGCAGACCGGCAGGGCAATCTAGAAGGAGCTCAAGGCTCAGGTAGCCACCCTGGAGCAGCTAGCTGGGATTTGAACGGCTAGGTTCTCTAGGGGAGCCCACTTGGGCAGAACAGCTCATGGGAGCTGACGGATCCTCTGGTTCTGGAGGAGTGTGAGGGTGGTCACAGGCAGAGAAACTCCGAAAAGGGCCAACAGTGAGGGGGAGGGTCGGGGCTGGCAGTGGAAGAAGCTTGTCGTTCTGAAGCTTCAAGTTTCCTAGGCCTTTGGATAAAGTCGGGGAAGAAACCGTCTGCCCCATCTCTCTGTTCCAGATGTTCTTCCAGAATTTTCATGAGGTTCCCGCAAAGTTCTTTGAGGAGAATATCTTAATCCGGGTAAGGAGCCAAAATGGCCTCCAGCTAAATGGGACCATTTTCTTGTCCTGCCTCAGTCCCAAAAAAACAGTTGGCCCCAATGACTGTTTTCAGAGGTGAGGCAATTTGTTTCCTCTGTCTCCAAAGCGGAATTTCCAACTTTCATTCCCCTTGATGGGACAAATAACTCATTCATCCTTCCTTCCATCCATCCATCCATCCATCCATCCATCCATCCATCTATCCATCCATCCAGTGTTAGAGACTGCCAACTGGCTAAGCTAAGTGCTTAGGTGAACATAGCAGCCAGATTCTCTCGTTACCAGAGTGACACCCCCCATCCTCCATCATGAGGGAACCAGCAACCATGGTGAATGTATGTCTATCAAGTGCCTTCTAGGTACACAGCACAGGGCTGAGGGCAACTAGGTAGCTATTCCCCTAGGGCATTTTCATGTTCTTGGACACAAGATACAATGGGAACAATCAGAACAATCTGTGGTAGAGTCAATTGCAACGGCTTGTTTTGTGCTGACCCAGGACAAGAAAATTGATCTCTCTGATCAATATCTTCGTCACTGAAAAGGAACTAAAAATATGGACTTCACAAGGTTCCTCTGAGAACTCCCTAAGAACAATGACATGCAAGCACTGGTTATTAGGAACCACTCAGTGAGGGGGATGTGGTGGCCTACACCTGGAACCCCAAAGTGTAAGAGGTGGAGGCAGAAGTATCAAAAGTCCAGAGTCATTATTGGCTACATGGTGAATTTGAGGCCAGCCTGGGCTACATGAGATGCGAGCTATATCCTTGCTACCTCTTCCACAGAGGGCAGGGGTAATTGGCATTGCGAATGATAAGATCTTTCTGGAAACTCCTTGCAGGTGGTGGACTCTGCAGCATCGAGATCCAAAGCAGAGATTGGAAGATTCCAAGTAAGCCCCGGATGAAGGAGGAGGCTGGAAAGACTCATAGAAACCCACTCTGGGCTCCAGGACCCAGGCTAGGGAAAAGTG
The DNA here is from genome assembly GCF_037038515.1 of Microtus pennsylvanicus. Classification (NCBI taxonomy): domain Eukaryota; kingdom Metazoa; phylum Chordata; class Mammalia; order Rodentia; family Cricetidae; genus Microtus; species Microtus pennsylvanicus. The sequence goes on along the minus strand of NC_134585.1, from coordinate 33,942,158 downwards.
CTTGGCCTTTCACAGAGACCCGTACTTGGATTTGCCTACCAACCTGGCAGGGCGTGGGGGGATGCTCAGACAAGTTACTCTCGGCCTCTGCTTCCTCAGCTGTGGAGTGCTAACAGTAACAACCACAATAATAATGTACACAATCTGCGGGGGACACCATGGGGGTTAAAGTGTGTCCTGTTTAGATAAGGATTGTGTCCCATGCTGAGCTACCCAGTTTGATAGTACTAGGGACACTAGTCAAAGGTCACCCTAGATGTTGAAGAACTCTGCGAAGAGATTGCTGCCTTTGAGGACAGGTGGGGGCAATGATGTTCTTGTGAAGAACTGGCCAAGAATTCACTGTGCAGTTCAGGCTGGCCTCAAACTCATGGCAATTCTCCTGCCTCAGTTTCCCAGGAACCCATTCCATGCTGCAATGACGGACATGAGCCACCATGCCCAACTTAGTATTTTTATTTAATTTAATTTATTTATTTTTATTTTGTGTGTATGTGTTTGTGCACATGTGTATGGGTGTGCTTGCATGTGTGTTTGTGGTCAATATCATGCCTAGTTTTTATGTAGGTACTAAGGATTGAACTTGGGTCCTTGTGTTTGTTTAGTAAGTATTTTACTAACTGAGCCATTCCCCCAGCCCCAAGATGTTTTATTTTTATGTTATTTATTATTTGTGTGTGTGTGCCCGTGCCACAGCACACAAGTCCTGGTGCATGTGTAGAGGAGAAAGGACAACTTTTAGAAGCTGTTTCTTTCAACCTTGGGATCTGGTTTTGCACTCAGGATTTTGAACACAGCAAGCGCTTTCCCATGCTGAGCCACCTCGCCAGTCCAATACTTCTATTTTGACAGCCACATGGTGTAGCCATGACCAAAAAGCAGAAACTTCTATTTTGATGATGTCTAGGGATGGGGATGTAGCTCAGAATAAAGGAATTATTTTGCATGCACAGTACCCTGGGTCAATCTCATACACTAGGCATAGAAGAGCAGGAAAGCCATTCTGGTAAAGTCCAATGTGTCAGTTTTGTATGGGCTGTACGGTGTGTGTGTGTGTTGCTGGGAACTGAACCCAGGACCTTGTGTAAGCTAGAAAATTATCCTAGCCCAGCTTAATGCTTTTTTTTTTTTGTCTAAGAAGTTTTTGCCTACCTAACACAAGAGGGTGGATGAGTTTGAAAGCAGGCTTATGTATAGACTCTTGTTACTGATCAGTGGAACCTGGGCACTCGCCCTATTCACACGGCCCCTTGTCCTGTTCCACACTACCAGGCACCAGTCTGAGACCGTCTCCTAGGAGGAAGGAAAGCCACCTATAGTTTCTTTGCCAGCTACCACTTGATCATCCTCATCCCCCAGCGTGGAGATGCCCTTCCCTACCCAGGGGCAGAGAAGAGTTAAATGTGTATTCCAGATGTTTACAGCATCCCCTCTTAGTAACTGTTAAGCCTTCAGGACATCTCTCAAACTCGGCATCCTCTTCTATAGAGATGACAATGGTCCTGCCAGGGTTTTTTGTTTGTTTGTTTGTTTTTTGTTTTTGTTTTTTTTTAAAAGACAGAGTTCAGATTAAGTCCACACTCAAGCACTAATCTAGTATGCCACTGGGTTAGGTGGAGTTACAAATCTTGGTGTTGGCATGTCCTACACAACTTTCCCCCACTAAAACACATGCCTTTGATAATCAACATATCATGAGAAAAGGTTCGTTTTGATTCAGGGTCATAGATGTTAGTACTGTTGCTTTGGGTCTGTGGCGGCACACACACACACACACACACACACACACACACACACACACATATATATATATATATATATATATATATAGAGAGAGAGAGAGAGAGAGAATGGCTCAGCAAATAGAAATATAAAAGGGAGAGAATGGGTTGCCCAAATTTCCTTCAAAAGAGTGCTCACCAATGACTAAAATCCTCCCAGTATGCCCCAACTCCTAAAGTTTCTACTACCTCCACATAGGAGCAGGTTGGGGAATGGGCCTTTAAGGCATGGTCCAAGCTTACCAGGCATGGTGGCACACACCTTTAATCCCAGCACTCAGGTAGAGGCAGGCAGATCTCTGTGAGTTCAAGGCCAACCTGGTCTACAGAGTGAGTTTCAGGACAGCCAGAGCTACATAGTGAAAACCTGTCTGAAAATAAAAACAAGCTATAACTAATCTTCAGTTTACTCTTATCTTTTCAGATTGACATTGGGTTTATCTACCATTCCCCAGGTAGGTGACAGTTACTCTAAGAATGTGCACCTTCTGAGAAAAAGTAGGCCAGGAGTCAAAATCCCCCAGAACCCCCAGTAAATGGAGAGAAGATATCACAGGATATGAGTTACTTTCCATGCTTGAAAAGATTTACTCTACTTTATGGAGTATTTTATCATGATTTCTACTAATACCATCTTTCTCTGAACAGTTCAAGACATTTTTGGGGGCAAAATGCTAAATTGTTATTGAAACTCTAACCTATATTTCTAATGAGTGAAGCCAGGACAAGAAGACCACAGCTTTGTTGTTTTTCAAACCTGTTGTGTTGTTCTTCTTGAGGCTGGCTCTTACTATGAAGACCAGGCTATCCTAGAACTCATAAACCAGCCTCTGCCTCCTGGGATCACAGGCATATGTTTCATACCATGATTTTTAAAAGCATACTTACTTTAATTTGTATATATATATGTGTGTGTGTATGTTCTTTGACATTTTCACACACACACAAGTGCACATGCATGTGTAATGCTTGCTGATTTTTTTCTTACTCAACCGTCACATATATATATATGTGTATATATATATATATATATATATATATATATATATATATATATATATATATAGTTTTGTGATCCACTGAATTTAACCAGAGCCATCTGTGCGGCCATGGGTATAGAGCTACCCACTGGAGCCTGGTGGGCTCAGCGGTAGGTGCACAGCTAAAGACAGTGGCTCCCCATCTCTCAAGTTTGTCGACAGCCAATAGTTTAGCAGTGAGGGATAGGAACCGCTGAGCCCCTCCTCAATCTGTGACCAATGGTTAATAGGGCCAGCCTTGCACAGGCTCAGAGCAGGTGACCACAAATGCTATGAATTCATGATCAACAAGGGTTGTGTTGTGCCTAGTGGGTGGCAGTTCTCAGCCCATCTCCCTATCTTCGGCCTCTTCCTGCCTCTTCCACAATGTCTTTTGACCTTTAGAAGGAAGATTAGAAAGGTACTGTGTCTTAAGGCTGTGTCCTTGGTGTCGCGGACTCTCAGCATCTTGGCCAGCCCTGGGTCTCTGTATCCGCTGGCATTTTTGTTTTGTTTGTTGAGGCAAGATCTTATATCCCCAGTCTGGCCTCATGCTTGCTCCCATTTCTTCGTATTGAGAACGTTCAATAGCCTATCATTTTGCAATAAACAATTATTGCCAATCATCATCATTACTTTGCTGTAGAGAACCTATTTCTTCCTATCCAACCACATCCTGTACCCACTATCAATCCTCTCTCTGTTCTCCTTTATCCTGCCCACCCCAGCTCTTGTAACCACTATTCTACAGAGATTGAGATTGAAGTGGGGGATCTTAACGTGAGCCGGTCATAACTGAGATACCGGGTTGAGCTTGGATCTAGGGGTGGAGAGCGGCTTGCCTCCAGATGTTTGGCATCAGGGTCAGTCACAACATCAGGATGCCAGGGAGGAAAGCGGATCCCTGTTTCCCAGAGGCACCCATTAGCAGGCTTGTGATTGATTGTACTGTCACGGCTTGGTGGCAGAGGAGACTTTTGTTCTTCTCTACTATTAGATGAGAGCCAGAATATGTGAGACATTGCCTGACCTGTTTTCCCGAGAAACAAAGGCTGTTTTCAGGGGAGAGAGAGGGAGACTGGGGGGCCTCTCACTTTGGCTCTGCCTCCCCAGGTCACACACTCCTGAGGAAATGGTTAGGCCTCTGCCAGCGGAATAAGACCACCAGCGGTGTGCGAGGCTACCTGAAAGTCACCATCTATGCCCTCGGGGTGGGAGATCAGGCGCTGGTGAGGCTGCCCTACCCCCAATTCCCCAGGAATATTTCTTATCTGGCTGTTTCCTCGGGTAGCTCTGAGCCTGCCAAGTGGCCATTGGTCTATGTTTCCTGTGTGCAGTGTGTCACCAAGGGGTTGTCCACTCTCTGTGCATCAAGTGGGATTCTGGGAAAAATCAAAAGTGGGTGAACTTGACTGTGCCCTGCCTCTGACCCCAACCCTGCCCAATTCTCTGCTGTCTCCAGGTAGATCAAAAGCTGCCCTATGAGGCTGACACCCAGGTCCGGATCTTCAAGTCCGCAGCAGTCCCAATCAGCCTGGCGTACTTGCAGTTCTTCATCTACTGTGCAGAGGACCTCCATTTCAGTTAGAGTCCGTGGGCAGGGAGGAGGAAACGGGCACCTTGGATCTATACCAGATTTCTTCTAATTCTTCTTCTTCTTCTTCTTCTTCTTCTTCTTCTTCTTCTTCTTCTTCTTCTTCTTCTTCTTCTTCTTCTTCTTCTTCTTCTTCTTCTTCTTCTTCCTCTTCCTCTTCCTCTTCCTCTTCTTTTTAACCAGCCTGAGCCTGACATTTGGAATGGGGGATGAAGTAATACTGAGAATCACAACTGTTTTTTTTTTTTTTCAAGGCAGGGTCTCTGTGTAGCCCTGGCTCTCAGGCTGGCCTCAAACTCAGAGGTCCACCTGCCTCTGCCTCCCAAGTGCTGGGATTAAAGGTGTGCACCACCACACCTGAGTACAATTGTTTCTTAAATTTCCCCTAGATACCTTTTCAAGGCTCCAAGCCATTGACCTGGTTCTGGTGTCCAGATGCAGGTTTAGGCTTCTCTAAGACATTCTGTATGTACACACACACACACACAGGGAAAGGGAGAGAGAGAGAGAGAGAGAGAGAGAGAGAGAGAGAGAGAGAGAGAGAGAGAGAGAGAGAGAACATATATGTACACTGGGACCGTCTGCCCAAAGGAAAACCAAGCTAAATTGGGAGGGAGGGTAAAGAGTTGTTCAGCTCCCCCATTTCCTCTTCCTGACCTCTCAAAAAAAAAAGATGCATCTGTCTCAGAAGTCCTTGTAACCTCCTGTCCTAGGGAAGCATCACCACTCAGCCGCTCCTGCCTTGGAGGTGGAACTAATTGGGGACAAGGTAGGTACAGAAAGAGTTTGAGACCTAGGGAAAGCAGCAGATAGGAAGAGAGAGGACTCGAGAGCAGGACCTGGGTCTGAGTCCAGCCTGTATATGTATACAGTATACAGGCTACGTATAGTGAGTTCCAGGCTAGTCAGGGCCTGGAACACAGTGATACTCTATCTCAAAATCAAATAAAAATGTATGCTAACCAGGCAAGGTAGGACATGCTTGGAACCCTAGCACTTGGGAGGGAGTGACAGAAGGATCAGGAGTTAGAACTAGCCTTGACAACATGAGACATGTTTCTGTTTTAAAAGGGAGGGGAGGGCTTGCTATTGCCATCAGCCATATTTTTGTTCATATTTCTATTGGAATTGATCTAACAAAACCTTTGTATATGCCTCATGTCAGAAAGTTGGCAGTCCTATTTGGGAGGTGGGAAGATCACTGCTGATTCTTCTAGAGGACCTGGGTTTAATTACCAGCATCAGCAGGGTAGCTCGCAACCATCTCAAATTCCAGTTCCAGGGGAGCTGATGCCCTTTCTGGGTCTCCTCAGGCGCCAGGCATCATGGGATGCACAGACATACATGCACGCAAAACATACACATAAATAAGTAAATTTAAAAAACAAAACTCCAAACCAAAACCAAAAAAGAAATCGAGGTGTTGCTCAGTGGGAGAGTGCTAGCATTTGTGAAACTGGGTTTTCAATCCCCATCACTGCCACAAAGAAGGGGGGGGGCAGGCACTTTAGGATAGTCAAGAGGAAGAAGCCGAAGCTGTGGAGAAAGTATCGTTGAAAGATAACTTTAGGGCAAGGGTTGGGAGTTAGCCCATTTACCTGGCTACCGCAGAAAGTGTTTCCCTGTGGACTGGATAGGGAGGTGGGAAAGGCAGCAGCAGGAGAAGGGGACAGGTTGACACTGATTGAGCCTCGGGATGTTCTCAGCTCAGGACATATCCGCAGAGACAGAATGACAGCCCAATATGGAACCAAATCCTCACCTTCCAGATTCAGGTATGGCTGCTTCATCACACCCTCCCTCCCCTTCCTCAAATTCAAAAGGGAAATTCTGGGGTTAGTGTTGGTGTGGATAGAGGAGGCTAGGGCCACTGAGCTCAGCCTGGTAGGAAACACGAGGAAGTCCAGGATATGCTACTCAGTCCAGCAGAGAAAAACCTAATTCTAATTAGTGCAACCTAATTCTAGAAATTTAGATGTGCCCTTTCACCCACATTAAAAAAGAAAACAGGCATGGGATGGAGAGACGGCTGGGTAGTTAAGAGCACATGTTGCTCCTGCAGAGGACCTGGGCTCAATCTCCAGCACCTGCATGGCACTTGTGTATGTGTGTGTGGGCATGCGTGTGCCAGGGTGCATGTGTGGCAATCACATTGAGGGACTTGGTTCTTTTTACTCACACGGGAGGTTCTAAGAGGCTGAACTTAGGGGGTTGGATATGCACAGCTGCCCCTTCCACCCACAGCCTTCTCCCCAACCCTGGCCCTGAAGTATAAACACACAGAGGTCTGCGTTAATATCAAGACTACAAAATGGACTAGAGAGATGGCTCTGTGGTTAACTGAACTCCTGTCAGTATTGAAGAGGACCGAGGTTCAGTTCCCAATACCTATGTGGAGGCTCACAACAATTGGTAACTTCAGTTCCAGGAGATGCAATGCCCTCTTCCGACCTCCATGGACACTAGACATACATGTGGTATACTTACACAGACACAGGCAAACGCTCATATACACAAAACAAATTTTTTTTGTTTTGTTTTTTCGAGACAGGGTTTCTCTGTGGTTTTGGAGCCTGTCCTGGAACTAGCTCTGTAGACCAGGCTGGTCTCGAACTCACAGAGATCCGCCTGCCTCTGCCTCCCGAGTGCTGGGATTAAAGGCATGCGCCACCACCGCCCGGCCACAAAACAAATCTTAAAAACAAAATGAATACAAAGCAGTGTGTCATCTTAGGGCCTTGCCAGCCATTCTTATAAGTGGGAAGCCTGAGCCAAGCAACGGTGGCGTGTGCCTGTAATCCCAGCACTCAGGAGGCAGAGGCAGGCAGATCTCTGTGAGTTCGAGGCCAGACTGGTCTACAACGTGAGTTCCAGGACAGCCAGAGCTACACAGAGAAATCCTGTCTCTGAAAAATAAAATAAGTGGGAAACCCCCAGCACAGTGACAAATTCGGTTTGTTAGGGATCAAATGGGAACTTAGGTAGACCTTCCCAACTGCTTGCATGCCCCCCCCCAAAGACCACACCATGCCATTATACCTTCACTGTTCCCCCTGCCTTCCTTCGCAGCTGCCCTGCCTCTCTACCTACATCAAGTTCAGAGTCGTGGACTGGTGAGCAAATGGAGTAGAGGAAGGCCTGCGCTCTGGGGAGGAGGAGGCCAAGCTGAGCCAGGGGCTCAGCCTGCAGTGTGTCTTTCAGCTCCAAGCATGATTGCTGGGACGAGATTGGGTCTGCCAGCTTGTGCCTCAACCAGATCTCATCCACTGGAGAGGAGATCCAAGGCAAGCAAAGCCTGGGGCCCCTCCCTGGGCACCGCTCCCACCTGAGCCCCCGAGTGTTCTCATTCTCTCTCTCCTTCCAGGAATGTATTCTGGCTTCCTGCCCTGCTTTGGCCCCAGCTTCCTGACTCTCCGTGGGGGTAAAAGGGCCCGTTTTAGGACCCCAGAAGAAGGCACTGTAAGTGTTTCCTGACAACTTTGGGGGAACAGCAGAGGAAAAGTTGACTGTGTGTGAAGCACTAGAGGCTTGGAAATGTCCAGGGAGGCCTCTGTCAGCCCTCTGTCCATCTCCTACTAGGAAAGGATGGACATAGGTACAGAAATAACCATAGTATATACAAGGGTGGGCTGGAAAGATGGCTCAGAAGTTAAGAGCACTGGCTGTTCTTCCGGGGGTCCTGAGTTCAATTTCCACATAGTGACTTACAACCATCTATAATGAGATCTTAGTGTCCTCTCCTCTCCTGGCATGCAGGCATACATGCAGAGAGAACACTGTAAAAAAAATACACACACACACGCCTAATATAATATATACCTAAATTACAAGGGTCCTAATGCCTGGTACCAGAAAAGGACAAATGGGGTGCCCTAGATGGTCACTGAGGTAGGGCTCTTAAGATGAAACCTTGATAAGGTTTCCCACATGTAGGGAAGGCACATTGTGTAAAGCAAACAAACAAACATGCATGGTTGCTCAAGACTGTTGATTACCTGGGTGGTGGTGGTGCACACCTTTATTCCTAGCACTCAGGAGGCAGAGGTAGGTGGATCTCTGAGTTTGAGGCCAGCCTGGTCTACAAGAGCTAGTTCTAGGGCAGGCTCCAAAGCTATAGAGCAACCCTGCCTCAAGACCAAACAAACAAACAAAAAAGACTGTTGATTAATGCTGGAAACCCAACTCAGATTTCACCTTAGTCAAGAATGGGAGCACTCAGGAGCTTAGTACAAGAAGATCATGAGTTTGAAACTAGCTAGGCTAGTTCAAACTTCTCTTAAAAAAAAAAAAGATGGGGGCTTGGAAGATGGTCAAGGCAGTACAGATACTTACTCACACACCAAGTGGCCTGAGCTCAGTCCTGGAACCCACAGAGTGGAAGGGGAGACTCCCAAAAGTTGTCCTCTGACCTCACTCTTCATGCCATAGCACGCCCCACCCCTCAACACTTAAGTAAAAATAAAATAAAATAAATAAAAGGAAAAAGGTGTGGGAGCTTAATGAGGCTGTCAGGGAGTTTGTGAGGAGCCCTTCACTGTCACAATCTCTGCCCCCCACTTCAATGCCACTCTATGGGTGACTTCTCAGCCTTTGTATCTTGCCACAGTCAGTTCTTGCTGGGAATCTGCCCACAGGGCCAGGGAAACACTCTGGTTGGCTTCCTTTGGCCTTCTGTGTTCTTCTTGGAGCAATCACTTTCAGCAAGGAGGCAGAGCATAGCTTGATTAGCCAGGTTGGGAACACTCACTCTGGTGATTGCCCTCCCTCCCCTCCAAGTCCTAGCATGTGTGGAGTTCAAAATCCTTCAGGTCAGCTTGGCAGGCAAAGCGCATGAAGAAGGAATAGCGGGTGGGAAGAATACAGAAGCCGGGTCAGGACCCAGAGACATCTTGGTTACCTGGAACTTTCTAGTGGCTGGAGCCATCCCCAAACAGACTGTCACTGGATAGTCTTGCCGTGTGGGCTCCAGGTGGATTTGCTTATTCTTTCTTTTTTAATCATCCCTTTCTGTTGCTCTAGTGTATCCTCGATGCTGTTAAGGATGGTTTAACTTATCAAGGCCGAATCTTCGTGGAGATAATCACCCAGCTGAAGTCTCAGCAAGACTCTGTGATAAAGGATCTGTCACGGGAAGTGACCCAGATAGAGGTAATCACAGGAAACAGGTAACCCAGGAAAAACGACGCAGTTTCTCTGCGTCCCCTGATCTACTGTGAAGCCGGTCCCAACACTGCAGGAAGCACTGGCCACCAATCTGCTGGCAGTATAAGGATGCTTGATCAGTATTCCCCAAGCACCTTCCAGGGTTTTCATGCTGAGCAGAATCCCTAGTGGTTACAGACCCAATAAACACACAGGGCTTCAGCTTTGGAAACCTGTTCTCTAAGAAGGAAGAAGTCTCATCCACATTCTTATTCCTCGGGGTTTTGTAAGAGAATTGAAAGAATTTGGATTTCTTCCTAAAGCCATTGGAGACCCCCTGACCAAGAGGAGCAGAGCAGTGGTTTTCAACCTGTGGGTCTGAACAACCCCTTTCACAGGGGTCGCCTAAAACCACTGGAAAACAGATATTTACATTAGGTTCATAAAAGTAGAAAAATTACAGTTATAAAGTAGCAATGAAAGTAATTTTATGGTTGGGGGTCGCCACGGCATGAGGAACTGCATTAGAGGGTCACAGGATTAGGAAGGTTGAGAAGCACTGGAGTAGAGGAACAGAATGAACAACAGATCAAAGGGGAATAAGCTGAGGTGGCTCAGTCAGTAGAGATAAGGAGTCAGTCTCGGCAGAGACAGGAGGAGGAAAGAAGGCAGGGTCCAGAGACCCCTGGAAAAAAGACCAAAGTGAGATGACAGATCCCATCTCTGGTATGCGCTTGAGAGATGTACACATATCTCAGCCTGGAAGCTGCTAGCCACAAAGGCATGGGACAAGGACATCATGACTGAATCTGTGGTCCTAGGAACAATGGCCCAGGGAAAGTAGGTGGACCGAAAGGAGATGAGGGTTGAGGATGGAGCCTATCATGGCACCACGGCCGGGACAGGAGCAGAGGAAAAGAGATCAGAGATCCTGAGTGTGTGTGTGTGTGTGTGTGTGTGTGTGTGTGTGTGTGTGTGTGTGTGTGTGTGGAGAGAGAGAGAGAGAGAGAGAGAGAGAGAGAGCTTCTATCTTAATCCCATCACTCAGAAAGCTGAAGCAAGAGACCTGCCATAAATTCAAGGCCATCCTGGGCTATGAATTGAGACAGTTTCTCTGGGACTTGCTCTTTTTTTTTCTGTGGTACACACCTTTAATCTCATTTAATCTCAGCACTTGGAAGGCTGAAGCAGGCAGATCTTTGTAAACTCAAGGCTAACCTGGTCTACATAGTGAATTTCAGGCCAGTCAGAACTATACAGTGAGTCTCTGTCTCAATTTTTTAAAATGGTTCCTAGTTTTGTATTTAACATATTTTCTACCTGGTCTTTTTATTTAAAATTGTTTTTATTGAGCTATATATATTTTCTCCACTCCCCTTCCTTTCTTTCCCCTCCCCTTCTACCCTTTTCCATGATCCCCATGTTCCCAATTTACTCAGGAGATCTTATCATTCTGGAACTAGCTCTTTTTTTTTTTTTTTTTTTTTTTTAAACCTCATTACAGATGGCTGTGAGCCACCATATGGTTGCTGGGAACTGAACTCAGGACCTCTGGAAGAGCAAGCAATGCTCTCAACCACTGAGCCATCTCTCCAGCCCCTGGAACTAGCTCTTATAGACCATGCTGGACTCGAACTCACAGAGATCTGCCTGCCTCTGCTTCCTGAGTTAAAGGCTTATAGCACCACTGTGTGGCTAAGACTGTAGGAAGAAAGAAAGAAAGAAAGAAAGAAAGAAAGAAAGAAAGAAAGAAAGAAAGAAAGAAGGAAGAAAGAAAAGAAGGGACGAGAAGGAGATAGGAAAATGGGAGGGAAAGGAAAGGTAAGAGAGAAGGAATACAGGGGAAGCAAGAAATAGAGCAGATGTTAGCAATAGAAATGAGCAGCTGTTGTAGTGTACAGGGGACCCAGGCAGGAGGATGACATGGTGGAAATAGAAATTAGGGGGCAGTTGACAGTCGAGGCAGAAGTGGAAAGGGGTAGCCTTTCTGAAAAGGGAGGGGTACTTACTGAGAGCCACTGAGGCTGGATTCTCTCTCCTCTGTGTTTGTGTGTGTGTGTGCACACGCAAGTGCATGTGTTTGAACTCTACTTGTTCCAACTCAGTGCCAACCTTAACCACAAAAAAGACCCTCCTTCCCGGTTTCAGAGAGAGAAGGATGATCCAGCTGGGTGGGGTAGGCCAAATGATGGGGATACTTTGAGCAACCAACCGCACTTGATTAGCCAGTGCAAGACTTCAGTAATGATCTACTTCATCCCAAAGTAGAACACAGAACACATTAAGAAAAAACAAACAACAGATACTTGTCTTCTTGTCCCTGCCTGTCAAGATAACCATACTCATCCCTTAGGTACTGAGGATGTGTGTGTGTGTCTGTGGTTATTGTTTTAGAGACAGCAGTATCGCCAAAAGTATGGGCTGTGCGTCATTTTCCTTTCCTGTACTATGATGCCTAAGTTCAAGGATCTGATCCAGTTCGAGGTCAGCATGGGGCACTATGGAAACAAGATGGATCCCACCTACAAGCCTCTCGTGTCGACCACACAGCACAGTCCGGTGATATATGACGGTAATAGCCAGATACAAGCAAAAAGTGAAGCACGCTGGGCGCTTCCAAGGGAATTAGCTCATAGAACATTCGTAAACATCCCCGGTGGTTGTCTTTCGGCAGGGTCTCACTAAAAATAACATGCCCTCATGGTCCCCCTCCCTCAGGCTGCCAAGTGCTAGAATGATAGGCATGACCACATCTGGTCATTGGTACACATTTCACACACGATAACGATGGAGTTCAGGATAGTGAAGTCACTTGCCAGGCGTTGCATAGTTAGAAGATGATGACCTCACGATAGAAAGCCATCAGCCATCCAATTATCTGCTATTCATCTCTCTATGCTTTATCCGCTACTCCATTTATTTAACTGTGTTCATTTCTCTCTCTATGTGTGCACGTGTATAAGCTTGTGCGTGCACCTCCAGGCTAAAGGAGGGTGCTGGATGTCTTGCTTTATCCCCCTCTATCTCGTTCTCTTTTGAGATCAAGCCTCTTACTGAACCTGTGACCAACAATCCTCAGTAGCCTTCCTGTCTCCACCATCCACAGTATTAGGGTTATAGCCCTACGTGGCCACAACCTGCTTTTCACAAAGGTGGTGATATCTGAACTCAGATATTCATATGTGTGCAGCTCTTAGCCATGGAGCCATCTCTCTGGGCCTCAACCCATCTATTTAACCATTCAACGTTCACCTATCTGCCCTCCCCCCATGCTCAATCCATTGCCCTCCACCCAATGTGAATTAATTAGGCACCTTATCTTTCCACTATAGTCCCTGGGCCAACAGCATCGGCATGTTAGAAAGGCAGGTTCTTGATCCCACTCCAGACCTATAAAAATCAGAACGATCTATGAGGAGGGCCAGACAGACTGTTCGGGCCTGCAGGTGGATTCCTGTTAAAATTCGAGAGTCCCCGACACTGTCTCCCCTTCCCCTTCGTCTGCTTCACCATCTCATCGCCCATCAAGATGCTTTCTCTGGGTCCCACTTTCCTACCTACTCTCTTAAATGAGAGCTTTGTTGAGATGTGATTCCCAGAACATGTAATTTGCCCTTTTGAAGCATGCAATCCCATGGATTTTAGGATTTTCACAGTTATGCAACCGTGACCACAATCCATTTTAGAATGCTTTTCTCTCCCCAAAGACACCCCTGGCCCGTCAGCTCTCCTTGTCGCTCTCTCACCTCCACAGCTGTAGACAACCACTAAGCTACTTTAAGTTCCAAGACATCTTCCTAGTCTGACATTTCACACATGTGGGATGGTATGATACATGGTCCTTTGTGACCAACCGGCTACTTTCAGTTCACATAACATTTCTGCTGTTTTTATATTGAAAAGTATGTATGCAAAAGGTATCTAAGATGTATACACACAGCTTAAAGGAGGAGAAAATGAGTTCTCCCAAACTCATCACACAGAAGGCTGCCGATGCCTTAAATGGTCCCTTCGTCTGTGAACTAACTATGCCTCTGGCTTCCCTTTTCATTTTTATCCTCTGTGTATGGAGCCCACAAGCAGCATGCACTTTTTCTGTTGTGTCTGAGAGGACCCCATCCATCCATGTGCATCTGCCTTAGGCCTTCTGCCCCACATGACTAGGCTCTGGGTAGCTATATCTTATTTTCCGAATGTATCCCACTGCGTGACCAGACCACAAATTACGTAGTGTATATAGATAAGCTGGGTGGTATAATAACTTGGTGAGCATTCTCATACATGTCTTCTGGTCACAAGGACAGGGGTTCCTCTAAATTATATACCTAGGGGTGGGAGAGAGTCTCAGAGCAAAAGCGATTATACCAAATTACACTCCCAACGGCAATGGGATGAGAATGCTTTCTGTGCTCCGTTCTCACCAGTACTTAATGTTGCCAGCCTTTTAATTGTTGCCGTGCTATTGGATGTGAAAAACGGTCTCCCATGACCAAAATGCGCTTTTTCTCATAATAAATGAAGGTTGAACATCTGTGTATACGCACCCTTTCCCCTTGTCCTGTCCATTCTTTTTTCCAGTATATAATCATTTGGCTGTGTCTTTCTTATTGATTTGTACATTAAGTCTCTTTTCAGATCATTCATCTTAAAATATCAAAGATCAGTTACCACCTTTGTTTTGTTGTTTGAGACAGAGTCTCTAGTGGCCCAGGCTGGCCTCAAACTCACTACTAGCGGACAATGAATGACCTTGACTTTCTAATCTTCCTTACTCCACTTCCCAACTGTTAGGATCACACTCCTGCAGCTCCATGCCTGTTTTTATGTGGTGCTGATGACCAGACCTGTGCGTCCTGAATGTTAGGCTAGTATTCTACCAACTGAGCTATGTCACTAGCTCCTCCACATATCTTTCTTTAGGGAAATGACTGTTGAAGTCTTTGGCCTATCGGATTTTTTTAACCTTTATTTATTTGTGTGTGCACTCACACGTGTGAGTGTGTGGATGTGGGTGTGCATGTGGAGCTTAGAAACAACACGCAGGAGTTGATTCTCTCCTTCCACCATGTAAGCCCTGGGGCTCACACTCAGGTTGTCAGGCGGGAAGTACCTTTATGGAAGATGTATTTTAAAGATCGGGTTTCCTAGGGGTTTGTGTTATTGCTTGGGTTCTTTTTTTGAGGGAGTGACCTTGACCTCAAGATCCTCCTGCCTAAACGATGTGTCAGTTTCTCTCTCCACATTTCAAATAATAAGTTAGGCTAGGTGGCAAAGCATCTTTACCTGCTGACCCATCCACGGGCCTTGACTTAATTTTGTTGCTGTTCTGTTTTGTTTTGAGACAAGGTTTCTCTGTGTATTCTTGGCTGCCCTGGGACTCTCTCTGTAGACCAGGCTGGCCTCGGACTCAAAGAGATCCACCTGCCTCCCAAGTGCTGGGATTAAAGGTGCGAGCCACCTAATTTCTGCATGTAATGTGAGGAAGGGGTTGAAATTCTTTCCTTCTATATAGCCGACTCAACACTATCTGCTAAGAAACATTTGATTTCTGCCTTGAACTACCTTGGCACCGTACCTAGTGATCGGTTAGCCATGTATTGTAGTCCTTTTCTAAAATGTCTATTCTGTCCACTCCCCTTTTTAAGTTTTGGTTTTGTTTTAATTGTGTGTGTGTGTGTGTGTGTGTGTGTGTGTGTGTGTGTGTGTGTGTGAGAGAGAGAGAGAGAGAGAGAGTTCAGGTGACTATGAAGCCGGAAGAGGGCATCAGATCCTCTGGGGCTGGAGCTGCTGTGGCCATCTGACGTGGGTGCTGGGAATCAAACTCAGGTCTCTGGAAGAGCAGGAAGCGCTCCTAACACTGAGCCATTTCTCTAGTCCTTATTATTTTTGAAGTGCTAAGAGTTTCAATGTGGATCAAATATAGTTTATTTTTTCTCTACCATGTGATTTGAAAGAAAATGCCCCCCCCAAAGGGAGAGGCACTATTAGGAGGTGTAGCTTTGTTGGAGTGGGTATGGTCTAGTTGGAGGAAGTGTGTCTTTGTGAAAGAGGGCTTTGAGGATTCACATATGCTCAAGCCACACCCAATGTGTCTCAGTTCACTTCCTATTGCCTGGAAGATGTAGAACTCTCAGCTCCTTCTCCGGTATCATGTCTGCCTTCAGGTTGTCGTGTCCTGCCATGATAATAATGAACTAAATCTCTGAAACTGTGAGCCACCCTAAGACACACAGTGCCACTTCTCAAAAACTCGACCTTACTGATGGATATGAAATTTTTTCTTCCTATTTTTTCTTCAAACGTTGTCAAGTTTGGTTCTTGCATTTAGTTCTATGACTCATTTTGAACCAGTCTGCGTGTATATTTACATTGTCCACACACGATTTTTTAAAAGCACTATCGTTTCCCTGACTTGCCGCCCTTAACTTTTATGATAAAACATGCACCTGTGCTTGTCTTTTTCCTCCAGGGGCCTCCACGTACCAGTTTCGCAATCCCCTGGTCCTCTTCTAGCTATTGTTTTCTTCCTGCTCCTTTTATGACTCTGTCTTTCCTTTTCATTTTGGTCACTTGAGAAATTCTTGTACTCAGTTCTATGTCCCTCACTGAATTGTCTGCAAGGTCTAAATGTCACCCTGGGACTTCCCCTGTTGCCTTTCTGGGGTGTTTTTGTGTCTCATGGCCTGTTGGCTGAGGTCTGTCGGCTCACATTTCCTCCTCTGCTCCTGCCTTCCTTCAGGGAGTGTGTTTTTGCTGGCCTCCCATCAAGCCTTGCTTCCTGCTTCTCCGCAGGTGCCTTCTGCCGTCTTCACTCCTTGGTGCTTCTATGGAGGCCAAGTGACTTTTGGCAGTCCTTATGTGTATTCTGAGTCTGCAGATTTTCTCTCACTCCCCGTTTGCTGGAACTGGACTTACTTTCCTTCTTGTTGCTGTTGGACGCTCTCCAAGAATGGAAGAAGGGGTTGGAGAGATGGCTTAGTGATTAAGAGCATTGCCTGCTCTTCCAAAGGTCCTGAGTTCAATTCCCAGCAACTACATGGTGACTCACAACCATCTGTAAAGAGGTCTGACGCCCTCTTCTGGCCTTCAGGCATACAGACAGAATATTGTATACATAATAAATAAATAATTTTATATATAAAAAAAAGAATGGAAGAAGATCCCAGGTTCTCACTCAGAACCTCACTCACAGATCTCTTTGTATTTATTATGCAGCCCATACTTTTGGTACCTGAGTCTGAAACTGGTGCCTTCCAGCAATCCCAGAAAAAATGTAAAGATGTTTCTCTTTGTAAATTGTCCTTTCTAGTTTTCTCTTCTGTTTCCTTCTGGAAGAATTCTGTGCTTGTATACCATCTCATTCTACACCCACCCCATCCCTATTTTTAAATCTCTTGTCCATATTTTTCTAGCCTACATCTAGAAGCTTCTGAATCCTCTCAGAAAGGCCGTAGGGTAACCACTCCGTTTTAAAGGGCTTGGCAGTGCCTCCCCTCCCCCACTTTGTTCTTTCTCCACTCCGCACACTGTATTATACACACCGACTTTGTCCTCACTATCTGTCTTTGTGTGTGTGATACAAATGATAAATTATATTTTTATAATAAGTATTCTCATAGTCAGTGAATCCAAAGCCAACCATAGCCCCTGGGACTGAAAAACAGCTGGTGGCTTCCTCCACCATGGTGCTCACCAGGGCATCGCTATTTTTCAACTTAAGTAAAGGTTTGAGTGAAGGGTGATTGCTCATGGAAGGACCACACAAACCAAAGCATAAGTTCAGTGACCAACCCCACTGCAAATACAGCAAATAACAGCACTCAGATCAGGAAGTAGAATACTCACACCCTAAGAGCCTGTGCCTCTTACCCCCACCCACGGTGGGCAATTACATTCCTAACCTTCATCTCATGATATGAATTAAAGAACACATAGCATATGTATTTATTTTCATCTCTGCCTTCTTTGTTCATTAGTTTGGGCAATGTGTCCACAGATCATCATATTCTTGAACATAGCTGTGACTTACTTACTCTCACTTCCATGGAGTTAGTATTCCACTGTACAAATATAGTCGGCCGTGTGTAACCACGGGTAACTGCAGGTCTAATCATTCAGGCATCAAAAACACTAAAACAAGCCAGGTATGGCAGTGCATGCCTTCGGTCCCAGCACTCCAAAGGCAGAGTTAGGGGAATTGGGGTTTGAGGCCAGCCTGGTCTACATAGAGAGTTCCAGGACAGCCAGGGCTGTGTAGACAGATCCTGTCTCCAGATAAATAAGCAAACAAACAAATAAGAAAAAACTAGCAATATTATAGACTAGAAATATACCCAAAACATAAAGAAATTGAAAAACACTAAACCAAGAGGTGGAGAGATGGTTCAGCAGTTAGGACGGCTTGCTGTGCAGGCATGAGAATTGGGATTAATATTACAGTTCCCTTATAAGAAGCCTGTAACCACATCACAAGTTGGGGTGGAGAGAGGATCACTGCGCCTTGTTGGCTGTCATCTAGTCAATAAACTGAGCTCTAAGGAGCTGGAGAGATGGCTCAGTAGTTAAGAGGACCTAGGTTAGGTTCCCAGCATCCACATGGTGGCTCCCAACCATCTGTAACTTCAATTTCAGGGGACTGGATACTCTCTTCTGGCCTCTGCAGGAATCAGACACATGTGATACACAGACAAACACCCATACACATATAATAAAATAATTAAAAAGACAAGCCCCAGGTTTTAGGAGAGTCCTTGCCTCAAAAGAGCAGGAAGTAATAAAAGAGGACATTTGACACTCATTTTTGACACTCTCCTCTGAATTTCCCGTAAGGTACACACGCATCACACTCATACATGCATTACTAGACCACACTCGTATGCATGCACACATAACACACACATACACTCGCGCTTGCACACGCTTGAACACATGGACTCACACACTAACCAACAAACCTGCATCTACGCCAAATGTGCTGATTTTTCTTCTTGTCATTGTCCCCTAAAGAATACAATACAGGGGACCGAATGATGATGGCTCAGCGTTTAAGAGCACTGGCTGTTCTTCCAGAGGACCCAGGTTCAATTCCCAGCACCCACATGACCGCTCACAGCTGCTTGTAACTCCAGTTCCAGGGGATCTGACACCCTCACACCAATGCACATAAAACTAAATAAATTATTTAAAAATTAAAAAAAAGAAGCTGGGCGGTGGTGGCACACATCTTTAATCACAGCACTCGGGAGGCAGAGGCAGGCAGATCTATGTGGGTTTGAGGTCATTCAGCCTGGTCTACCAGAGCTAGTTCCAGGATAGCCAGAGCTATTACACAGAAAAACTCTGTCTTGGAAAACCAAAATATATGAAGGAAAAAAGAAAAAAAAGAAAGAATACAATATAGCAGAGTAACAGCTCTTTGCAAAGAATCTGCCTTGCTTGAGGTAATAATACATACTCTAGAGATTATGTGAGTATAAGGGTATGTGGGTAGATTCCATGCAACTGCTACATATTTTATATAAGAGACTTGATCGTCTACGTGTTTTGGTAACAGTGTCCTCAAACTAGTTCTTCAACAGCCCCAAGAGGTGGGTGATAACCAGAATTGGTTTATGCTTCCTACTGTGGAGAGCACTTTAGCCTTTTCCAGCTTCTGGCCATTCCCATGAGAGCTGCTACAAGCCTTCCCCACACACCTTTTAGTAAAGCTGCATTTGCCTGCCTGCAGGGTATTTACAGCGGAACTAAAATTGCTGGCCAAGGGAACATGTGTGTTGTTTCTAAACTGCTAATTTTCTATCCATGTTATAGGAATTCTTTGAGGTCTGGCCCAGATTTTATTCTCCAGGGATATCTGCGTGTCCCTTACCAAGGACTTGGGCCTGCTGAGGAGCCACTTTTAAATTGCCTGCTTGGCATCCTTCAGACTGCACCAGGACCATCCCTCAGGATGCTGAGCTCCGCTATGTCCTGGGGAAGGTTTTCTTCCCTCCATTTAGAGCCACAGTAGAGACAGACAGGCATCCTCACTGCCTCCTTCTGGGTAGGGGCCATCTCTTAATTACCCTGGCCTGAGAGTAGAGGTTATGGAGTACCCACTTTTCATTCTAGGTCTGCTATTACCTTGTCCAAGAAACTGGGTGACGAGATGTCTCAGTGGGCAAAAGGGATTGAACCCCAGAAGTTATGTGATAGGAGGAGAGAAGTGACTCCTGAAAATTGTCCTCTGACCTTCCCACACATGCTGTGGCATGGGCATGCCTCCACTCATATACATGTATAAAAAAATTTTACAAGTTTAAAATAAAACAAGAGGGTGGAAGTTGGAAGTGAGGGGTCAGGATTGATTCCCTGAGAGAGTGCTGAGGGCAAGCCTTGTTATTCTTCATCTAGCAGATGGGTCATTCCATTTTTTTTCTCTTGGTTTTTTGAGACAGGGTTTCTATGTAGCTTTGGAGCCTGTCCTGGAACTAGCTCTTGTAGACCAGGCTGGCCTCAAACTCACAGAGATCCACCTGCCTCTGCCTCCCGAGTGCTGGGACTGAAGACATGCGCCACCACCGCCTGGCGGATCATTCCATTCTTTGCCTTTAGCGTCCCTTGGTTTCTCCCTATGGTGTTGGATCTTCACATGGACACCATCTTTCTGTCTGTCTCCCAGTCACATGGGCTTAAGGCTCCTCCACAATGAATGGCTTTGTCCTGACTAATCACATCGTCAGTGATTCTGTTTCCATGTTAGATGGTACAGTGAGGCAGCAGGGTTAGGACCTCAATGTATCTTTCAGGAGTCACAGGTCATGGGGTGCCCTCTGCCCACATTGGGCAGTGCCCAGCTTTCTGTCCCCCTTCAGTGAATGAAGTTACCAAAGAAGAAGCACAACTTTCCAAGACTTGAGCACTAACCTCACAGGTTTTCTCCGGCTTAAACATTTAGGGTGTTTGTGGTTTTGTTACTTTGAGGCCGACAGAGCAGGGTAGTGCAGAAAAAGTCTCCTGTAGATGGTCTCCATTGTGACCCCCACCTCCCAGAAGACCTGAGTTCAGTTCCCTGCACCTGCATCAATACCACCTGGTTTTCCGACGTGTAAACCAGGAGTTTTGAAAAGTCACATGACATACGGAACACAATCCACGCCCAATAGGAACCAGCTGTGTTCACCAAGTACTCACTCTGGGCTCAGGTTCCAGGGCCCACTTGGCATGGTTAGCAGATCCTTGGAAACCAAGGTGGCCCTGGAGCAATTCTTTAGGAGGATACAGGGATTAGGACCCTATACGTGTGGTCCCTCAGATATCCACCCCTCCCCTGTGTCTCTGTATCTCAGGGACTATCTACCATTATGTGCCCTGGTACAACACGAAGCCTGTGGTGGCTGTGACCTCCAACTGGGAGGATGTCAGCTTCCGAATGAATTGCCTCAACCTCCTCCACATCACCCGGGATCACCTGGTGAGTGTGCAGAAGGGAGGTGGGGGATGGGAGGCTTGGGAACGTATATCACAGTACCAAGAAACCAGTCACACCTCACACTTGTACACACCATGATATTGGGACCCCACATCACTGACAACTGTGCCAGATACAGCACTGGACACTAGAGAGACAAAGATAATAAACACACACTTGTTCTCATTGACAGAAGAAGTTAGATGTACATTACTGTGTGGTGCAGCTATGGTTACCATGGAAATACAGGTGCTGAGAGATTTAGGATCACAGAGATGGGGAGGGAGGAAGAAAGCGGTCAGGAGGTAACAGGGCATCGGGGGTTGCAAATTCATAGGTAGTGTTGGGGGAATAAGAGCACAAAGGGAACAATGTCTGTAAAGTCACAGTGATGTGACAGGTTTTCAAGCCATGAAATGAGTTAGAGCCATAAAGGTATCACGGAAATCAGGGAGGCTGGAAAGGGTCCCACCACAGAGTCTTGGGTTCTTGCCAAGGAGCACAGGTTCTCAGGAGATGTTTATACATAGCATCTCTACATGTCATGACCTTCTCATGTCTTCAAAGGCCTTCTGCATATCTCCATCCCCTGCCTCCCATTTTCTCCGCTGGGTACAGGAAGCAGGGAAGACAGGGTGTCCTAGCATTGCTAGGGCATGCGGCAGTTTGAAATTAACACCACCAGATTACTCCTTAAAGGTCTCTAGGGCCTGCCAGTCCTTCAGCCTATCCCAGGACAGCTCCAGGCTGAGGCCAGCTCTCTCCCTCTCTCTCAATGGACAGAAAGCCAACCTGGACACCCTGAAGTCCATCCGGAATCCAAAGGATCCAGCTATGCTCCAGCAGTGGGAGAAACTGCTGAAGGAGCTGATGGTGGACTGCCGGTAGGAGCTGAGGATCCTGGCTGGGGCTGGCCTTGGGGTGCGCTAGGGAAGACTCAGAAGAGGAGCTGGACGCTCGGAGTAGCACCCAATGGGCCCCTGTTCCACAGGAACACCACTCAAACCTCCCCCAGCTTGACCCTACACACAGCTACTTTTCCTGCCCATGCAGGACAGCCCTGAACTCCAGTCCAGTGCAGGCTTTGTTGCCCCACAACCACACTCAATGCCTGTAGCATATGGACAGATCTCCATCGCCTAGACCGCCACACTATTCTCACCATTGCTTATCCCATCCAGAGTGCCTGTTTCGAGCTCACGGAAAAACATCCCCCTGGCCCCCACCAGGTTTTGGCTAACCTCTTCCCTGGAAAACATCTACCCACAAGAGGTCTTTGGGAACCAACCTAACACACAGGATGGAAGAGGGCAGGATGAGAGCCTGAGTCAGACCCAAAGCAAGAGTTGTGCAGGTCTCTCCACATCAGGCCAGCTGTGGGTAGAAGTGTCTCCAGGCTAGAAAGGGAACATTGTCCTGAAGTAGGACCAGAAACAGTCATACCCTCCCGGCCACAGGCGCCCTCTGCCTTGTATGACTGATGAGCCCATGGCTAACAGCTTGGACAGGAATAAATGGCAGCTCCGCAGCCGTCTTCTGCAGCAACTAGCGCAAAGAGCCAAGGAAGCCAAGCCGAGGAACATGGTGGTCACGGCAGAGGACTGGTTGCGCCGTCTCAATGCTGTGATCCCTGAGGTGGGCACTGGGCACACTGGCTGGACAGTGGGGCCTGGAGCTGACCAGACGGTCCTGATGCTCTCCCACCTTGGCAGCCCCAGGAGAGCCTTCCTGATGTGATGATTTGGCTGATGTACAGGCAGCAGCGAGTAGCCTATGCTCGGGTTCCTGCCCACACTGTCCTGTTCTCCCCAGCAGGACCCCTGAGCTCTGGCAAGTTCTGTGGGAAGATTCAGAACCTCCTCTTACAGGTGGGGAAGTAGGGGGTGTCTTTTGGGAAGGATGGGGTTCCAAAATTGCCAGATAGAACCCCATGGGGCCTCCCTGAGGGCATGGCCCACGTGCTGTTTCCTTGGCCCTACATTAAGTAGAACAGAGCTCAAAGTCCCCAGAGGAAGGCAGGGGCCTGCACTTCTCAGTATGTGAGCCGCTACCAAGCCCACATCTGTGGTAAATACTCCTCAAATCCTCTACCTCCTCCATCACACCTGTGCCTACCACTTGGTCTAATACCTTGTCATCTCTCCTGTGAACCACAACGGAATAACTTCCAGAATATTCAGTAACTGTAACATTTGATACCAGCTCCTCAGATCAGAAGTAAGCTATAACAGAAGACTGACTGAACCCCAATGATGGCCTTCTGTCTTGGAGAGGAGGGTCCTCATAGCCCCTTCAATGGCTCCCATTGCCTCTCAGGGAAGATGAAGGCTCCCTAGCCCTGCCCCTAGCCACCTGTATCAACCCTGTCCACAGACAGGCCACTTTGGGGCTCCCCATCCCGAATATACTTGCACTCTGTCCTTTCTACCATCACTCAAAGCCCATCCTCCTGTCTTTGCCCAGTGCCTGACTGCACCCTAGCCTCAGGGTGTTGCTCAGTCCACCCTCACATGGGGTATGAGGACTGAGTGCTTAGCAAAGTGCTGGTGCAGGGTGATCAAGCAGCAGGGAGTAAGTAGTTAACCAAGATCACCAAAACCACAATTATCACCTTCCTCTGGCAGCCTGGTCCACCTCCTGCACCCCTCCCCTTTTCCATTTGTCCGTTGTCTCCCTCCATGAACAACAGGGCGGAACTCCATCCCTTTCTAGTGCTGGTGATCCACCCAGAGCTTTGTACTATTGTAGACTCTTTGACCCCAGCACAGTTTGATGTGAGGACCCTGATCCCACAACTCAGGCAAAAGGGGTGGATGTGACCCTTCTGGGAACGTGTGCCGCTCCCTCACCCTCTCCCTCAGCCATACCCCTGTCCCCCTGGGGGAGTGGTACCCCCGTGGCACTCCCACGGGATTGATCTGCCTCTGGCTCAGTACCCAGAAGGTGAAGGACAGGACACATTCCCAGCTCACCTCCGGGTCTGCATGTGGCTCGGCAATGTTCTACACAGCAAGAATCTGAAGCTGCTTCAACAAGGCAACATGGTGGTGTATGCAGAGACGGTGAGTGGACGCGCAGGGCACTGGGAGGGTGGGGTCAGAGGTTGGCCAGGTCAGGGCCAGGCCAGGGAAGAGCAGGCCTGACAGTCGGGCATGCAGTTCAGGAAGAGAAGAAGAAGAGACCCAAAGGTAGAGGAGGACACTGACCGAATCTGACGACAGTGAGAGAGCTCTGAGAGGTGGCGGTGATGAAAGCCATTGTGGATGGTGCCAGCCTTGTATCCCTGCTCACAAGCCATATGCGTGTGCTAACAAAACGGGGTCTAAGTGGCCTTCTGGTTCCTGGTCACTGCTCCTGGTGGAAGTTTATTAGGAGCCTTCTCGCAGCTTGCTCAAGGCATGTGACCAGCTCAGGTCTCTAAATTGTATAGCATCTCATTTGTCACCAACGGGCAGTCTGGGGACCCTTGCTGACCTCTGCCAGACCTCCGGGCCAGACTGGAGGTCACAGGAGGTGGGGAAAGGCCAGGAAGTGTGAAAGGAGCAGGAGATGAGACGTCTGCCTGCAGAGCATCAGCTTGGGATGCTCTACAGAGGGCAAGGGATGACCTTTGTTCTTTCGAGAAGGGCTGGCCCGGGAAGATAGCTCCACCAGTAGAAGGGAAGTAAGGTTTGCGTGCCGGGCTCTTAAGTGATCTTTTCTGGGGAGATGAGAACAAATGTCTACCCACCTCAGATAGGTGACTCATGACAGAGCAAAGAATGAGTTCCATCCAGCTTGGGGAACCAATGAGTTTAACTGAGGTTACAGAAGCACGAGCAAGGTATGGGTGTCTACACCACCGGAGAAGTCCTCCTCCCAGCAATTGTTAACTGTTTATATACTGGAGAGGAGAGGAGCCCCCTGAGCCCTTTGATCTGCTCATGTACTCCAAAGAAGGAACAGGTAGCTCCATCTTCCAAAGGTAGACACAACTGACCTGATTTCAGGACGACAATGGCCATATCAAAGCTTGGAGACAGGATCCCACCACACAGGCCTTTTAAGTTACAGAATTATGACTTTGTCTGTAGTTGGTTCACACATGCATGTAATCTCAGCACTTGGGAGGCGTAAGCAGCAGAAGCGCTGAGAATTTGAGACTGGCCTGGGCTACATAAAGAGTACTAGGCCAGTCAGAGCTATTTCAAGAAAGAAAAAAAATGCACTTAAAACATTGTTATGTTTTAAGGTGCATGTGTTGATAACATGCCGTAACACAGTCAGCTCCCCATTCTACGGTATCTCCATTCATGTACTGAACCAACTGTGGCATGAAAATGCAGTCAAAAGCCGGGCGGTGGTGGCAGTCAAGTTCGTGATGGCTGCATCTATACCAAACATGTACACCCCCTTTTCCTTGTCACTATGACCTTAGCAATACACTAGAACAACTCTTGACATAGCATTGATATTAGGTTTTATGTTATCGATAGGTGACTTAAAGTATACATCAGACATAGATGCTAGATCATTTTCAAATGTAAGGGGCTAGAGAGTAGATTGTGGTACCCAGGGACTTTCTGGAACCAACTCTCTGAGGCAGTCAAGGGACAGCTGTGTCTAACCAGCCCTGAATAAGGCAGGGACAGAGAAGGGATGGAGGAGGTTGTAGGAAAAACATGGGGAGTAGCACAGAGGGTACATGTGTAGAAAGACTGGATTTCTCAGATCTGCAGTGACTAGGGAGTAGGCAGGTCACATCGAAGATATAGGCTTTGACCTGGGCATCACCCCACTCCTCTGCTAGCTGCTCAGTGCTGGGTAATGTTAATTGCTGAGCCTCTGTCTCCTAGGTACAGCTGGGATATGGCCCTGCCTTTCTTGGCTGCTCCATCTTTTGATGTTGGGAAACAGGAGTCTCAACATCCCCAGCATGAGGTGGCTGATGGAGGCGGTATGGGCACTGACTAGGACTCTCCTCCCCCAGTATGAGAATCAGGCCAAGTTCAAAGACCAGTGGGGACAGCAGGGACTGTACCACTGCCCCAACTTCTCAGATGTCATGGGACGCAAGGCTGCCCCCAAGACAGATTTCAAGGCTCCCCCGGGATGGCGCTGGCAGGGTGACTGGACAGTGGAGCCCCAGAGGAGGTAAGGATGATACATGCCCTGCCCTGGCACCTGCAGTGTCCTACAATATAACTTCCTCTCACGTGGGAGGGCTAGTGGGTACTTAAAAAGGTGGGCTCTAAAGCCCTTCTAGTCCCCGTGAGTGAGAATACACAAGATCAACAGCCTTGCCCAACACCTGTCTGCATGCTAGGCTCTCCCTAGCTAAAGGGAGGTGGGATGTCACATAAGGGTGCTTGGCCAGCAAAGAATGACCCCTGGGAGTTCAGACAGCTCTGGGAACTTGGGGTCTCACTGCTACCCAGACTCCTCCTGGACATAGACATCAACAAGAGCCAGGTGCTGGAAGAGGTGTATGAGAACCAGATCCGCAATGCCACAGGCGCCTGGGTGCCTGCAGCTATCCCTACCGCAGATGTGGTAAGTGTATCCATCCTGCCACAGGGTACAGGGGAGAGGCAGGGAGGCAGGGAGCAGATTGGGGGACCTCAGAAGTTGGGGTGTCCCAGCAGTAAGAGCTATGTCTGAGCTCTGTTCCATATATGCTATGGGAGTCCAGATAAGTATTACAGCCCTGAGGTTCTTCTAGCACCAATGAAGGGGTTGTACCCAAGGATAGCAAGTGGCAGACCTCAAATTGGATGTCAGAAAGAGAGATCCTGTGTCGC
The DNA here is from genome assembly GCF_037038515.1 of Microtus pennsylvanicus. Taxonomy (NCBI): domain Eukaryota; kingdom Metazoa; phylum Chordata; class Mammalia; order Rodentia; family Cricetidae; genus Microtus; species Microtus pennsylvanicus. The sequence goes on along the minus strand of NC_134585.1, from coordinate 33,915,393 downwards.
CTGTAGTCGAGCTGCTTTAGGAGACAGGGCAGAAGGATCACTTGAATCCAGGAGTTGGAGTTTTAACCCGAGTTCTCACATAAAAAGCCAGGCATGTTGGTATGTACTTATAGTCCTAGCGGTAGAGAGGCAGAAGCAGATAGCCCACCCACCACCACTGCTTGCTGGCCAGACAACCTAACTTAATAGATAAGCCCCAGATCTCAGAGATGTTGTCTCAAAAACTATGACCAATGACCAATGGGATCCTGAGCAATGAGACTGACTCCCAGCTTACACACACACACACACACACACACACACACACACACACACACTGTCCTGACAGAAATATTCCATCCTCTCTATCACCCCATGGCTCTTCAGGAAATATGGTGCTAAGAAACAGGAACTAGTCTTTGAATGTTGGTTTATTTTAATGGAGTTCACCCAGAGGCTCCTGGCCGCTGAGTAGAACCACATAAGTCTAAAGTGTCCCCAGTGCAACAAGGAAAAAGCTGTTCACCTCTAAATAAATGAGCCAAGGGGGCAGTAGAAGTAGCAAGATTTTCTGCCATAGAAGGTGGCTGGAAGTACAAAGACAAGAGAGAGAACGAGAAAGACAGAACAAGTGAAAGCAAGCTTCATATACCTCACCTGAACCCCCACCCCCCACCCTCAACATCCATACAGAATGGACAGCCCGTGGAAGCCCTGGAGAATGTGAAGTGTCCCCAAGGCTGGCACTTTAAGAAGAACTGGACTGTGGAGCTCAACCATGCAGTGGACAACGAAGGTCAGTTTCTGGTCAAGTCTGAGGGTGTGAAGGCCTGGGACCCTGAAGCATCCAAGTCTGGTTCTTCTAGTAGACTGAGTGGCTAAGCTCTCAAGCAGGATATGTCTGAATTGGGGGGGGGGGGGCTCCCAGCCTCTTAGGGAATTCTCAGCCTCTAGCCATTCCACAGACACAGCCCCTCTTGTTGACTGAGGCCTGACCCTGAGCAAGCCTGGTGGATAAATGCCTGGATTTGGATTTGGCATGGATTTGGTTGCAGAGCTTCAATTCACCCAAACAGGCTCCAGGGAGGGAGCGGTGGACTGGAAGTCTTGATGACTGGTCTCCAGATGCAAGCAATTGCTGCAATTGGTCCCATGTAGTCCAAGTTACACAATTCAAGCACATCTTCCGGGACATGAGGACCCCTCTGCCCCCAGTACCTGTCCCTCTAAGGCCTTACTCTCAGGCCTGTGTCAAAGCTCCCGAAGTCTACAGGCGCAAATGGACCCAGAGGCCATGTTGCTGCCCCTGCAGGCTGGGAGTATGGAGTGGGAATCCCACCCTCCGGCCTGCCCCAGATCTGGAACTCGGTGGAAAAGACTTACCATTCATGCCGCCGGCGACGCTGGGTGCGTGTGCGCTTCCGGAATCACAAGGAGCTGGGCCAGGAGCAGGAGACCCTCTCCTTCCTGCAGAAGGTGAGGCTGACGGAGCAAGGGCCCTAGCTGGGATACAGGCAGGGGCCACTTGCAGAGTGGAACAGGAGCACAACTCTGAGACCCCCGTGTTCTTCCCCGCAGCAAGACCTCTCTCAAGAGGGAGAGGGCTGGGAGTATGGCACCTTTGACTCCAAGTTCCACCTGGACCCACAGCCCGCAAGCCGGTTCCGTCGCCGCTGTTGGCACCGACGGCTGGCACCCAAGAAGGAGAGGGGTGTGGCTCCCATATTCCTCCTGGAGGGATCCTTGGTAAAGCTACCGTGGTCTGGGTGACGCTTGTTTATTACCTCTGTCTTCCAGAGGCTCAGGAACATACACACATCCCTGGTCCTTGCTAGCTGGGTCCCCAACTCTTCACGTTTGGCAGCTGGCATCTGTAGAGGGATAGAGGGCGGCTAGGGCCTGGAGAGATGAGTCAGGAAGTATCGCAAACCTTACGGGAACCTTTCCAGGCGCAGGCAGTGACGTTGGAAAACGAAGCAAAGAAGGAACACGAAAAGACATGGTCATGGCAATACTGGAGGGACTCGTGGAGGCACACCCCAGAGGATCTCAGGATCCCCACCATGCCTTTCATCTACTGCATCTTCAACAGTGAGCCCTGGCCCGGAAGTCTCCAGAGTGGCCCCAGGGCCTGAGAAGAGGGAGTAGGGAGGAGCCTATAAAGAGCGGGGACAGGAAATGAACGAGACTTCTCTTTACCCAGAGCCTCACTACTACCAGCTCTTCTGCTACATCTACCAGGCCCGGAATCTGATGTACAACCAGATCCTGACCTTTCAGGGTAGGAATGCTATAGCTGGTTGGTGGGGTCCCGCTGCACAGCTCCCAAATAAATACATGGAGACATATTCCTACTTATGAGTGTCCAGCCTTAGCTTGGCTTGTTTCTAGCCAGCTCTCCTTATATTATCCTGTCTACCTTTTGCCTCTGGGCTTTTATCTTTATCTGTTCTATATACTTTACTTCTTACTCCATGGCTTGCTGTGTAGCTGGCTAGCCCCTCTCTTCCTCTTCTAATTGCTCCCCAATTCTCTTTTTCTCCTTCTATTTATTCTGTGCCCGTTCTGCCTATCCTTTCTCCTGTCTAACTATTGACCATTCAGCTCTTTTGGACCATCAGGTGTTTTAGACAGGCAAAGTAGCACAGCTTCGCAGAGTTAAACAAATGCAGCACAAAAGAATGCAGCACATCTTTGCATCATTAGACAAATGGTCCACAGCTTAAACAAACGTAACACAGACTGCCCCTTGTCATTCAGTCCTGTCCCCTAGCCCCCAAGCCCTGGCAACACATCCACAGGCGTCTGTGATGAATATGTAACCAAGATGCAGATCCCTCTCCCGAGAAGCTTGTCTTAGCGAGGGTTACTCTTGCTGTGATGAAACACCATGACCAAAAGCAACTTGAGAAGGAAAGGCTTTATTTCCTCTTACGGTTCCGCATCACAGTTCACCATCAAAAGTGGTGAGGACAGGAACTCACACAGGGCAGGAACCTGGGGGCAGGAGCTGATGCAGAGGCCATGGAGGGCTGCTGCTTAGTGGCTTGTTCAATCTGCTTTCTTATAGAACCCAGGACCACCAGCCCAGTGGTGGCTCCACCCACCATAGGCTGGACCCTCCCACTTCATAAGGAAATGCCTGATAAGCTTGCCTACAGACTGGTCTTATGGAGGCAGCTTCTCAGTTGAGGCTTTCTCCTCTATAACGGCTCTAGCTTGTGTCAAGTTGACATGAAAACTAGCCAGCACAAAGCCTATGAGTATAATTTTGGGGAAAGACACCAAAGACTACAAATCCAGGGTGTTCTTGAGATGTGACACCAATGTTGTGAAATTTGGAGAGGGGGTTGAAGAACTCAGTTACTTATCTGGGGTCACTTAGTAGGCCTCGAAGAAGGAGAAGCTTGCAAGGCAGAGAACTGGAAGACAGGGAGGGACATGAAAGAGAGTGACACACTGGGTTGGAGAGATGGCTTGGCGGTTAAGAGCACTGGCTGCTCTTCCAGAGGACCCAGATTCAATTCCCAGCACCAACATGGCAGTTCACAACTGTCTATAACTCCAGTTTTAGGGGATCCAGCATCCTCACACAGACATATAGGTAGGCAAAGCACAAATGCACACAATAAAGAAATAGACAGACAGACAGACACATTGGGGAACCATGTCACTTGAGGCTCTGTAGAAGAGGTGGGACAGGGAGGAGGCCCTGTGTGAGGGAGACCCATAGAACCATTCAGGAGGTGAGCGGAGTACTCCCACCTTGCCCTGCTAATGGCACTGTGACAGAAGATAAGGAATGGGTGGCAAAGCTTCTGGGCTGCTTGCTGAGCTCTGTCCCCTGAGCATCACCGGCCATATTAAAGGACACTCACTGGTGCTGCAGATGATTGATTATGGAAGCCTTATCCCCAGCACTCCTCCTCAGCAGCCCCTTCCCTCCATCCCAGTGAAAGCCAAGCTGTCACCACAGCAGGCACGGCATTCACACGGATGGAAGCAAAGGTGTCTATGGGGTATGCGCAGTTGGTCTGCAGCTCCGGCTGAAGCAGCATTCGAGAATGACCGGCAGGGGCAGTGGCTGACCATCCCAAGTCTCCTTGGGTCTAATGGCTGCCGCTGAAGAGGAGGGGAGAATCTCACTTGGCAGTTTGGAGCTGTGACACCCCGTCTTCCCTCCCTGCCCTAGAGCCTTTCATTCGAGTGGTCTTCTTGAACCACAGCCTGTGCACCCAGAAGCTACAAAGCTCTGCAGCCCCGACGTGGTCCCAGACGCTCATCTTCCAGCACCTTCTGCTGTTTGAGAACCCCAAGGATACCAGAGAGAACCCCCCGCTTGTGGTGTTGGAACTGTGGCAGCATGACTCAAGGGTACAGCAGCAGGCTGTGCTTGAGGGAGGAAGATCTTCCTCAGTGCCCTGCTTCGGGGCTAGAGGTGTATTTTAGAACAAGGTGTTGAAGGGCTGAGACCATGGTTCAGGGGTCATAGAGATGTGTTAACTGAGCCCACTCCCCTCTTCCTCAGAAGCCCATGCTGGAAGCCTGGTTCATATTCTCTGAACTCCCTTCTCCTCTAGGGAAACAAAATCTTGTGGGGACGGAGCATGTGGCCCCCGGTGGTTTGGCTGAACCTCCAAGGCTGGGCCGTGACCCCCCTGAGGTGGCATCCCCTTGTGAGAGAGTTGGGAGAAGAAGAGGGTGAGATCTTGGCATCCTGTGAGCTGATCCTCGAAACTGAGGTACAGATGAGAAGGGCAGGGCTCGGGTCCCTCCTTGGTGTACCTTCACTTCCAGGTTTCCACAGACATGAGGGTCCACCCCTCCCCTTCAGGAAAAGGCTGTGGCTCAGGGTCACACGCTGGATTCAGTGCTGTCAGCCTGGCCAGTTTCCCCCTTAAGGCCCTTCTAGCTCCACCCATGTGTTCCGGGATCTCTTTAGCTGAGCCCTCTAAGGGACATGCTGGGTGAGGGCAGGAGCAGCAGGAGCAGCCCCCAGGGCTTTATGCTCCCTGATGTCCCTCCTCTACCTTCTAGAAGTTGAAAGACAGACATCTGCCAATCCTCAGTGTCTCCTGTAAGAACGGGATATACACACTGCCTAAGAACATCCAGCCTGCAGTGAAAATGATGGCCATTGAGGTGCGTGCAGATGGGGAGGGGGAAGCCTTTCCCAGAGCGGCCCAAGGCACCCTGGAGCTCTTGGAGAAACTTTTCTGACAACCTGGCCCAAAGCCTGAACGCTAAGGACACATTCTCAGAGGCAGGAGAGACAAGAGAAACCAGAGCAGAGGCTTGGACAACATGGGAAATTGGGCAGCAGGTAGCAGATGCAGGACTGTCTCATGTTGGTCCCTGTGGATCAGGAATTGATTTCTCAAGAAGGAAATCAAGGCTCAGAAACAAAACATTGTAGACACAGTGACCAGAGACTAAGTGATGGAGCCACAATGTATGCCCATCCCTGCTTCAGAACAAATGTAGGTCCCCACATTGGTTATTCTGTGTCCTGTTACAAATTGACAGAGAAGAAAACAATCAAGTAGTTCAGGAACTAGTAACTCCTTGAAATCAGCTAATGTAGTTGGTCCCCCACTCAGCCCCCAAGGGGGCTCTCATGAGGGTCTGGACATTCCTGAGAATTGAGAGAGAAATCATAGGGTTGGTCATGGAGCTGTCTGGGACACAAGTTAGCAATAAGATAAATGGCATACAGACCGCAAAATCTGTGGGCTCTAGAGGCAGCTAGCCTCAAGAGCTCAGTGTCTAAATACTGTCTGGAGCCAGAAGTGGGCAAATGTACCACCTAACCTGCTTGTGGGCCAGCTGGGGTGAATAGCAGATCAGCTGGTGGTTAGATGCCACCTACTTCACAGAGACAGCAGACGGCAGGTCTTGAGAAGCAGCCTGTCCCTTCACAGGGCAGGGAGACTGGGGGGAGCCTATGGTACTGCCATATTCCTAATCCTGGCATGCTTTAAACTGCACTTCCAGACCAGTTTGTGCCCGCCCTGGTTAAGAAGTGCTGTTTGCCCCTAGCCCAGCTCTCTCCTGGTTCTGACAGATTATGGCTTGGGGCCTTCGAAACATGAAGAATGTGCGTTACCCACAGCTCCTGGTGGAATGTGGGGAGGCTTGCCTGAGGACAGAACCCATCAGCAACTTCCAGGAAAATCCCAACTTCCCTAAGACCAACTTCTTCCTCACAGTGGTAAGAGGCCTTGGGGAGGGGCTGGACAGTCTTCTCTTGAGGGGCCTCACGTTCCCCTCTCTTTGGGCTGTAGTTTATGCCTATGGAAGAGACCCATGCATTGCCCCTGGTGGTGAAAGTGGTGGACAACCAGGTCTACGGCCAGCAGATTGTGGTGGGTCAAGCCAACATCGACTTCCTCCAGCCCTACTTCTGTGACCCCTGGGCTCTGAGCTACACTCCTGTAAAGCTTCCAAGTATGATCCTTTCCCCAGCCCTGCCTCCTGTTCTCCATAGGAAGCCCTCACTGGGATTAGGGGGGACCCTGGCTCCCTTGTGGGGTTGGTGCCCCTCTTCCTTGGCTTCTCTCTTCCTGACGCTCACAAGCTGTGTTCTCTCTGCAGCCCTGTCTGTGAAGAAGCCTGATACTGTGAGTAAGGGCCCCAGGCATCTTCTCCCCCTCCCAGTTACATGAATGACCCTGTTCTTGCCTCTGAGGAGGCTTAACTTTACTGGAGAAGGCTAAGGGTTGGGCCTCAGTCAAGTGTGAATGTGAGAGTCATGTGAGCATTTTGGGGGTGTTAGACCGGAGTCCTGAGACAGGGTCTCATGTATCTAAGGCTGATCTTGAACTTCCTATGTAACGGAGGATAACCTTGAACCAATCTTCATACCTCCTTCTCCCAAGTGCTGGGATTGCTATTTTATTCATTTATGTGTGGGGTACATGTGGTATGTGTGTGCATATGCACACGTGTGAAGGCCAGACATAACTCCCTCTTGCTATTTCTTGCTGGCCTAGAAATTGTTAATTAGGTTAGGCTAGCCAGTCAGCCCAAGGGATTCCTGTATCTACCTCTCCAGTACTGGGATTGCAAACAAACCACCATGCTGGGCCTTTTCACATAGGTTTTTACATACATTCTCATGCTTGCAAGACTTGTGATAGTTAACACTGACTGTCCACTTGACATGATTTAAAGTCACCAGGGAGACAAGCCTCCAGGCTTAACTCTGAGGGGTTGTCTAGATGAGGGAAACTGAGATGGGAGGAGCCACCCTGGAAGTGGGCAGCATCTTCCCATGGGTTGGGGTTTTACACTTAATTAAAAAGGAAAAAGTAAGCTGAACACTGGCATTTGCCACTCTGTGTCCTGAATTCATACACAATGTGACCAGCTGCCTCAGACACCTGCCCCATCTCCTCCTCTCCATGACTTCTCGAATTGCGAGCCAGAATTATCCCTTCTCCCCATAAGTTGCTTCTTGTCAAGGTATTTAATCACAGCAACAAGGTTAAGACCCCCTTACCTGAGACCCTGGAATCTTACTGAGGGATCCCACTAGAGTTGGCAGTCATTAAGATTTTGTTCCAAGTGCCTCTACCTCTACTGTGCCCTGCGGTTATAGCTCTAGGGCAACAGTGTCACATTTTAATCACAGCAGTTCCTAAATGCCTTCATCAAAAGGAGATGCTGCCGGGCATAATGGTACGTGCTTGTAATCGCAGCACTCAGAAAACGGGACAGGAGGATTAAAGGTCTGAGACAGCCTGAGCTATATAATCAAGGCACTGTCCCCAAAAACAATGGCTAGGGAGGTACCTAAGGGACAGACTGCCTGCCTAGCGTGCACAGACCCTGAATTCCTACCTAGCACAAGATATGGGAGGGAGGGAAGGTTGATTTTGCTGGGAGGGGCATATAGTGGTTAGTAGGCCTGTAATCCCAGCACTGGAGAGGCTGAGGCAGGAGGATCACAGCCTAGGTACATGGTGAGACTCCTGGGTGGAAAAGATTCTGCCTCCACGGGTTTGGATAGAGTATGAGTCCTGTGTATACAGATGGGCAATGGACACTAAGAAATACAATTCCTCACCCTGGCTTAACTGAAAGGCCTATGGAAACCGCAAGGGGACAGGAGAGCTCCCGCCCCAGCCTCTTCCTCCAGACTTCTCCAATTTTCACTTTTCAGCTCTTTGACCTCTTTTTCAAGAAGTTCTGGTTTGCTTCCAGCAAAGAGGAGGTAAAGCAGACTCAGACCAGGGAACAAGGGACAACCCCAGGTGGCTGGCAGGGGCACCGTAGCCCAGGACAAGGGACAACCCCCAGGCGGCTGGTGGGGGCACTGTAGCCCAAGGCCAAGGGACAACCCCAGGCAGTTGGCGGGGGCACCGTAGCCCAGGACAAGGGACAACCCCAGGCAGTTGGCGGGGGTACCGTAGCCCCGCCTGAGAGCCAGGGAGAGTCCCCCCTTCTCTGTCAGGATGACTATGAGCACGACGTGGACTGGTGGAGCAAGCTGTTCTGGGCCACGGGGGACGCTGACAAGTCTCTGCCGTACAAGTACAAAAGCTACCACACCCTGACGGTGAGGGTCCTGGGAAAGGCAGCACACAACCTCCCCTGGGAGGGGCCGAAGACTTGGCCATGGTTTGTCAGGGAACCACCAAGCGGCAGAGCTGCTGTTTTGGTTTTGCCTTGTTTGGAATAAGGTCCTGCATAGCCCAAACAGGTCTCCACTTTGCTTGGTAGGTGTAGATGACCTTGAGCTCCGACCCTCCTGCCTCTACCTCCTGGGTGTTAGCACTGCAAGCGTGCCCACCACATTCAGGGTGCAGGGATCCTGTAAGACAAGCACTCTCCCACCTAGGTGGAGAGGGGGGACTGTTTATATTGTCCCCTAAGAGCCCCAGAAACCTTGCCACCAGCTGCTCCATCTGAAGCAGACAGTGGGGCTACCGATTGGGAAAATACTTGAAAAGGGCTTGGGGGCTGGTGATCCCTTCATCTCTTGACTTCCAAGATGGTCCCCACCAGCCCAGGTCCTGCATCTGCCCCCCACAGGTGTACGATTGTGAGCTGGAGGCAGTTCAGGCCTTCCAGGGCCTGCAGGACTTCTGCCAGACCTTCAAACTTTACCAGGAGAAGCCCAAGGTGGACAGTCCTGTAGTAGGGGAATTCAAGGTGCGTCTAAGTCAGCTGAGCTACCTGTCTCTCTATCACCCATGGAAAATGAGCCAGGGCCCGAGAAACAGCTCCAGAAGTAGAGAGACACAGGTCAGTCTATGCAGGCAGGGATGGAGGGAGGCAAGACCTTCAGATTTCCAGCTCTAGCTCATGCTGGTCCCCCAAAGATGCACACCTCAGACATATTCAGACCCGAAGGGATGAGTGTGCAGTTCCATCATAGTCTGGGACACCAAGTAGCTTTGAGTGCTTTTGCCCAATGCCCCTTTAAACTCCGTCCCTGCCTAAAGACCCCTGCTGCTCATCCTCAGCCTAACCCTCTCCCTGCTGTGCGGGTGGCTTTACAAAGTTAGGCTAGCACTGCCGGGTTGGGCTGCCAATATCTTCTCACCCCCAGGGCCTGTTCCGCATCTACCCCTTTCCTGAGGACCCAGATGCCCCCAAACCCCCACGACAGTTCTCATCTTGGCCTGAGACTGAAGATTTCCCTCAGACATGCATGGTCCGGGTATACCTGATACGAGCCATCAACCTGCAGCCACAGGACTACAATGGCCTGGTAAAAAAAAAAATAGTCCCACTTGTCACCAGTGGTCCGCACCCCATGCCTAGCTCACAGCCATGTTGCAGTTGCAGTAGCTTCAGGCTGCTCTGCCCACATAGCCACCACTTAAAGGCACCACGCAGTACACATCTGCTTCACTCTCATCCTTCCTGACCAACCTGACTGACGTCCCCCTTCCTTTCTTCCCTCTGCTTCTCTCCTGCAGTGTGACCCTTACGTGATCCTGAAACTGGGGCAGACTAAACTCGGCAACCGGGACTTATACTACCCCAACACTCTGGATCCTATCTTTGGCACGTGAGCTGCCCCCAGTCACCCACTGATGTTTTTCTAGTCCTCCATGCTAGGCTGGAAGGCAGTTCCAATAGGCAGATGCATTTCTTCAGAGCCTCCAGGGTCCCTGTGTGCAGTATCTCACTGGTTCTTAGGGGCTAAACAGGTGCAAGACAGGTGGATAATCCGCCACTTTTTCACGGGCCTCCATGCACAGGCTGTCTTAAAAGTTACCTTTTAGCCATGTTCAGGGACTGGATGCTGGTGGACAAAAGCCTAGTCTATGCTCTGCTGCCCACATTCATTGTGAATGAAGAGGTGGGCCAGGGACCCTCATTCTGAGATGCTGGCCAGTGAGGCAGAATCCATGTCCGCAGCCACATTCCAACCCCCTTGTCTCTAGGATGTATGAACTCACATGTAACATCCCACTGGAGAAGGACCTAGAGATCCAGCTCTACGACTTTGACCTCGTTACTGCCGATGATGAGATTGGATCTACGGTGATCGACCTTGAGAACAGACTTCTGTCTGGCTTTGGAGCCCGCTGTGGGCTCTCTACATCCTACTGCAAGTGAGTGTGGACCCACCCACTCAGCAAGCAAGCTGCATAGGGGGGAGGTGTGAGCCCACAGTTCCCTGAGGAGAGGTGGAGAGCTGGGCTGGACCTGCTTCTCTCTCTGTTTCCAGCACCTTCCCCTGAAAGACCTGTTCCTTCCTATCTGGTCCTCTTGCATACTCTCACAGGTCAGGGCCATTTAGGTGGCGGGATCAGCTGTCCCCGAGCTACCTCCTGGACCGCTATGCCAAACAGAAAGGGCTGCCTCCACCTATATTTGACCTTGACGACGACTCAATTGTCTACAATGGGAAAACGTTCAGCTTGCAGAACTTTGGTGAGCCCAGGACACTTCCAGACAGCTAAGGTGTGGCTCTGGGGAACCAGTGTAGACCCTAGAATGAATGAGTGCAGAAAGAGAAGAGGGCAGGATGAGGAGAGGGTGCCCTTGGGTAGAAGAGCAACAACATCTTTCCAGTTTTTCCTTTTCTTCTCATAGAAGGCTACTATAGCCAGATATCCAGGCAGGGCTGGGGAGGGTGCTCAGATGGAAATGCTAATGACCTCATGATCCCATCTTCCATCCAGAGTCCACACCCCCTACCTTTGCGGGTTTGGGGCCTAAGAAAGAACGCCTGGCACTGTATATCCTGAACACCCAGGGCCTGGTTCCTGAGCATGTGGAGACCCGCACACTGTACAGTAAGAGTCAGCCAGGTATCGATCAGGTATGTGACGACAGAGGGGCTGCTCCTGCCTCCCACGGACTGCACTGGATAAGGAAATGGGTGTCTATCCACTCAGGACATAGTTCACAGTGAGAAGCAAGGGCAGGTCAACATGTTTTGCACATTAGCAAGAAAGATGCTCCAATGATGTTACTCAGAGAAGGTGACGCCTGGAAAGGCTGTAAGAAATGGAAGCCTCACAACAGTGTGGGACGATCTAGGGTGTCCCACCAACCACTAGTACCACAGATTGGCTCTCCTGAGGTGTAGGAGGGGGCAGCATAGCTCAGAAGGCACAAACACTGCAAAACCCAGTTCGAGCTGCTTAACTCAGACTGTCTTCCCTATATGAAGGAACCCAGGGCACAGCTCCCGCAAGGGCACCTTAATTATGGCTCATTGTCCAACTATAAAAATGGCTCCATTGTTCCACAAATCTTTCCCATTCGTGAAGTTTTCTGCTGAGCAATTTTTGAAATAACCATCCTCATTAAACCGGCTTTCTCAAATGGGTCAACGTGGAAGAATAAAAGTAGGTCAGGTGGCTGGTCAGGCAGGACGTATTTACCTATTTTCTAAGGCTGGTGGCACCACCCTTTCCCTTCCTCTACTTACCATTTTCACCACTAATTCTTTCTCTCAGGACTCTCTACTTTGTGGCCAGCATAATAACCTTAGGTTGTGGCCACACAACACAGAATAACCTTACTGACCATCCAACTTAAGGCTTGCATGGTACTGAATACATGAGGCCCAACCCCAACACGGATCCCCATCAACAGGCCACCCAGCATGTCCTCCTCACGCTCTACCCCCAGGACATAAGTGATCTCACGACAGCCACTCTTAGTCTCAGAGCCAGCACCCTTCACCCTCGCTCACTTGCCTTCCTAGCCAAAACTAAAGGAGCTGGCAGGTGATCACTTGCCACCTCCCAGCAATCTCCAGGCCCCGCCCCTCATCCAAGCCTCAGAACCTCATGCTACCTAACGGAAGGGAGACCAGCAACCTCCAACTTGCAAACCCATTCTGGCTCTAGGGGAAAATACAAATGTGGGTGGATATCTTCCCCAAGATGCTGGGGCCTCCTGGCCCCCGAGTCAACATCAGCCCCAGGGAGCCTAAACGGTGAGTATATGGGATCCCAGTTCCTAATCATGGCGCTCCAGCTCAGCCCCTAGGGTGCAGGGAGCCTCCAATCCCAGGCGGTGGGAATTCTCTATCAGATTTCGAAGGAGCTTTCCTGCCCACGTTCAGGCTCCCTCTGCAGGGCTGTGGCTGGGGTCTGGGTGGGGGTGGGGGTGGTCCTCAGCCTGGCCTCAGAGCGTAGCGGCTACAGGTACGAAGTGCGCTGCATCATCTGGAGTACCTCCCAAGTGGACCTGGTTCGTCAGACCTTAAGTAGAGAGAAGATGAGTGACATCTACGTCAAAGGGTGAGGCTGGGGGCGGGGGACACGACTCCAGAAGTTCTCCCTTAGTTCTCTGGTTCTGTCACCCTGCTGGAGCCTCCTAGTCCTGAGGGAAACATCTCTCTGCCACCACTTGTGTGTGGTGGGATGGGGACCACACACAGGAGCCCCAGGTGAAAAGACTCTGGCCCCAGGTGGCTATTTGGGCTAGAGAAGGACATGCAGAAGACAGATGTCCACTACCACTCCCTGACTGGGGCGGCCGTCTTCAACTGGAGGTTCATCTTCACCATGGACTACCTGGTCACAGAGCGTGTATGCGTCCAAAGCCAGAAGGTAAGGGATGGGGAGGAGAAAACAAGGGAAGAGCCTTAGGGTCCAAGCGATTCACCATTGTTTCAGAGACCTGCAAGCTGTGACAGGACATTAGGGACATGTCCTTAGGCAAGGCAGAGCCCCTCTTCCTTGATAGTCTGTCGTTACTGACTGTCCATGAGGCAGGCCATAACACAGCCTTCTGCTGTCCTCCAGGACTACATATGGAGCCTGGATCCCACATCGCAGAAGTTTCCAGCCCGGCTCATCATCCAGATATGGGACAATGACCTATTCTCCCCTGATGACTTCTTAGGTGAGGTCCTGGTGTAGGGTGTGACACAGGATAAGCAAGTCTTCTTGCTGATGACGGCCTTTGTCTGGGCTCAGGGGTCTTGGAGCTGGATTTAACGGACATGCCCCTTCCGGCTGAGAGGAGCAAGCAATGTTCCCTCAAGATGTTGGAAACTGACTCCAAAAGGCCCTTCATGCAACAGAAGCGTTTCTCTCTCTTTAAGAAGACCAACGTCACTGGATGGTGGCCTTGTCAGGTCCACGACGGTGAAAAGTGGCGTTTGTCGGTAGGAGCTGGGGAAGGTGTTTAGTGACTAGGAGCGTGATGCCATCTAACCTAGCTCTCGCAGACTTCCAGGACCTTAGTCAAAGCTCCTCTGCCCTGCAGCGGTGGGGAAGTGGTTCTGAAATGACCTTGCCCCTACTGTCTGAGCAGAGCAGCCCCTGCCCCTTTGTCTTTGGCATTTCTAGGGTAAAGTGAAGATGACCCTGGAGATTCTGCCAGAGAGGGAGGCATTAATCAGGCCAGCCGGGCGAGGCCAATCAGAACCCAACCAGTTCCCTACACTCCATCCTCCCATGTAAGGGCCCTGTGAGGCACAGGCACCAAGCCCATCATTCCTCCCCCTTTGTGGTGGTGACTGGTTGGCCTCCATGTGGAAAGGGAGAGTTACTTCCTCCTACATGGCTAAGCTATAGTCAGGAAATAAGACATGGGGTTGGGTATAAGGGGCTCCCCAACCTGTTACAGAAAAGACCAAAGGCTGTGGGTCACTTGATCTGAAGGTTCCTCTTGCCCTCCATTCTCTGGCATCCACTGTCATGGGCAGACGAAATGACTCCTCTCTCTTGTGGTACCGGTCACCTATTAAAAACTTCTGCTATGTTTTCTGCAAACGCTACCGCTACAAAATCATATGCCTTTCGGTGATACTGGCTGTAGGGATTATACTGTTCAACTTCGTCTATTCGGCTCCGGTGAGTGCTAACCACTGGGGACAGGACAAAGGCACTGGCCACTCTTGTGTCCGCTCTGAGAGTACACTTAGGTTTCTACTTTAGGATACTCTGGTATCTCTTCTCTCTCTAGAACTATTTGGCCATGGCCTGGATCAAACCTGAACTTCGGCTGAACCCCCCCATTAAAATCGTCAACCTCATCGGCTCAGTAAACACCAGCAGGATCAACTCTTCCATCTTTAGCATGGAGGGCTCGAAACTACATCCTTTAAAAGACCACGGGCCAACATTCCTCCAAGGATCCAGGAGACAAATGAGAGATGTCATCCCAGAGATGCCAGCTCCACAAGGCTAGGTGACCTGACTTCTCTCTCACCTGCAGAGCAAGCACCCTGTCCTTTCGGCTTCCTAGCAGATCCTTGTTTGAGTCTTCTAGGACACGTCCAAGGGACCATGCGTATTCTGACTCAAATGTTTAGAGACCACTTCTCACAAGAGCAGAGCTGTTAATTTTCTACCAAAATAAATATGTTTATCTAACAAAGTTACCTTGGAACTTGGAGGTTGGGATTAAAGACAATGTGAAAGGCTGAAAATGCCAGCTCTTTATTTGAGACTTGGGGAACGATGCCACATTTAGTCACCCCATCTAGTCCTGGGACAGAGAAAATAAGGGAAGGGTTAACTGTTGAGTCCTATGCTGAGGTCATGGCATATACCCAAGTACGAGTGCACTAGAGCCACACCAGGGACCAAGCACTACCTCATCCAGCACACACTCTGCCCAGAGAAATAGCCTTACTCGCCACAGAAATCATTGTTTCTGCAACAAAAGCAAGAGCTGGGGCAGGATGCATGATGCTGAGCAGGTGGTTTCTCTCCCTCCTTCCCTCCGTTTGTTTTTGTTTACCGCAACAGGGTTTCTCTGTGTAGTCACAGCTGTCCTAGAACTTGCTGTATAGACCAGGCTGGCCTTGAACTCAGAGATCCACTTGCCTTTGCCTTCTGGGTGCTAGGATTAAAGACCTGTACCATCATTGCCCGGCACAGGCAGTTTTCTTATACATTTCTCAAATGGGAAAAGACTAGTTCCCAGGCTATATTGGGACCACAGATCAATCCTCTGGCCTTCTTTCAAGGCATGCAGGTGCTTATGAGCAGGAATCACACAAACCCAACCCATGCTATCTCTCACTCCTCCGTGATCAAATCCTTCAATCCCACTGCTACGGTAGTCTTCTCAACAGCTCACTTAGGTCCACAACCACACCCACCCCTCCGCCTTCCCTTTGGACTCAAAGTGGACAAAACTAACTTAATTTCTTGACATTCTCCTGGTACTAAGGCCAACCTCTATATCCCAGTTCATCCCCTAGCTCCCCTGAGCTATTCTGCTACTGTGGGAAATTGTTAGGAGGGGGCTCTCTGCACTTCCTCTCTCTTGCAGAAGGGCAACATAGTATCCTGCTTAAACACACAGGAAAGACAGAGGCCTAAGAAGATGAACACCCATCTGCAGCCAAAGTGACCCCTCCTCCTAGTCTAGGGATGAGCATGAGGCCTTTCCCAGTCACCCAGGAGGGACAGGGTAAGAGCTGATATATCTGAGGCTCAGAAAACAGGCTGGCGCCTCCCCACTAAGCCTACCCCAGAAGAAGGCCACTGAGCCAGGACTCATGATTGGTTCCATCAGTCACTTTAAGAATTTTCCTTGGGCTTCAAAGACCCAGAAAACTCAACTTCAGGCCCTCCAAGGAGACTAGCCTGTAACCAATTTAATCACAGGGCAGATAGGTGAGCAGCATGTGACATTTGTAGAATAAGGCAGTGTAATAGGGTGACACACACATAGGACCACACTCAAGCTGTGCTGCTCAGTGATCGGGACTTTGCCAGACAGAGAACGAAGGTCTTTTGCTCTCAGAGATTTGTTACATGAAATCAGCAACTGTTGCTCCTCATTAAGAAGCCAAATCTCCTCTTGGGGTCATGTCTAAGTCCAGGGAATAAGGAGCTGCTTTCCACTGCTGCTTTCCACTTCAAATCCTCCAAGCAGGATCCTAAGAATCATGAGAAACAAAACATGCAGCTAAGCAGGCTCCAGTGGGTCCAGAAACACCTCCGCGTGGTCAGAGGAGACGAATGCAGCTTTCTGTGGCACACCTAGGCCTAGATGATGTCACAGCTAATCTCACGGCATCTGTGACTGTGACGGTGTCTAAGCTTCACTTCATTTGTAACAACTTTTAGCCAAATGATCCAAAGGCCTGGAGAGCTCCAATTAAGAAAGCTGAAGATGCAGGGATAGACAGGAATGGAACAAGATCCACCCAGCGCAGACCAGACGCTGAAGCAAGGAGCTAATGCAGAGCAGCAGACTTCTTTCCTAGCTCAGGATGCACACACAGAGGACGAGTGGAGGGACACAGAGAGGCAGATATCTCCATCCCGATTGCCAAGAAGCTCAAGTAGAAAGAGCCATGGGCAGAAGCAAAAACTAATAAGTGGGTTTCCAGGTTATATGAGTTCTAGTTTTCTATTTGGAAATTTAAAAGAAGTAGAAGGCCTGCTGCATCCAGTCTATCCTTAGGGTAGCTATCCGATTTTTGTAATTTAAGCATCACAATATATATTTTTTCCATGTCTCTTCACTCCTAAGTTTAAGGACTGCAGGGAAGGCACATCACAGCTGCTCGGCCCTGTGGGTGGCGTCTGGGGCCAGTGAGATGTTCCCGTGGATGACCACGAGAATGCAGGGTCAGTGCATTCAAAGCCCCAGTGATGGAACACGGTCCCTGAGCAACTGGCGACTCAAGCAGACTTGCCAGGCTGTATGCTCAGACCCACACCTCATGGGTGAACATCATAGAGGGGATGATGGCAGCAGGCTCAGTAGAAGCGTTTTCGACTCTGGTCCTGCCATTTGTTGTAGAGTATGATACCAATGACAATGGCAAACACAGAAAACACCAGCGAGAAAAAGACGATAAGAAAAAGGGCCAGGCCACTCAGGGGTGCTGGTGGTACCGTCACTGAGGAAGCAAAAGAAAAAAAAAAAACAATCAGAGATATGGAGCCCATTCAACAATAGGTCAACAGCTGTCCAGTTCCTGGTTTCTGACCCCACTTCTGGGGAGCCCAAGCCCTAACTCCCCCTTTCTAGATGACTCAATTTAAAAATGAAGCAGCTGTAACAGGACAGGCGGGAAGGTAGTGCAGGCATCCAGAGGAGCACCAAAACACCAACCCGACAGCTGTAGGTGCCAGTCACCCCGGAATCCATGAACATTGTAATCTCCTCCCTGACCATGCACCATCTCCCAGGATCCCACACTCACTCTCAGGCAGCTTCAGATTGTCCACTGAGGGCAGGAATACATCTCGATGTAGCTTTTCTTCTTCTGGGGTCCTCACCCCCGTCAGCTCAAACAACTTGAGGGAAATGACATCATGATTATCTAGAGGAGAGAGTACAGAGAATTACTTCAGCTGCCTCAACATGAGGGCTTCTGGAGTTAGTACCTTGGCTCAAGTCTCTGATCCAAGCTCCTCTATCCACTGACAGCAATGCCTTGACGCAACCTGGACATCTAAAGCAGAACAAGAACTATTTCAGGGGAGCAAGGGGACTAACAGAAGGGAGGTGGAAGTGAGACATGGTGATGGGGGAGGCAAATATAACATGTCGTCTCTCATATGGGAATCTAGATTTAAATACAGAACACAAATGCAAAAGGACGATATAAGGGAGAGAGAACTAGCAGAAGGGGCAAGAAGACGGGGAACCAGGGCAGTGAATCAGGGCTAAGGAAGGACAATGCACACACGGATGAAAGTGTCATATGAGGCCCTGTGATGGCACATGCTGTGATTCTAGCACTTGAGAGGCAGAAACAGGAGAACTGACACAAAGTCAAGGCTAACTTGGTCTACACATTTGAGACTTAGGCCAGTGTGGGCTACACAGTGAGACTGTATCTCAAAAGCAACAACAGCAAAACTCAACAAAAAACAAACTTTAAAAAAAAAAAGTTAAAGCCTCATCATTTTCTCATCTAAAAGAATAAGAAATTGAATATATTCTATGTATTTTGCTGGCAAATATCTATTATATAATAAAAACCAAAAATATTGAAAATAACTAGGGCTAGAGAGATGTGTCAGTGGTTAGGAGCACTGGCTTGAGGACCAGAGTTCAGTTCCCAGCATCCACATCAAATGGCTCAGAACGATCTGCAGCTCCAGATCCAGAGGATCTAGTGTCCTCTTGTGGCTTACGTAGGCACCTGCATACACATGCACCTATAATACACATACACACAAATATAATTCAAAACCTTAAAAAGTATAAAGATAATTAAATCCTCTATCATACATTGAGACCTTTTGGTAGTACGAGGAGACACAGCAGCACCGCAGCTTTCTCTTGGTAGAGTATAAGCACACACATGCACACAGAGAGGCGGAGAGGAGAAATGCTCTCCCACCATCTGTTTAACGGGTCTTGGTCAGGGCAATGTCACGTGAGTGAATAATTACTTGAGTAATTACAACATTACTGATAAAGATGCTGCCTTACAGACTTTGCTTCTTTGTGTCTGTTTGGAATCCTGACCCTGATCTCCCTAATGCTACTAGAAAGGAGACCAAGAAACTAGAGACATGATTTCTTAAACTAGAGACTGGATTTCATAAAACAAGTTTATGTGCATAACTTCTAGTGTGTAAGGCAGAGTTTTGCAGTGCAGTACAGGCTGGCCTTGACTGATGGGCCTCCTGCTTCAGCCTCCTGGGTACTGGGATTACAGGTGTCTGACACCATTCCCAGGCCCTGCTTCTCTCATCTGCTTGTTTTTAGGAGACAGGGTCTTAGTATGTAGGCCAGGCTGCTGACTGCAAGCCTGTGACTTTCTCGTCTCAGCCTTCTAAAATGCAGGGATTGTAGGTGTGAGCCACTGTACTTGACTTCTCTTTTTAAGGTTTTTGTTGTTGTTGTTAAGTTGGTTTGGGGCTTTTTAAGAATTTGTTTGTTTGGCTGGTTGAGACAGGCTGTACTGGAACTCGCAGAGATCCATCTGCCCGTCTCCTGAGGGCAGGAACCAAATGCGTGTACCATCACATATGGCCTTCCTGGCTTTTCTCAGATGTTTAGATCTGCTGTCAACTAACCCTTGAGGACGCTCTGCCTGCTTCAGTGGGGAACTAATATTGAGCACTGATATTGAGCCTACTGAATTTCTGATCATTTCTAGGGCCACATCCTAGCCCCTTGGTCTGCTACTGCCATCAACATCCAGAGCAGAAGAAACTACCTTCATCTTCATTTGGAAAATGTTTTCACTGTCAGAACCAAGCTTAAACTCCAGGTCAGGATAAAAAGCCAGGGCAGGCCAGGTATGGTAGCACATAAGTAGTCTCAGCACTTAAGAGGCTGAGGTAGAAAGATCCCGAGTTCAAGGCTAGTCTTGGCTACATGGCAAGTTCTGGGCTAGCCTGGGCTACATAGTCCCTCTCACAAAACAAAGAAATAAAACATCAAAAGAAGTTACACAGAAAATGGATCTTCCCTTTTTTCCTTTCCTTTCGAGGCAGGGTTTCATTTTGTAGCTCAAACTGACCTTAAATTGCTATGTAGCCCAGTTCATCTTTCTTTTATTTTATTTCTTTCCTTCCTTCTTTGCTTCCTTCCTTTTTTTTTTTAATTTTATTTTTTTGAGACAGGGTCTCACTTTGGAGCCCTAGCCGCCCTGGAACTCACTATGTAGACCACGCTGGCCTTAAACTCAGAGAACCACCTGCCTTGGCCTCCTCCTTTTTCCTTTCCCTTGCCTTTCTCTGTCCTTCCTTCCTTCGAAACAAAGCCACGGTAAAGCTCTCTACAGTGTGTGGACATCAAATCCTGGGACAGCTGAGAGCTATTTGAACTTTCTCAACAAGTTCTTGAATAAGAAAAGTGAGACAGTGCTAGGTATGGTGCCTATAATCCCAACACATAGAAAGTGGAGGAAGAGCCGGGCGGTGGTGGTGCATGCTTTTAACACCAGCACTTGGGAGGCAGAGGTAGGAAGATCTCTGTGAGTTTGAGACCAGCCTGGTCTACAGAGTGAGTTTCAGAACAGGCTCCAAAGGTACACAGAGAAATCCTGTCGGGGGGGGGGGGGGGGGGGGGGCAGATTGTATCATTGGCTCAGGGTCAGAGTACAAAGCAAGATTGTCTTAAAACTAAAACAACTAAAAGCCACACAAACTAACAACGACAAAACTATATTTCTACAGGTTAGAAATTTATGATTTTTTTTTAATTGCCTGCCTGGCCCAAAACTAGGTAGAGCATTAGCGTGTCAGTCAAGGAAGGTTAGCATTTCAGAATGCGGGTGAAATGAGCTGGAATGGCCTAAGAATGGTGAGGACAAGAGCACTGGCAAGCAACAAGCCCAGCTCGGGAGCAGGCAGACGGCTGGCAAACTGGGCATATGCTCTGTTCAAAAGTTTGAATAAAAAGGGACTGGAGGTTGGTCAGGAGAGGGATGCTGGAGTCAAAGCGCAGCTCTGTGAGGGGGGGAACTGGGTCCAGTAGTAAGTGCAGGAGAGAAGACTGGCAGTAGGAAGGCCAAAGAGGCAGGGAAGCAAGGCATTCACACCAGCTGGAAGAGCTGCTAGACAAGCGCAACTAACCTAACACTGCTTAAGTTAGTTCCTGCACACAACTGTCGCAAGAGAGCCTGGGTTGGAGTTTTTACAGGACCTAGACAAAAATGTACAGCATTCTTAAGCCATATGCATGGCTTCCCAAAGCTCTTTTAATCGGCTCTCCTCAGAGAAGGCCTCATCAAGCACTGGGGACTGACCAAAGGGATCAACTAAGGCAAACAAAGAAAACAGAAAATACAGTGTAAGCCGGGCGGTGGTGGCGCACACCTTTAATCCCAGCACTCGGGAGGCAGAGGCAGGCGGATTTCTGTGAGTTCGAGACCAGTCTGGTCTACAAGAGCTAGTTCCAGGACAGGCTCCAAATCCACAGAGAAACCCTGTCTCGAAAAAACAAAACAAAAAAAAAGAAAACACAGTGTAATACCAGAGAGATCCCCGGTGATGGAGGAAGTGCCGAAGTAATAGCCCCGGGGGAGCCGGACCCCAGGCATCTCAATGCAGTCCCTCCACTCATGTTTGCCATCAATGTCCATCATTATCTAGAACAAAAGAAAGATATATCAGGGACAGGCCACCGGAGCAAGGGTAGTGCCTATCACCAACTGCTCCAGGACAGGACTCACCGTCAGGTGCCTCTTGACATAGCGAATCACGAGGAAGGTGTCATAACGGAGATTGCGGACAATGGCTGTGCAGCCCCCAAGCTCTGTGGGCCGCCCATCCCGCTCATGATCATAGCTGAGGGAGCCATTGTTCACCATGGCTGAGATGTAGGGGAATACCCGCTGGGACACAGGGAGGGAAAAGCAGACAGTGAGGAAGAGCTCTTAGCAATGCCTATACAATCGTGAGAGGAAACAAGCACCTTTTGGATCAGCAGAGGTCACCCTGCCTCATCTTAAGCGCCACCCCCAGCACCCACAAACAGATGATCACACAAGGGACACGGACCCAGGAAGCACTGAATTCCACATGATGTTAGTAATTCTCCTTGCTCCAGGCCTCGGGCAGACCTGAAGTGGCCCTGCAAGACTCTGGAGACTGGCTCTATTCCTCCCAGATATCATAATTTGGTACTTAAATGCTAGCAGTTTCCTCTTAATGGGCAGATACCTTTCTCCCCAGCTGCTGCTTAAAGAAAAGGAAATCATCTTCCAGGTCTCCACTTCAGCCCTATCCCTCTGCCCAAGCAAAGGGTTTTGCACACAGCAGGTATTCTGAAAATACCTGTTTGAGTGGGCAGGGAAACCTTTCCAGTCTGGATAGCTCCTTTCAGACTCTACCCTACCAGTGTATGATGCTAAATGAAGTGGAATCCAGAAAGCTCTGCTGGAACAGGCTCTGGTGGGCTTCTCTAGCCACAACAACTTTTCGTAGTCAAAACTTTCAGCCCAGCCACACATAACTTCCAAGACTGCCAATAGTAAGAGGGCAACATCCCCCATAAAGGAAAACTTAAACATCTCCATGTTACCAACTTGGGTTTTACTTCTTGAGGTGCCTTCTCTCCAACAGAGCTGTAGAAGTAAACTTCCTCACAACTGCTGAGCTACCATTCCAGAATGATCCCAGTGCAAGTCAATGCAGAGGGGCAGGGCGATGGGGGGGGCGGACACAAGGCATGCTGCTCCTTGGACAAGCTCCACACTGTCCCAGTGAACATGCAAGGAGGAAATGCAGTCAAGACCAGAGACTTGGAATTCCTGGGACAACAGCCACATGGACTCTAAGCAGCAAGAAATGTCAGATGGACATATGAGAATGAGGGAAGACCATGGTGAGTCAAGAATCGGGTACCTGGACTCCTGGAGAATAGCGCCTCTTCTGGGCCTGAGAGGGTCCAGCAGGTTATTACAGAAACAACACAGAACACAGGAGACCAAGTCAGAAAGAGACAGCCTTGGAAGAGCTGTGACCCTGCTGTGGTAGATGAATTCCCAGCCTAAATGCCCAGACAGAATTCTAGGGTCCACAAAGGGCACCCAGCAAGTTCCTGACTCTCATAATATGTGTCAGAGTAAACGCACAGGTGTCTGCGCTTTTGTAAGGCTGTCTGGTACCACCACCACCAGATTCCCAAGGGAGGCTACTACAAAGGTATCTCTACCCCATGGAGGGGCCTGGGGCTTCCAGCAACTTTATGAAACACACCATCTTGCACTGTGCCCAAACACAACTGGGTTGTCTCCCAGACCTCTGTATTTCTATAGCAAAGAGAGGGACAAGACTACACTCTTCTAAAGTTGAGATGTCTTCTCAGGGTCTCAGGATACAGCTCCTGCCCGAAGACAAAATTCCCACTGTATGAGACCATGAAATTAACTCTAATCCAAAGGGATCATCCACCCTCTAACTGAGCCTCACGAACATCCATTTCCAAATAACTGCTGTCACTCCAGCCTACAACCCGGGGCAGGGTGAAGCTCCGCAGAGTGCAGCAGCCAGCAGCGTAGGAAAACCACCGGGCTTGAGGGCACTTTAGCTCTGCCTCAGCAAACTTCCACAGCTCTAAACAACCAGCATTGAGAGAAACCCGTACAGGCTCAGCTCAGCCTGGTTCATAGGTGGGGGAAGGGGACCCCAAAGCATTCACTCCTCTCATCCTTAGTGAGCACTTATGGTAAGAGCCAGTACTGTTTGAAATGTTGGGTCCAGTGGGAAACAGCCGGACTGGTATCTGCTCTCACAGGGCTAACCCAGAGTGGGAGAGGCAGATAAATAAAATTTAGTAAAAAGCAAGCACATAAATAAAACTATTTCAGCCGGGAGGTGGTGGCCCATGCCTTTAATCCCAGCACTCAGGAGGCAGAGGCAGATGAATCCCTGTGAGTTCAAGGCCAGCCTGGTCTACAAGAGCTAGTTCCAGGAAAGCTAGGACTGATACACAGGGAAACCCTGTCTCGAAAAACCAAAGAAAAATAAATAAATAAAATTATTTCAGACAATGATAACTGCTATGGTGAAAAAAGGCAACACAATGGACAAGGGAACTCTGTTCTGATGGACCCAGTGGTTAGAGGGATCCAAGGATCCGACATCTGATGTGATGTGTTAAGAACAAGAGGTTGGCACGTTGAGAACTCAGAGAAGACAGATGTACCTGAAATCCAGCTAGTAAGGAAGAGGCTGGTGAAAGACAAGGCACAGGACAGCATACAGGTCTCACGGGTGGGCGGGTGGGGGGAGGGCAGAGCGCCTTGCAGAAGTTGTTAACCACTGGCAGAACATAAACAGGACCCGAGAGGCATTTGTCCATCCAAGGATGATAAAACACCATAAAGTTACTCTTGTGCAACTGTCATTTAGAGCAAGGTAATTGCCAGCGTGTTATTAAGCAATTAACAGAAATGGGATTCTGAGAAAGCTTGTAACTTCAGAGAACAATTAAGGAAAGGAAGGGATTAAAAAAATGCCCTGGGGTGCTCTGATGACTCCAAGATTTGCTTCATTTATCACCTCTAATCACAAGTTTAATTTAGAATTTTAGAATGCCTAGGACAGCACTTCTTAGTCACAGGTGCCCAACTCTTCCCAAAGCTGGTGTATGTCATCTGATCATCCAGGAAGAGCCAGGTGGTGTGCTGTGCCCAAGTCAACTGGAGGACCTTTCATCATTACACATACAAGGGTACCCCTGTAGAGGAATTTCACCATCGTCTAGAGTGGGACACAGGGATTCATTCTTGTTTTTGTGTTTTGGGACAGAGTTTCACGTAGCCCTGGCTGGCATCAAACTCTCTGAGTAGGGATGACTCTTTCTCATCTCTCTACTTATACTTCCCAAATGCTGGGAATAAAGAATGTGCGTGCAGTCAATGCAGCTCTGGGGGTCAAATCTAGGGCTTCCTGAATGTCATAGAAGCACTCTAATTGAGCTACATCCTTGACCTCAGGAAGCCCACACACGCAGACAAAATTAAATTCTGCACTAGATGACACTGGGCCCCAGGGCCCCAAAGCTACAATCCGTCTGCTTTAGCAACTCATACTATTCCTTTAACTCTTAACCTCATATAGCAGTCAGTCCCTGAATGCAAGCTCGTTTTCCACTCCTAGTTAGGCGTTTTAAGTGTTTCTTGCATAGCTACCAATTCACAGGGCAGCAGATTGACAGCCCTACAGTCGGAACTAAACTGAATAACCTACCTAGGTGAGTTTCACTCCTAATTTCAGAGTCACCAAAAATGAGAAATTCCCACCTGTTGTCCAAATGAATACTGTCTATAGCACAGAAAATGTCTCCATACTTTGCACTATAGAGCTGCTCATGGTTTTTAAAATGACCCTCTATTACGAGCTAATTTTTGTTTTGTTGTGTTCTACTCTTTTGGAGAGAGGGTTTCTCTGTGTAGCCCTGGCTGTCCTGAATTGCTCTGTAGTCTAGGCTGGTCTCAAACTCAGAGATATGCATGACTCTGCTTCCTGAGTGCTGGGATTAGAGGTGTGTACCACCCGATTCTTCTAGCTAAATTTTATAGCATTCACTCATTAAAAAGATACCCCTGATTCTTCCTTGGACCCCTCCCACTCTCGGAAGTTTTCTCACTTTTCTCTCTTTGATGATCACTGGTGTTTTGCCTCATGTATGTTTGTGTGGGGGTGTCAGAAGCCCTGGAACTGGAGTTACAGACAGGGGTGAGCACCATGTGGGTGCTGGGAATTGAACCTGGCCCTCAGGAGGAGTAGCCAGTGAGTGCTCTTAACGACTAAGCCATCTCTCCAGCCCCTCACTTTTCTTAATAAATCAACTTCTTTCATTTTTCTTTAAAAAAAAAACAGCAACAACAACAAAAGATGCTCATGGAAGTAGCTGGGGATGTAGCTTAGGTGGCAGAATGCAGAATGCGCAAGGCCTTGGGTTGGACATCCAGAGCCACATGAAACTGGGCATGGTGACACATGTCTGTAAGCCCACAGTCATCCTTGGTTACACAGCAAAGTCCAGGAGACCGTTTCTCCCTACCATCTCCCCAAAAGGATACTCATGAACTTTCAGATTTGTGAATTCTACACTAAAATCCTACAGGTCCAAAGCACATAGGCTGATCACCTAACAGAAAAGAATAACGAGGGCCTCTGGAAGCAGAGAGCTAGGTCTAGCTGTCTTACACTGCTCACGGCTGCATACATTTGGGAGCTATGTGACCTCCACATCACTATTCTTATTGGAAGCAGGGAAAATTATGTGTACAGCTCATAGGACTAGCTATGGGAAGAAGAGGTGATGGGTGGACCACCTGGCAGAGTGCCTGGCATTCAGGAGGAAGTCAATAAAAATCCAGTCACTTAATAACTAAATTAATGAATTTTTAGATATTATTCAAAGCCAGACTTTCATGATTGAGGAGAGAAATTTCCTTGACTGACATAGACCACCAAAATGTGCAGAAATATTTGGAAATTGATAGGCTCGGTTTCTTTTCCTTTTTTTTTTTAATTAAAAGTCATCTAATACCATTTTACAAAAGCACTTTTTTTCTTTTTTCAAGACAGGGTGTTTTTGTGTAACAGCCTTGGCTGGAACTCACTGTCGACCAGACTGGCCTCAAACTCACAGAGATCCACCTGCCTCTGCCTCTCGAGTGCTGGGATTAAAGGTGTGTGCACCAACACCACCTAGCACACAAAAGCACATTTTAACACCAAAAAAAAAAACCAAAAAAACAAAAACAAGACACAAAGAACTATATAACTTCCTAAAACACACTTGAATACTTAGCACACAGGAATTTACTTTTCTATTCAGAATTTTGGACAGGGAAACGGTATGAGCTCACCGACTAGCACAAGGGGGCACTTGAAGGGCACTGCTTGCCAGCCTAAGCCTGGCACAAACTGTTAGTATGTTCCTGACGCTCTACAGCTAGGATGTGAAGACGAGGGTGGGGAAAGGAAAGACAAGACAAGGCAGCCACAGCAGCTACTGCCAAACGTTCCCAGTGAATCCACTTAGTGGAATGAGGAACAGCAGCATTTTCTGAGGACTGCATTCAGGGCACTGTGTTCAGTGATGGATCTGCAGGCTTTCACCTCTCAATCCTATGAGCCAGTTCCGGTATCCTCATTTTTAAAATTACATTTATTTAGTTTGCAAGGAAAGGGAACACCTATGTGCTGTGGTGTGGACTTTGAGGTTAGAGGACAACGTGAGGGAGCTGGTTCTATCCTTGCTTGGCAACAAGCACCTTTAACAGTGGAGCTATCTCTGTGATCCTCAGTATCCTCGTTTCCCAGGTAAAAAGTCTTATCCAGGAGACACTAGTATTCAGTAACGCCCTTAATCTGGAGCTGGATTGCTTAGTTTCTGACCTTAAGGGCGTTATTGCAACACAAGTCTATCCCTCAAGATTTTTAAAAGAAGTTTCAGCCAAGTATAGTGGATACCTATAATCCCAATACTCAGGAGGGAGAGGCAAGAGAATTAATGCAATTCAAGGTCAGGCGGAGATACAAAGTAAGACCCTGTGAGTTAAAAAAAAAAAGCTTCAAATGTTCAATTTTTTTTTAAAAAATTCTTTTTCAAAAAGAAAAGTCATGTATGTAAACAGCATTCTTATGTACCCTAAAGCACACTGGCATACTGCAGAGTGGTTCCAGATTAAAGACTAAGCGAGAGGGGCAGCAAAATGGCTCAACGGGAAAGGTACTTGCTGCCATACCTGACAACCAGAGTTTGATCCTCGGGACCCACAGGGTGGATGGAGAGATCCAACTCTAGTGAGCTGATCTCTGACCTTCATGATGCATCCCACACACAGAGTAAATAAGTGGGGTTTTCTCTGTTTGTTTATGTTTAAAAAGGACATAAAGGGGCATGGTGAGCTGGGCGGTGGTGGCAAAGGCCTTTAATTCCAGCACTTGGGAGGCAGAGGCAGGTGGATCTCTGTGAGTTTGAGGCCAGCCTGGTCTACAAGAGCTAGTTCCAGGTCAGGATCCATAGCTACAGAGAAACCCTGTCTTGAAAAACCAAAAAAAAAAAAAAAAAAAAAAAAATTTAAAAATTAAAAAAATTTAAAAAAAGGGGGAAGGCATTTGACAAATCTGAGTTAAGCCTGAAGATTTGTAACAATGTGTTCATCATCCTTTTTCTTTTTCTTTTTGCTTGTTTGTATTGTTTTGATTTTCAAGACAGGGTTTCTCTGTAGCTTTTGGAGCCTATCCTGGAACTTGCTCTGTAGACCAGGCTGGCCTCGAACTCACTGAGATCCACCTGTCTCTGCCTCCCAAAGTGCTGGGATTAAAGGCGTGCGCCACCACCACCTGGCCGGCCTCAAACTCACTGAGATCCACCTGTCTCTGCCTCCCAAAGTGCTGGGATTAAAGGCGTGCGCCACCACTGTCCTACTACAATATACTTTTCTGATACTACACAGGCTGGTATCAAACTTCCAGTCCCAGGTACTCTTCCTCTTCCCGCTTCAGCCCTCCGAGTAGCTGGGATTGTAGTCATCTACCACTTTGCCCCCAGCCTGTGACCTTTGTGTGCCTCTGCATGCCCACAGTTGCTCACACTTACGCATTTTATTTTCTTCAACTAGCTGAGAGTAATTGTTGCCTCCTTAACCCGTAATACTTGTGTTTTTCCTAAACAAAACAAAACAAAACCCCAAACAAACAATACTGTTGCTCATCCCTAGCAAGTATACTGATTAGAGTCAGGGAGTTAAAAACAATGAACACGGCCAGGCCGTGGTGGGACAGCCAGGACTGTTACACAGAGAAACCCTGACTTGCAAAACCAAAAAAAAAAAAAAAAAAAAAAAGAAACACTAAAAGAAAAAAAGAGTATATTCTAGAACTCTAATGGATTAACAATCTATAAATCTAAAACTTTTCTCAAAATAAGTATTAATCAGAATCTAGTATTTATAAATATTATAGTATTTATATTATTATATTATAGTATATATATTATCTCAGGTTTCCAGATTTTCACAATATGTTTTTGGAGAGTTGCTACATGATGTGACATTTCCATTTGTAAAAAGATGTCTGTATAGACTTTTCTCTTTTTTTTTTTTCTGCTCTGGATTTCTGTAGCAACAAAAGAAAGGGCTTGTCTACTAGATGCTGCTAGAAGCCAAGCTCCTCCCAAGGCGTGCACATAACACCTCAGCTAGGGAATGCTGCATCCAATGCCACTTCTAGCTGCACCTGTCCTTTCCAAACCGGGCGCTGCTGGCCCTACATAACTCTTTAGTAACCAACCCTTTGTGCAGGAACCCACACAGAAGGGACACGGGGTAACTAAGCAGAGTCCAGGACACTCAGAGCAGGCAACAACCAGGCAAAGTCTCACCACATGACTCCATCAGCCCCACACACCAATTAACCTCCCATTAACTCAGTGGCTCTGATTTCCACACTCTCAGCCCCTCAAAGAATGTGGAAAAAGTGATACTTCTAGGTCCCCTAAATGACACTTACATACTTGAACATCATCATGAGCTAAGAAACTAAAAAAAGAAAACTGAAGAAGCCAGAGTTTCTCTGAAAAAGATTCCCTCTGGTTTCCAGCTGGATCCCAGCACTCGGGAGCAGTGGCAGGGAATCTCTGAGTTCGAGGACAGCCTGGTCTACAGAGTGAGTTCCAGGAAAGCCAGGGCTACACAGAGAAACTCTGTCTAAAAAAAAAAAAACAACAGGAAGAAGAAGAAGAAGAAGAAGAAGAAGAAGAAGAAGAAGAAGAAGAAGAAGAAGAAGAAGAAGAAGAAGAAGAAGAAGAAGAGGAGGAGGAGGAAAAGAAAAAGACTCCCTGGGCCAAAAGTAAAAAGATCAAGTGGGATTCATTTCGTTTATCAAGATAAGGACTAAAGGAACACACAGTATGCATGCATGTGTGCTGCTTGTATGTCTGTGCTGTTAGTGTGTGGGGGTGGGAGTGTTAGGGACTGCCAGGATCTTCCACACTCTGGGCACAAGTTCTATCACTATTTCCCCAGCTTAGAATGTGCCCTTAAGACACTGGTATTGGTTTTCCTCCAGTAAGGAGGAGGAGAAAACATAAATAACTATATATGTATATCAGTTATATAGTTCGTGAGGAGTGCCTCAAACATGACTTCCAAACCAGCTTAGTCAGGGCAGCCTGCAGAGCTGTTCATTTCACTCCCCAGCCAGCTGCTTCTACCTCCTGTGGGTGAGGCTCAAACATGTCACAGACAAGAATGAGGGCCAAGTCTGCCAACAGCTGCACTTCTGTGCTGTTCTTCCAGGAAGTCTCTTGCCACTAGACACTGATTTCAACTGAATGAAGACATCTGTGCTCCAAGGGTGCTACCAAGTTCCCCGCAGTGCTAACATCTGGGTTCACCACATGGGAAACATGTTCATCACTGTAGTCTAAAAGGTGTCAAAAGGCCACAGACTCATCTTTCAACCATTTCTAAATAAGCAGCAACACTGAGACATAATCCATATATGACTTATCCACCCAAAGTAGGTTTTGGTATGTGCTAAGTTAAGGGGATGACTATCATAATTTCTGAACATTTTTATCACCCATAACTCTGTGCCCACTGGCAGTCACTCTCCCCCCCAACCTGAGAGCCCCAGCCCTAGACAACCACTCATCTATCTGCCTCTGTGGATCTGACCACATTTCATAGGGATGGGCTAACATGACTCTTGATTGGCTTCTTTCTTGTAACCAAGCCACCCATATTGGAACCCACAGCACTACTTATTGCTGAGTATTTCAGCTGATGAACATCTGAGGTGTATCTGTTTCAGCTGCTGGAACATCTGTGTACAAACGTTTCTGTAAATGCCTTTATTTCTCTTGGCTATACATACACAAGCGATTCACAGGATAAGAGCATTCCTACCGTCAGTCATCTGAAGAAATCCCTACTTTCCAACTGTATCCTTTTACACTGCCACAAGCAGTGTATGTGGGTTCCAAATGACATCACATCCTTTCAACATGTACATTCTTCACTTGCATTCTAGCGGCTGTGAGGTTTTCATCTGTGTTTCTCAAAAAGTTAATGATGTAGAACATCTTTTCATGTTTAGTGACCATTTATCTTCTTCAGATAAACATCTATGCAGATCCTCTGCCTATTATTTTATTAGCTTGTTCTTAAGTTACAAGCTATTTATTTGATAATTCTCTATATATTCTAGAAATAGGTCTTTAGTAAGATTTGCATGTATTTTCTCCCATCCTACAGATTTCACTTTCTTGTGTGCTCTCAGTGCTGGGGCCTGAATCCAGGGCCTCACACACATGAGGCAAATACTCTCCTGAGGTCCAGCAGCAGCCCTCGTCCTGATAGTGTGCTCTGAAGCACATGTTATTACCTTAAAAAATTAATTTTAGATTTATTGTATATGTCTAAGTGTCTTCCCTGCAGGTATGTCTGTAAACCATATGCATGCCAACAGAAGTCAGAAGAGTTCATGAGATCTGTACAAATGGAGGTATGGATGGTTGTGAACCACCATGTAGATACTGGGAACTGAATCTGTGCCCTTTGCAAGAGACCTAGTGCTCTTAACTGCTGAGCCATCTCTCCAGGACCAAGTTAACAC
The DNA here is from genome assembly GCF_037038515.1 of Microtus pennsylvanicus. Lineage (NCBI taxonomy): Eukaryota > Metazoa > Chordata > Mammalia > Rodentia > Cricetidae > Microtus > Microtus pennsylvanicus. The sequence continues at coordinate 33,883,963 of NC_134585.1, read as the reverse complement.
TTCTCATGAAGCCCAGTTTGTCTGTGCTTTCTTTTATCATTTCTGCTTTTGTTATCATATCTAAGAAGCCAAAATAATGGAAGTGGAGTTTTTGGAGTCAGATCTATGACACCAACAAGCTTTATAAACTTTCTTTTGCACTTCAGTTTCTTGCCCATAAAGCAGAGATAGTAATAGCTATAACAAAGAGTTGCTACAACTAAATCATACCTGTGAAACAATGCTGGCACCCTTGTGCATAAGAGTAAACCACACTGTTGACAAAACACATTTGATTTTTATCCTCTGAGACACGGAAGACAATTTTCTACATTCTCTGAACAGAATAGAAGCTCAAAGAACTGAAATCACATATATGAAATTATCTAATGTTTCTTCTTTTAATAAAGAAATCAACAAACAGGAAGACAATGGGTGGGAGAAGGGAAAGCACCAAAATTAAAAGAAAGCCTCTGAATGGGTAGACCCTACGATGGTTGCTACCTTATTTATTCATTGGTAAAGAGGGGTCACACTGTAATTGCTTTGGTCTGACCTACAGCCCAGTTGCCAACCACTTGGGCACACAGTCTCAGTGTGGCTAATGTGCCTAAGAGGGAAGAGAATGAACAGTCAAGAATGCAGTTCCCAAAATGTGCAGCATAACAAGGCTGCCGGCTGCTTTTCTATTTCCTTACACCCCCTGTCCTCTCTCAGAGTGCCTTACTAGATGCTTTCCCTCATCATGGGACATGACTCCTTGCCCTGTAGACCCCAGTGTAAATGTTATTTCCTGGAGGAAGGATTTACAGCCACACTACTGCCTCATCATGCTTCGATGAGTCTACTGTGTCCTCTCAAAGCGCCCCAGAGTCTCCACCAATCTCCACACTGCAGAGCACAGATAATATGCTGATTCTTGCCAATTCCCAGGCCCTAGCATCTAACAAGGGTGTGATGTACCTGGAACAAAAAAGAGCCCAGAGGAACAAGGAAGCACAACTCTATACCAACTACAGAAGGTTATTCACCTAACACAGGTCTCACTTTCCAGCCCCTCTAAAGTGAGCAGGGAAATTCTGACCGTCACACCTGAGTGTGGCATATATAGTGGTCACTGTACAGATCTTAAACTTTTCCTGATAAACCTCTGGGGGAAAATAAGTGATCTCCATCTCCCATTCCCAACCCTGCCTTCTGTAGAATGCCCAGTAACAACTTGTCATTTTTCTACCATCTGATGACAATGCCACAGGACCTGTGGCCGAAGAAGCTAAAGATACTGGGAAGGGTGAGCAAGTGGCCCAAGAGTCCACGGTAATGGTTAAAAGTCCCGAGCACTCATCTTTTCCCTCACTCTGGTCCTAAACTAGGAGCCAAGATACCACCTGCCACATGTGCTCAATTCCAGTGGCTACCTTACGGGAATGAGTGAATGCTGCAGGCACTATAGAAAAAGCACCCAGAGTGATGCCACTCCTGAAGGACTGCTGGGATCACAAACAGTTCTCGCAGGGAAAAAAAATACTGCCAGGGACATTAACTGTGGAAGGTCAACAGATGGGGCCTCACTGCTCCCCGTGCCCTACTGCACACTGCTCCTGAGGGAAGAACTGTGAGATGAGCGTGGCTGCCCTAAGCTCTGAAACTCGCCATTACCTCTTGCTGCTTCTCCTCATTGGGATAGGTGTCTACAAACACTCCCAGCCCCACAAATTTGTCCATGTTTCCAAACACAGGCCCTAGAGAGAGAGAACAGATGATGAACAATGATGTAAAGCCAAGAGTTGACAAAGGAATAACATCTTATATGACAGAGGAAACAGTGATATTCAAATGACTCTTAAGTATTTCCTAAGATGAGCACACACACATACAAGCACCAGCAAAGTGCATGACCCACAACCGGGCCCACTGAGCAGCTGTGGTTGTTTGCTGCTGACAGCAGAAAAGAGGGAAGGCCACTGTAACCTTGTTTGGTACTGTAGTAGCTCCTGATCCAAACTGGTTGCTAAGACACCCCTACCTACAGAATTTTGCTTCACAAACACTTGGTAAAGATTATGCCCCCAAGAGAGAACTGAATTCCCAAGTTCTAGTTCTTGTTGCAAGAGATCAGCTCAAATCAGGTTCAGCCTGTCATCCACCTGGAGCACTGACTCCAACAACAGCAAGGAAAAGAGAATTCATCTCTTAACTCAAGTGTTGAGATTGTTGAGTGTTTATGTCCAGAAGAAACCAGCTCATCGGCCTCCAGTGTTCATGAGAGCCAGTGCATTTGGCCAGGGAAACACAGAAGAAACCAACAAGCAAGAAATCATCACAGGATAAGCCAAGTTCAAACTGCTTAGGACTCAAAATCCCATGTCAGATACTCAGTAAGTTAATGTTCATTTACAGACATCAAGGGAGAGAGAAACTAGAAGGACTCTTCTCAAAAAGAGGACACAAGAATAAACAAGCCTGATGCACCCATGGGGGAGCAACCCAGGGTCCCTAATACCTGGCTGCATTCGATCCTTTGTGTACCAGATTGCCAAGCCATCTCCGTGCAGATTCTTCTTCCCTTGTCCGTGGATCTTGAAGTGCACCTGCAGTTCCCAGTCTTTCAGGAAACATGGCTAACATGAGGAAGACAGAAGTGTAAGGGAGGAGCATGAAAGCTGAAGCCCATAAAGCTCTCAGCAGCCATCTACAGACATGGAAAGCAGGTTCGGTAACAAGCTAGAGTTAAAATGAAGTCTAAGACTCTGGAAGTACTCCTGTCATAAAACCAAACAGACTGAGCCATTCTACTGGTTAAGGCGCTGTGTAGAAAAGGTAAACAAACCACCTGATTGTCCTCACATCTTCCAGCAGAAACAGGACAGTCCAGGCAAGCTGGCAAAGGCACCTCAGTCTGCCACAATACTACATCTACCTAGAAGCACCTCTCAGCTGACTGGGGAGAGGGCTGACTTAATACTTGTTTGCCACTGAAGATTATTCCTCTGACAAAAACACTCTAAAAAGCTGGGCTTCAAAAAAAGGTCAAAGCCTTGTTCATTTAAGAAAAAAAAAAAGGAGTAAGAAAAGCTAAGTCTACACAGAGGTTTCCCGAGGTAATTAGCAGATGCGATGAAGAACTCTAATTAGCTAACTCTGGCATTTGGCCAATTTGAGGGGCAAGCCTGAGTTCCCAAGAGAATAAATAGTAAGCTACAATCCCCCAAACCTTTTTGCCCACAACTGGGAAGCATAAACGTGGCCGAGGCAAACACCATCCCCTTCTACTGGGACAGCCTCTTGGGGGTGGGGGAACACTAAGGAGATGGGTGTCACTCAGACTTCTGTCCAGTTTTAGAATTGTGTACCAAAAAACAGAGACAGTGGTGAGTGGCTGGCTAAGTGTTCAACACGGTTACAGTGTTTTCAGGAGACACCAGGGTGAGCACAGACTTTGGTTCGGAGAGGCATCGAGTTAAAGTCTGCTATGAAGAAAGAAGGGAAGGGGTCAGCTGGGTTTGGCCAGGTTCAGCCAAAGGCTTTCCAAAAGCCTGTTCTGGGTCTTGAGCAACACATTGCTTGATCATTTTCAGTGTTTTGTTTGTTTGTTTTTAATTTCTGGGACATCATCCAAAAGAATTAGCATTAGGAATACAGAGTCAAAATGAAAAGAGGTTGGACACTTTTTCACAGCAGGGCGCCCTGATATCTCCAATAGTCTGCCCTAGTCTGTCTTTTCATTTTGGGTTATCTCTGCTTCATTTACCTTTTAGGGCAAGAAAGATTTCAGTGGCAAAAAGCTGTCCTGCTGCCAGAGGCAGCACAATAGTCCTGGGAAGAAGGCAGGGCCAGAGAAGCAAGTCAGGACGTAATTGCTGCTAATTCTTGGCCTTGGGTATCACAATGCTATATAGTTTTGCTCAGGGTGATGTTTAACCATGGCTCTGAAACTTTGCTGCATGTTTGAAAACCCCAATGACCTAGCCAATCGTGTTCACGCCTTTAATTCCAGCACTGGGGCGGTGGGGGGTGGGGGTGGGGAGGAGAGGCAGGAGGATCTCTAAATTCAAGGTCAGCCTGGTCCACAGAGCTAATTCCAGGATAGTTAGGGCTATACAGAGAAACCTTGGTGGGGAGAGGGAGGGGGCAAGCAAACCAATGACCAAATTGTACCCTATTCCAATTAAATCTGAGGTGGCATCCATGCATTAAGTCCAGTGGACAGTCAAATCTGAGAACCACTGGGCTGGAGAAATGGCTCAGCGGTTAAGAGCATTGGCTGTTCATCCAAAGGACCCAGGTTTAATTCCTAGCACCCACATGGCAGCTCACTACTGTCTATAACTCAAATTCCAGGGGGATTTGACACCCTCACACCAATGCACATAACATTAAATAAATTTTAAATAAAATTGAGAACCACTTGCACAAACTATGTATCCTACTCAAATAGCTCAAAAATAATTCCTGATTCATTCTGCTGAGAATATAGGTATCAGAAAATCTTATAGATTAAGGTATTAATCCTTGTCCATAAATTAGTAACTCATGAGAGCCCATCAATGCAACTGAGGGCAGGTCTGATAATAACATATATTTCTGTTACCGTTGTAACAAACTCTGCACAGTCTTTTCATGCCCACAGCCTGAACTCAGACAGGCAAGTTAAACAGTATTATGAAGTCAGTTAAACAGTGAAGACATAGAAAACTGAGAGGCTAAGCTACCTGCCCAGGGCTCATGGTGGCTGGGTAACCAAACTGGATTTAGAATCCAAGTCAGTCAACTGATTCTTGCGTCTTCTGCCATGCCCCCTACGGAGCTCCACATTACAATCTAGGTTACAGGCTAGCCTGTGCAGACAGCTCGCAGAACAAGTGCTCTTGGCCCTCTGGTCCTTTAGAACTCTCGGTTAAGAGAAAGTCCTCTTTTATGAGACCCACTCACACCATCCACAGCTGACGAGAAAAACCATGAGTGTAGTAAGATTTCTTCCCCCCTCATTTATTAGGAGCCCAGGAGAAAATATCAACGGATGCCAAAGTCATCCCGGAAAGTAACGTGGGCGTGAATGTTTAGGAAGGACCTGGAAAACAAAAGGATCATCTGACACTTGCGCAGCGTGACCGTGCAGCCACACCAGGTGCTCATCTCGGCATCATACCTCAAGGAAGACAAGGTAGCTAGAAAAGGCCCAGAGGACAAGCAAAATGACTAGAAGAGCTCACAGTGGTTCTCACACTAAACAGAAACGCAAACTCTGGACTGAAAGGAGGGAAGGCTACAGGATTAAGTTTGGGATATATGCATTTTTAATGCTTATTAGCATTTATTTCTCTAGTCATAGTGTCCCACTATGTTGCCCAGGCTGAGACTGAATTTCTGGGCTTAACTGACTTCCCTGCCTTAGCCCCCCAAGTAACTAGAACTCCAGGTGCAGCCCCATATCCAGAGTCGAGCAGCTGACTCAGAAGGATCACAGATTTGAAGCCAGCTTGGACTATTACCAAGCTCAAGGACAGCCTGGGTTACACTTCAAGAAGCAAACAACAAAAACAGTAACAGCAATGAAACAATAGGTTTCTTTGTTTTATAAAGTAACTAAATAAGATTTAAGATATTAAACCCCAAAACATGGCATGTTAGACCAATGAGAAAATGAATGATTTGCTCTAACAATAGGGCAACAGAGAAATATCTGATTTCTTTATTATAAAGTTCATCATTATCTCTGAACTAAAGACTTTTGCTTGTTTTTTTTAAATGATTTATTTATTTTTATTTTACGTGCATTGGTGTTTTGCCTGCGTGTGTATCTTTGTGCGTGTTGGATGCCCTGGAATTGGGTGTTACAGACACTTGTACTCTGAGAGCGCTGGGATTTGAACCTGGGTCCTCTGGAAGAGCAGACAGTGCTCTTAACCGCGGAGCCATCTCTCCAGCCCTCTAAAGAATTTATTATCTTTAGAAGATGGAATTCTGGAAAAAGATGGTAAATGAACTAAACTCCAAGTCATTTCTGAGTTTCTTTAGGACAGTCAGGGTCCTAACACAGGAAGCCTCTTACCACCCGATTCCACAAGGCACCCTGTTTACTTTGCATATCTGGAGTGAGGCGGATATACTGGGTCATCACCATGGCATTGCCCATCAGGTTCCACAGCGAAGAACTGCTTGTTCCCACACCTATGGGAGGGAATACATCAGCTCATATTCTTCATCATCAGTCACAAAGCCACCACATTCCTACCAAAGTTGCCGCCGTTCTCCTTTTCCTTTAGTATTAACAAATAAACATTTTATTTTTGAAATAGGATCTTAATATGTTGTCCGGGCTGATCTCAAATTCCTAGACTCAAGCAATCCTTCTGCCTCAGCTGCCTTTATTACTGGGACCACAGGTACTTGGCATCACACCCTTCTCCTTCGGGTGAACCCAACACACCCCAGAGCTGTCATTTGTGAGTGACACAGTAACCATAGTTCAGATCTATTCTTCCCGTTTTATATGGCGGCGAACTTCAGCACCGTGGGAAAGGACAAGAGTTTTCTCACTTATACCAAAAAAGATTGACCCTCAAATGCCTGTGAGCTTCATCATATTCTTTTACAATCAATTCTCTCAAATGTGAAGCTGAATCCTCCTCCAAGTCTCTCGGACTAAGTACCTCCAGGTTGAAAACCAGTCTAAGCCATAGCATCAGCAGGGACCAACGCTAAGGAGGTACTCGATACACCTGCTACATGAGCGACCTCTGAGCAATAGCGTGTGGCTTTCTGCGGTTTGGATCTTGTTTTCCGCACCCCCTATCCGCAGTTCTGTGTGGCAAACAAACTCGTATTAAGCTCTCTGAACTCACTGCTCTTCTCTGTAGACACCTGTGTCAATTTTCTGGCATTGAAGCTGTGCTCAGAGACCTAGAAATCCCTAAAGAGAGCAAAGCTAACCACCCTCTTTCATCATCAGAGCTCGCGGCCTGGGAAGGAGCAGGTGTTCTAAACAGCAAACAGACTTATTTTCTCCTTTCTCCCTCCGACCGAGTTCTACCGGCTTCTTTCTCCTGCTTTAGTTCTAGATCAGTCACCTCTCTCTCCATCCCGACACTGGAGCATCGCTAACGGTCCTCAACCATCCATCCCTCATTTTTCTCAGTTCTCTCTCCTCCTCATACTTCTGTCCAACTCCAAACTCGTTCCTCTGAGCCTGACACTAGTGACATCTGAGAGCCCTGCCTAGACCTACTAGAAACTTCCAGCGCTCGGGAAGGGACGGGGGTGGGGGCGGACCCGGTCCTTCGGACCTGTGGCTCATCATAGAAGCGGGGATCTTCGGGGGCGCCCCCTCCCGCTGGTGGCTGCGTCTCCGGGGCCACCCTGACCTGCGTCGCCGAGCTCAGTCCCCGTGCCCTCCCCTGCGCGACCACCTCGCCCCGGGCGCCTCACCCTGGTAGGGCTTCGACAGCGAGTGCTCCCGTTTCAAGTACTCCACCGCTTGGCCCGCCCTGACGTGCCACGGCCCCTGCACAGACCCCAACAAAAGGAGAAGGAGCAATAGCCTGGCCCCGTCCCGAGCCCACGCGCGCAGTCGCCACCGCCGCCACCAGGAGGGTCTCACAGCCGCCGCCATCTTTCCCACCGCCGGCCCTTCATCAAAAAGCCCGCCCCGTTGCCTAACCCATTGGCCTGCAGAACCACCGGCCCGACCTCCCATTGGTTCTTGGGGAGTCCCCGCCCCCGCAGGTGAGTATCTCACCGATTGGCTGTCTGGTAGCAGTTGCCTTGCCAACCCAGGCAAGGGGCGTTGCCGAAGGTCCAGACCCCCTTTTTTGCCTTTGTTAACCAGGCCTGCTAGTTAACATAGTGATTCTTACTTTGTTTCTGCGTTCTGTAGTAAATTTAAAGCAATAAAACATTTTTTTCCGATCCCAAGTAAATGTTCTATCGTCACTGCTATTTGCATTTACCCGACTGCCAAGCTATCAGTTAGGAAGACAGAAACGAAGGGAGCAATAAGCAAATCCGTTGGTAAAGGACCTGGCCTAAAATGTGGGGAACCGTTCTGTAATCCCAGCACTCTGGAAACTGAGGCAAGAAGACGGGAAGTTCAAAGTCAACACAGTGAGGTAAAGAGCAACCTCAGTGATTCATTAAAATGAAACACCTGCAAGAGAAACAAAAAAACAAAAAAGAGAAAGCTGGCAAATTATAAAATGTATATAAAAGACTAAACAAGCACTATCAAGCAACATCACCAAATGATATTTATAGAAATGAAATGTTTGTCAAACTGTGAGGAGAGATTGAAAACATGCAATCCTTTCCTTCTTTCATTGCTTCTTTCAAATGTATCCAACATGGTTTCATCATCTTGTTATTAATCAGTTTGCCTTCATCTACAGGAAGGAGACTGGGCACATAAAGTTCCCTGCCATCTGGCCCTGACCCTCCCCTACAGCCAAACTGCCCACAGAGCCCTTATTTCACCAACAGCTTCCGGCCTCTTCCCCTGCTCGCTCACTTCCTACTCTTTCAGAAACTGGCTTCCTCTTACCTACTTCCTCCTGGAGGCTTTTGTTGATTCCCTCGGGCCAGAGCGTGTGTGCACCGCTGAATTCTGAATACGCTCTAGGGATATCTGCAAGGGACTTATCAGATCTGCGTTTACATCTTCCCAATAGACATAGTCGAAGTTGACGCTCTCCTGAACACGAATAACCAGAAACATAACATGAGTTTGCTTCAGGGAAGAGCAGCTTTTACCAATGATCTTTTACAAACTCCACCCAAAACAGATGTGTGGTGACAGACACAGTTAATCTGTTTATGTCCATACCTTGACTGTAAAGCCCTTCGTGACCCATAATGGCCATAGGATAAAATCCAATCTCCCTAGTGTGGCATTCAAAGCCCTTAACAACCAGATCAGATCAGTGTGTACACAGGTCTATTATGATGGGTGTCACTGGAATTATGTAACTCGGTTAATAGATTATGCATTTTTCTCTTACAAGGAATGCAGCTAATGAGCTACAGGAAGCAGTTCTTACTCACTTCCTACACCAGGTCCCACCCACTTCCCCACTCCCTAGCCTTTATCACCAATACAGAGTAAGGGTTCTAATGGTTTGGAAGAACTATTTCCACTGTATTCCTCTGTCAGCTACATTGCTTGCATTGTGCTTAAATAATAAAATTTAACCTTTAATTACTTTTATTTACTTCTTCGGCTATCCCATTGTCTTGGGTTTTCGCCCTTCCTTGTGGAGCTGTGGTTTAAACCCAGACCTTGTACATGCTAGGTAAATGTTCTGCCATTAAGCTATAGCTCAAGCCCTATTTATTTCTTTATTTTTGTGCACTATAGAGGAATTAAATGAAGAATTTCATGTATATTAGGCAAGTACTATACCACTGAGCTATGTTTCCCCCCCCCCAACCTCCTTTCCCTTTAAGACAGGGTCTCCTTTGTAGCCCAGGCTGCTGTTGAACTCACTTGGTAGCCTAAGGGGGGAGGAGGGGCTTTGAACTCCTGATCCTAGTTCTTCAGCCTGCCTAGTACTAAAATGACACGTGAACCATCAGGCCTGGCTCCAGCTCCCCATTTCTAAGTACACCATACAGCAGGGCTTAGTAATATGAACCCATGTTACATAGCTGTCAGCCAGATTTCTGATAGATGTTCATCACCAGATTCTCATTGTAAGGTGATGGGAGAATAAGGCAAATGAGCAGGCAAGGTGGATTTGCCGGCCAGGAAACCAGATGGTTTTCTTCAGGCTATCGCAATAGGGAGACTGCCCATTAACGATGAAGATATCTAAAAGGAATGGAACCCGAGGTTCTAGGGAACAGATAAGCAAGGTGGTCATCACGAGAAGGATGAAGGGAGAATGTCTCATCAGGATTACTCTGGAAGAATTAGGCAGTGGCTCACACCTGTACCTAACACACTCAAGAAGCTGAGTTAAGAGAATTGCTACAGCTTTGAGGCCAGTCTAATTCATATAGCAATTACCAGGCCAGCCAGAGCTATACAGGAAAATCCTGTCTGGAAAAAATATATACATACATATATGTTTATGTATATAAAAATACACACACATATACATACAGAGAGAGAGAGTCATGTTTAGAGGTATGTAACTTTTATTTCAGCACTTGGTAGACAAATGCAGTTGGATCTTTGTCTAGCTTACATAGTGGTTCCAGGCCAGCTGGCGTTATAGTGAGACCCTGTCTCAAAAATCATTATTGTCATCATCATTATTCAATAAAGAAGTGGGTTTTACTTTAGACTATTCTAGAGAAAGACAATTATTTAAAAACATTCATTTCTCTGAACAGGAAATGGTGAGGGGACACAGAAAAGCTGCCTTCCAGAAGAACGGCCCGGTCAATCAGCAATATCAAAGTGCTGAGCTGTAAAGGGAAAGAAGAAAAGCTGTGATCTCTTCCCCACATGACCCTACTCACCAAGTGCCTTCTGAAAGATGGGTCAGGGGTTAACCTGCCACCCTTTCTGCTGTCAGACACTCCCATGATCTGGGGATGCCTAACTCCAGGGCAGGCGGCATCTGTAAAATGCCCATTGTGCATCACTTTGGCTCTGGGAACGGTGGTGCCTCCACTTTGTCATTCTCTTTTTTTTCTTTCTGGTTTTCAGAGACAGGATTTCTCTGTGTAAACCCTGGCTGTCAAGGAATTTGCTTTGCAAATCAGCCTGGCCTCAAACTCAAAAATCACCCTGCCTCTGCCTCCCGAGTGCTGGGATTAAAGGTGTGTACCACTGCACCTGGCTGGAAAAGGTGTTTCTGAGTCCCCTAGTTGGGTCTCCTTATAACTTTATTCAAGTCAAACCTGGTCTTCTAATAAGTTCATGAGGACTCCCAACATTCTCTCTGTCTTAGCAGTTTCCGTTTCTCAGTAGAAATCAAGAACCTGTTGGAGGGGGCTGGAGAGATGGCTCAGAGGTTAAGAGCACTGGCTGCTCTTCCAGAGGTCCTGAGTTCAATTCCCGGCAACCACATGGTGGCTCACAACCATCTGTAGTGAGATCTGGCGCCCTCCTCTGGCGCGCGGGCATACACTGAGGCAGAATGTTGTATACATAATAAATAAGTAAATCTTAAAAAAAAAAAAGAACCTGTTGGGGAGAACCTGTCAGTTAAGAACCCTGGCTCTGCAGACATTCAGGCTTGGGTTCCCAGCGCTTCCATGGTGTCTCACAACTGTCTATAGCTACAGTTCCAGAGGATCTGATATTCTTGTCTGATCTTCAAGGGCACTGCACACATGTGGCCTACAGATACAGGCAGGCAAAACAGCCACACACATAAAATAAAAATAAATAAATCTTTAAAAATAGAAGTTCTGGACATAATGATAATGATGCATGCCTGTATCCCTGGCACTCAGGAGGGTGAGGCAGAAGGAATGCCTCACATTGAGGCCAGCCTTGGCCCTTGGCAACTGAGCAAGATCTAAGACTTTGTCTAAAAACTCTTTTTTGGAGGGGCTTTTTTGTTTGTTTTGTTTTGTGACAGGGTTTCTCTGTGTAGCTTTGGAGTTTGTCCTGATACACTCTGTAGCCCAGGCTGGCCTCAAACTTACTGAGATCCACCTGCCTCTCCTCCCAAGTGCTGGAATTAAAGGCATGTACCACCACTGCCTAGCTCAAAACTCTTTTTAATTAAAAAAGAAAGAAAGAGGCCGGGCAATGGTGGCACACGCCTTTAATCCCAGCACTTGGGAGGCAGAGGCAGGCGGATCTCTGTGAGTTCAAGACCAGCCTGGTCTACAAGAGCTAGTTCCAGGACAGGCTCCAAAGCCACAGAGAAACCCTGTCTCAAAAAAAAAAAAAAGAAAGAAAGAAAGACTAAGTAAGAGCCAGATGTGGTGACATATACCTACAATCCCAAAAATAAGGGTAGAAGAATAGTTGTATTCAAGACTGACTTGGGCTATGGTGCAAAACACTGTCAAAAAAAAGAAAAGGATGAGCCAAACATGGTGGTGCACACTTTTAATTCTGCAGAGGCGGGAGGCAGAGGCAGGCAGGTCTCTGTGAGTTTGAGGGCAGCCTGGTCTATATAGTTAGTTCCAAGACAGCCAGAGCTGCCTCAAAAACACAAAAATAAAACAAAGAGATGAGGATGTAGCTTAGTGGCAGAGGACACAAGGCCCTGGATTCAGTTTTCAGCATACACATACTCACACACGCACACATTTACACATGCACACATACATGCATGCACACACATGTAGAGGGCAGAGAAAAAGAGAAGGAGGAAGAGAACGAGGAGGATGAGGAAGAAAAGGGGGCAAGGAGAAGATTGTAGCTCAAGGGTAGAGCATTTGTCTAACATGCTTGAAACCTTGCCCTAATTTAAAAAATCAGTCTGCGTTTATGACTTCATTGCTTTACTTAGTCAAAGGTGAACTCATCGAAATCAAAGTCCTGATGGCCAGGCCTCAGATCTGTGGCAGCTGTGCCAAGAGGCAGAGCTCCCATGTATTAGGGTCTCCTCTAGCACCCAGATGTCCCCTTGCTACAGAGTCAAGGCTTATGATTGACAAGCATTTGCAGAATGGGGCAAGGAGGAGAGCTCTGTCATATGCAAGTTGGAATTAAATGTCTTTTTTATATTTCCTTCTTTCTCTTAGGGGTAGTGTTTGAGACATGGTTTCTCTTTATAATAGCTCTGCTATCCTGGAACTCTCTCTATAGACCAGGCTGGCCTCAAACTCACAGAGATGCTCCTGCCTCTGCCTCCCAAGTGCTGGGATTAAAGACATGTGCCACTACCCCATTGATTTATTTCATTTTTATGTGTATGAGTGTTTTGCTGAAATGTATGTTTGTGTACCAGGTGCATGAGGTCAGAAGAGAGCGTTAGATCCCCTGAAGCTGGTGCTAAGGATGGTTGTGAGTCACCATGTGGGTGCTGGGAACTGAACCTAGGTCTTCTGCAAGAACAACAAGTACTCTTAACTATTGGGCCATCTCTCCAGCCCCATGTCTGCCTGTTTTTGAGACCAAAATCTGCTGTATGAACTCGGGGAACTTCATCTGCCTGGATCTCTGTGGGTAAAATGGATGTGAGAAGATTAACACAACCCGGATTGCTGAAAGCATGAGATCAAAGACTCTGTGAAGGATATATATGCACAGTGGGATTCTAGAGAGTTCTATAAGGCACATGAGAATTTGTTACAACTCGCCTACTAATTCATTTTTTAAAAAATTTCCTTTTTAAAAGTTATTTTTCCTTTATAGGAAATTATTTCTTTGAGAATTCGGTACAATAAATTTCGACATTATCAACACCCACAACTCCTTTGAGATCCACTTCCCTTCTCTACAAATCAATTTTGTGTCCCTTTTTTTCCCCCCACATCATGTCTGGTTTGCTGTGCCCATATATTCAGGGATGTGTGGCCTTCCACAGGAACATGGTCAACCTACCAGGAACAACACAGTTGAAGAAATCTCTCTCTCTTTCTCTCTCTCTCTCTCTCTCTCTCTCTCTCTCTCTCTCTCTCTCTCTCTCAACATCTTCCAGCAACAGCTCCCAATAGATCACCAGCAAGGGGTGAGGCTTCATGTCTGCTTCCCTTCTCCCTGCTGAGATTTGATTTGGCTTGACTTTGCACTGGGCTTGTACACGTTGTCCTAACTGTCCTGAGTTCCTATGTGCATCTGCTCTGCTGTGTCTGGAAGACACTGTGCTCTTGCAGCTTATCCACTGACTCTGCCTCTTACACTCTTCCCACGCTCGCTTCTGCAAGGATTCCTGAGCTTCGGGAGGAGGATGTGCAGTATAGGCATTCCGTTTGGGACAGAGCATATTCTCTTACTCTCTGTACCTTAGCCAGTTGTGGGTCTCTGTGTTCATCACCATCTCCTGCTAATAGAAGCTTCTCTGATGAGGTTTGAGAGATGCATTCATCTATGAATAAAACAACAGGTCATTAGGAGGTATGGCTGAAAGGGTCTCAATATGTGGTCCAGGTGTGCCTCCAGCTTGAGAAGCTTGTACCTAAACTTGAAGTCTTCCTGCCTTAGCCTCTTCAGTGTTAGGATTATTGATCTGCAGGACCACGCATGGCCTTAAACACTTTGTGAAATGTATTCTGGGAAAGTGACTCTGGCCCTTTTAAAAGGAAGTATTTGGGAGAGTGCGGCCTATTAATCTGGGAGAGCCAGCTGCAGTATCACATGCCTATAGCCGCAGCAGTCAGGAGGATTGCCCCAAGTTGGAGGCCAGCCTTGTTTACTTAGCAAGTAGACATTGTTACACCACACACACACACACACACACACACACAGAGAGAGAGAGAGAGAGAGAGAGAGAGAGAGAGAGAGAGAGAGAGAGAGAGAGAGACTACATAAAAGGAAAGAAAGAAAGAGAAGAACCTAGAACCTGCAAGGAAAATCAGCATCTTAGAGACAAGTGGAAACCATGAGCATGTATAGAAACCAGTCTGGAACCTGGGAGGGTCACCTGGTCTAAGACCTGAGCCTGCTTGATAGTGGTGGTTCCCAATATAAGCAGAGGATGCTGGTTCTCGTGGAAAGCTAAGAGGCCAAGGTTAGACTGAACACTGAAGACTAGGCTTGTGTGGGTATGGCCACATACACCTGTTATCCTAGCACAAAGAGGCACAAGTTCAAGGCAAACCTGGTCTGCATAGTGAGTTTCAGGTCAGCCAATGCTACAAACATAATAAAAATGTGTGTAAGGAGTCCAACTGTGAAAACATGGTAGTGTTTCTCAAATTACATTACTCTATCTTTTTGAACATCTAAACTCACATATGGCTAAGGGCTTTTGTTTTGTTTTTCTTTGCCTTGGGGGGCGGTTTGTTTGTTTGGTTTGTCTTTTTTTTTTCAATACAGGGATTTTCTGTGTAATCTTGGCTGTCCTGGAACTCGCTCTGTAGAACAGGCTGTCCTGGAACTCAGAGACCTGCCTACCTATGAGCCATCTCTGTGAGTTCAAGTCCAGTCCAGTTTACACAGAAAGTTTCAGTCTAACTTGGGCTACACAGTGAGATCCTATTTCACAACAAAACAAAACAAATAACAACAAAACACAGATAACATTCTCACTAGGTAGTCCAGGCTGGCCTCAAACCAATCCTCCTGGGTTAGCCTCCAAAGTGCTCAGCTGACGTGAAGAACACCCTCAGCAGCTTCCCTCTCGTTGGTTTGCACTGAGGATGGTTGTTGTGCGAAGGTCACAGACTACCACTGAGCTGTATCCCTAGCCCACAGCTGTTCCTTAAATAAAGATTCTAGCTTCTGTCCTGAAAATGTGTGTGTTCTTTAGCTTCAACATTTCTCCGTGAACATGGCTCCTTGGAATGCTGAAGACAATCAGGGTTGGATTTCAGCATTGTGCCATGCTGGCCTGTCTAGTCCCTTGGCCTCAAGCAAGGTATTTAAGGTGTTTGGGACCTGTTTTTTTCTGTGTGTAAAAAGGGAATATCACAAAGACTCACATCATAGAATTACTCTAAGTACCAAAGTGGAATAAGAAGAGAAAGGTGAGAGGCTAAGACACAGTTAGCACTTGGTAAGTGGGAGTATGGGTTTGTTTTATGAAAGAAGGTCTCACTATGAAGCCCAGAATGGCCTAGAACATGCTTTATAGACCAGGCTGGCTTTGAACTCATAGATTCACCTGCTTCTGCCTCCCAAGTGCCGGGGTTACATGCAAAATCATGCCCAAATCAGGCTTAGCTTTTTAAAAAATCATTAATTAATACTTATTCCCTTATATCTTTGTGTTTCATTGTCTTAGACGATGTTGTTATGCAGCCAAGGCCAATTACAAACCCTTAATGATTCCACCTCTGTCTTCCAAGTGCTGAGATTATAGTCATGCATCACAATGAAGCGTTTCTAAAAATCTTTATTACATTTATTTTACTTATTGGGGGCCGTGTATATGCCACAGTGTGTGTGTGTGTGTGTGTGTGTGTGTGTGTGTGTGTGTGTGTGCAGGTCAGAGGACAGCTTGTAATCCTAGGGATTGAACTCGGGTTGTCAGGCTTGGCAGCAAGAGCCTTTATCCACTGAGCCATCTTGTCAGCCTACAATACAACTTCTCAGCTGGACAGCTTCCTATCACAGGTACCTAACAGACCATCAACAGTACTCTTCCAAATGTTCTCATTTCTATCACATCCATCACTCCTCCACTAAGGACTCTTGTCTTCCCCCTAACTGGATTCAAACCAAACCACAGGTTGTAGGTCAATGCCAAGACTTTGACTATGACGTCAAAAGAAATGGGAGTGCTTCTGGTAGGTTTTTATCAGAGCGAATATAACTTCTCAGTAGTTTTTAAAGGGTCACTCCGGCTGTTGACTTGAAAAACATAGACTGTAGGGGAACAAGATGGAAGCGAAGAAGCCAGACAGGAGACAAATGGGCGATCCAAAGGAGAAGGAAAAGTGTCTGGGCTGGGTGATGACAACGAAGTGGGGAAGCCTAATTGGGTTTTATGTTATTTTTAGATTTGATTTATTTTGTTTGTGTGTTTTGGCTGCATGCATGTAAGCATACCACGTGTGTGCAGTGCTTGTGGAGGCCAGAAGAGGGAGTCAGGTCCCCTGGAACTGAAGTTACAAATGGTTATGAGCCACCACCATGTGGATCCTGAGAACTGAGCCCAAATCTACAAGAACACAACTGTTCTTAACCACTGAGCCAGCTTTCTATTTACTAGCTGGATTATTTACTAGCTGGATTTTATCTATCTATCTATCTATCTATCTATCTATCTATCTATCTATCTATCTATCGGTTGTGGTTCTGAGGCTTGAACCCAGGATCTAAATGAGCTATACTATCAGCCCCAGCTATCTACATTAAAATGGTACCACCAATAGAGAGAGATTGGTTATTCAAAATGTGAGCCCGTAGGGGACGTTTAAGATTCTAGCCTGAGCTAGTCATGGTGGCCCAGGCCTTTAATCCTAGCATTTGGAAAGCCAAGGCCAGGAGGCCTTCCTTGAGTTTGGGGACAGCCTGGCCTACACAGTGAGTTTCAAGACAGCCAGGCTTAAGGAGAACCTATCTCGAATAAGCAAAACAAAACAAAAAACAATAACATTCAGTGAAGGGGATGTTTCTGTATATCCTGCGAGAGCCAGACCCCTGATGGCTATTTTCAATTTAGGGTCTTTATGTGGGTTCTTCCCTCCAGAATATCAGATACGATCCATGTGACCCACGAAATAGGAATGTAATAGGAAGTAAGTAGTGATTTGTCCTTTTGTGAGACAAGATCACAAAACAAACCTCGTCTTCCCACCAACCCTTCTTGGAGCACTTGTTCTGGGGAAAGCCAGTTACCTAATCCTTCAAACAGACAGAATAATGCAAAAACTCCAGCCTCTTACCGGTGGCCAGGGATGAGAATTTGGAAGTGGATTTTCCAGCCCCAATGAACCATTCAGATGACTGCAGCTCCAGACAGCCCTGAGTACAATTTGTGAGCCAGAACCACCCAGATAAACTGTTTCCTGATTCCTGACCCATGGGAATTTGACTTAATAAATGTTTACTGCTTTGAGCCTCTCAATTAGGAGGGGGCAGTAATTTGCTACACAGCAAACAAACAAAACAACAACAACAAAACTAACATACCTCCCACAGTCAAGAGGTGGGGGTAACCCAAGAAAGAAAAAGAGATTGTCACTTCCTGCCGCCATCAAACCTCTGCTTCAGCAGACGTAACACTCCGCCCTAGGACTATGCAGAGGGACAGGAAGGCAAAAGTGCTCACCACTAATGACCTGAGATTTATTCCTGGGACCCACATGGTGGGAGGAGAGAACTGACCTTTGACCTCTACATGGGAGCCATGGCATACACTTAAATGTATACACAGTCACATAAATAACTGTTTTAAGGATCCACCATCTGCCCAGCCCGGGTACACCTATAGTCCCAGCTCTCAGGAGGAGACAGAAATTGTAGGATTAACCCAAATTCAAGGCCAGCCTGGGTTACAATGAGCCCCAGGCCTGTCAGGGCTACATAGTAAGGTCTTGTCAGTCACAAGACCACAGAGAAAATCCAAAATTTGGAGACAAGTTATACTCTTCGAAGCAGTGAAGACCGAAAGTGGAGTGAGGTGGAAGAGTTAAATTGTGGCAGATTGTTGAGTGATGATGGTGCACACCTTTAATCCCAACACTTGGGAGGCAGAGGCAACTGGATCTCTGTGAGTTCAAAGCCAGTCCGGTCTACAAAGAATGTTCCAGGACAGTCAGGGCTACACAGAGAAACCCTGGCTTTAAAAATGGAAAAAAAAAAGATAAAAAGAAAAAGAAAGGAAAAGAGAAAAAAGACTTTAGTTTAAAAAAAATAGATTTACATGTTTTTCTTACATGTTTATTTTGCATGTTTGGATGTTTTACCTCCATGCATATATACCATGTGCATGGTTGGCACCTACAAAAAATCAGAAGAAGGTATCTGTTGGATCCCATGGATTTGGAGCTCTGGGGCCATAGAGATAAATAAGTGGATAAAAGTGCTTGTTGCTAGCCAGGCAATGGTGGCGCACGCCTTTAATCCCAGCACTCGGGAGGCAGAGGCAGGCGGATCTCTGTGAGTTCGAGACCAGCCTGGTCTACAGAGCTAGTTCCAGGACAGGCTCCAAAGCCACAGAGAAACCCTGTCTTGAAAAAACAAAAAACAAAAAACAAAAAAAAAAAAAAAAAGTGCTTGCTGCCAAGCCTAAGGACCTGAGTTCAAGCCCCAGTGCTTACACAGCAGAAGGAGAAAACCAACTCTGGAGATCAGTTGTCCTCTGATCTCCAAACATGTGTAGCAGCACACACATATATACACGTGCTAAAATAAAGAAATGCAAAAACTATTTTCCAATATTTGTTTTTATTTATCAGTTCATTCTCTGCAACCACAGGGAAGCTCACAGTCTGTAACTCCAGGCCAGGGGATTTGATACCCTCTTCTGCTCCTCCATGGGTCCTGAACACATGTTGCATATATATATATATATATTTAGACAAACACTTATAAAAAAAAGTAAAATCTAAAAAAAGAAAAGACATGGGAGAAGATGAAAGAGGTTCCCATCCATCCCCAAGGGCAGGAGTGGATTGAGCCATGGAGAGGACAGGCCCTGGAACAGATCAAAGTAATCCCCTGCAATTCAATCTAAGCTAGCCTTTTCCTTCAGGTAGTGGAAATAATTGTATTTCCCCCCCTCTGGTTGACTAATATCTTTGTTTATTTGTTCTTATAACAAATTCCTTGAGACCAGTTAGTTTATAAAGAATAGATGTTCGCTGGACTCACGGCTCTGGGGTGGGAGAAGTCCAAGAGCAGGTTCTCAGCAGCCAGTGAGAGCCTGTGCCTGTGCCATACCATGGCAGAAGAAGTGCCATGGGGAGACTGAAAGCATGCCAGGCCCTCTCCCTCTTCTAAAGTCACTAGTGCCCTCATTCTATTGCCCTCATAGTGATCTTGACTAATGCTAATTCCTTCTCAAAGTCTCTACTTGCAGATACCATCAACACATGACTTTGGGGGCTGAATTTCCAACACATGAACTCCAGGGGACACACCCAAACTATAGCCCCAGGAAGGACTGTGCAGCCAAGAATTTAGATTAGGACAGAGCCTGCCTCTGATTCAGTCCTCTTGTGTAAAAGGCCCTGAGGCCCAGCAACACACACTACAGGCTCTTCCGAGGAGCTTGTGTGGTGGCAATCATTAGCTAAACCTGAGGAAATCTGGACACCTGGGAATGAAGATCTCATGCCCTGATTTCTGGGTGGGGCTGGAACACAATCAAAACTTGACTCATTGAATTGCCCTAGGTGATTGATTGCCACATTGTAAAATTACCATGTTACTATCGCTGTGATGAAACACCATGACCCAAGCAACTTGGGGAGGAAAGGGTTCATTCGGCTTATGCTTCCACATCATAGATCATCATCATAGGAAGTCAGGACAGGAGCTCAAGCCAGGTGGGAACCTGGAGGCAGGAGCTGGTGCAGAGGCTATAGAGGGGTGCTGCCTACTGGCTTTCTTATAGAACCCAGGACCACCAGCCCAGGGATGGCACCACCTACAATTACTACTTAAGAAAATCCCTTACAGCCAGATCTTATGGGGGTATTTTCTCAGTTGAGGTTCCCTCCTTTCAGATGACTTTTACTTTTGTCCAATTGACGTGAAACTAGCGAGCACACCATGAATGTGCCAATGACACCAATGACAGGGAACTGGCAAAGAGAACATTCTAATCCTCTTTCCCAGGGCCAAGGGCAGTTCCAATGGGATGCTTTTAGCAACACATGAGACCAGTATTGTTCTTGTTGTGGATTGCTGAAGACATCAATTTAAGCTGGGTGGTGGTGGCCAAGTGGCTCTAGCACTCAGGAGACAGAGGCAGCTAGGTCTCTGAGTTTGAGGCCAGCCTGGTCTACAGAGTGAGTTCCAGAACAGCCAGGGCCCAGTGCTACACAGAGAAACTGTCTCAAGAAAGACAAGAAAGAAAGGAAGGAAGAAAGAAAGAAAGAAAGGAAGGAAGGAAGGAAGGAAGGAAGGAAGAAAGAAAGAAAGAAAGAAAGAAAGAAAGAAAGAAAGAAAGAAAAGAAAATCAGTTTGACTGGGTCAATATCAGACTTTTTTTTCTCTCTCTTTAGAAGTAAAATACCAAGGCCAGAGAGATGGTTCAATAGTTAAGAGCTCCAATAGAGGTTCTGGATTCAGTTCCCAGCACCTACTTAGTGGCTCACAATTATTTATAACTCCAGTTTCAAAGGTTCTAAAACCCTCCTCTTACCTCCGTGGGCACTGGGTACACATGTGGCATACACACATGTTGGAAAAACTACATGCATATAAAATTAAATAAATCTTAAAAAATAAAACACAATAGATGGGCTAGAGAGGTGGCTCAGTGGTTTAGAGTACATACAGCTGAGCTGGGTCCAGCACCACATCCTGTGGCTCTCACGACTGCCTCCCTCTATTCCAGCTCCTCCAGTTCTAGGGGTCAGATACCTCTAGCTTCCCTGGGCTCTAGTACACATGTACACACACACACACACACACACACACACACACACACACACACACACACACGAGGTGGGGAAGGAAGGGGGAGCATGGGGAGAAAGATTGAAGAAAGAGAGAAGAGAGGAGAAAGGGGGGAAAGAGAGAGCCTGTGCGAGCAAGGACTAAACATAGTCTCAGGAAGCAGACTTGTAGTTTTGTATAGAAAGCCACTGGCTAAGTGCTTCTTCCTCTTCTATCCTAATCCCTGGCACTGTCATTCCTGCCTCTTTTTTGTTTGTTTTGGTTTTTGGTTTTTTTGTTTTGTTTCGTTTTTGGAAACAGAGTTTCTCTGTGTAGCCCTGGTTGTCCTGGAACTTGTAGGCCAGGCCAGCCTCAAACTCATAGAGAGCTGCCTGCCTCTTCCTCCTGAGTACTGGGATTAAAGGTGTGTATTACTATGCCGGGTTTAAGAATATTCTCAAGGGCTGGAGAGATGGCTCAGAGGTTAAGAGCATTGCCTGCTCTTCCAAAGGTCCTGAGTTCAATTCCCAGCAACCACATGGTGGCTCACAACCATCTGTAATGAGGACTGGTACCCTCTTCTGGCCTGCAGTCATACACACAGACAGAATATTGTATACATAATAAATATTTTTTAAAAAAAGAATATTTTTAAAAGCTGGGGAGATGGTTCATGGAAATGGCAAAGGTCCCATATGTGCCCGCAAAAGGCAGAAACAGGGAGTCCCTAGAAGAAGCTGGCTCGCAGGACTAGCCATCCTGGTGAGTGCCGGATCTGTTGGAGAAACACTGCTTTTGTCTTGCCAGGCATTGCAAAAATGGAAGAAGCTTCTGTGAAATTTCTTTGGATTTAATTTTACCCAAAGCCAGGTGGGCACTGGAATGGTCCTTAATCCTTACAATTATTCTCTTGATATTCTGCTCTCCCTTTCTCCACTCTGTAGATTGAGCCCTGGGGCCTGGCATATGCTAGGCAAAGCAATCCGGCATCGAATTGCATGGTGTAAGCCTAGGGAAGGCTCACTGATCAGGAGGCCCTACAGCGTGCTGCCCTTTGTATTTTCTCTTATCTTTTCTAGGCAAGGCTGCCTCTATCTGTTGATCATTTGGGATAAGAAGCTTGAGAAAGTGAGACTTGTCAAGGCCAGGAATGAACAAACCCACTGATCAGTTTCAAATCCACACAAGGGTCAGAGGTGCCAGGGAGCGGTGATCCCAGGCACTTAGCTTTGAATCCTCTGTCAACAGTCAGGTTTGTTATCTCAGTCTTTCCTTTTCTCTAGCATCACTAGCTAATCCCTGACAATACAAAAAGGTCAGGGCTGTGGGTTCAGCTTAGTGGTAGAGCATATCTTTACAAGTGTGAGGCCCTGTGTTCCCTCTCCAGCACCAGATTCCAAAGCACCCTGAAGAGGTGGGGGTGATGGCACTGGCCTGGAATGCCAGCACTCAAGAGCTTGGTGGCCCAGGGTATTGAGTTCAAGGGCAGCCTGTCACCAACAAAGAAACAGACAACCTGTTGGATGGAGGACCATCTATGTAAACCACAATCTTAGAACAGAGGACTTGTTTCAAGAATATATAATGAACAGGGATGAAGCCCAATGTTAGAACACTTACTTGCTACACAAGTAAAAACCTGAGGTTTGATCCCTAAAGAATCAAAAGAGATAGAAACAGACATACAGACAGACAATCTTTGTGTGTTTTCAGAAGCAGAAGAAAAATCTTGCTGGGTTAACCAGACTTGGGGACAAACAGGGTCTCCTGGATGCTGGATGGTAGGCTGGATGCTGGGGTCTCCTGGATGCTGGATGGTAGGCTGGATGCTGGGGTCCTCTGGATGCTGGGGTCTCCTGGATGCTGAACGGTAGGCTGGATGCTGGGGTCTCCTGGATGCTGGACAGTAGGCTGGATGCCGAGGTCTCCTGGATGCTGAATGGTGGGCTTCTCTCTCCCTGATTTGCATAGACTTCCAGGTTCTGACCCCTTTGAAGACCTGTCTCCAGCTCACTTCTATCCAGCACCTCTGCCACTCCATCTTCCTTGCTCCCTTCCCCAGAGGCCAGTGTCCAGATGTGATCTGTTTGGTCCCATGTGACCTTTCTCTCAGCTTCTCCCTCCTGCCCCACCATTCTCTACAGATCTTCCTTTGGAGAAAAGGGAAGAAGAAGGCTGTGTGGCCAGGGGTAGACGGGGACACACAGTGATTAAAAAAAGAATGAAGGCATCTAGGGAGGAACCTACTATTATTGTTTTGCTAAATGACCATGTTGCCGGTCTGCCTTTTAAATATTTATGTGGATACCCATAGATTTGTGCTGCTCTCTCCTTTGTCGGGGAAGCTTCTTGCGAGGGGACTCAGAAGTAGGTGAAGTGCTGAGAGTGTGTGACTGAGCGCACAGCTCTAAATGGGCCGTCTATACTAATGTCTCCCTCCTCCATAAGCACCACTAAGGCTCAGGCTTAGGAGAGTTTTAAAGCAGGAGTGTGGAGAGCAGAGCTGTGGTATGCTATCTTCTGGAGATGATATGCTCACTACACTCAAGAACTAATAGCACTTGCGGTTACCGCACAAGATCAAGCCAGTGAAATTTTCGGAACGAATGGGGGAGAGGCTCATGAGATTCCCCCACCCCGACCTGAGAACTATTGGTAGTTAATAGCTGGTGGGGGAGGAAGGGTAATATCTTTTGATGAGTGCAGCCACTGGTAGGTTCCCCGTGCTCCAGGCTACAGCCCCACACCCAAGCACATATGGGTAGCACTAATCTGACACCGACGCTTATTAAAAAGGGGTGGAGCATGAGGTTGGAGGGAGACATATTGTGGGTGGAGATCCAGGGGGAATTGAAAAGGGGAGTAGGTGGCCGGGCGGTGGTGGTGCATGCCTTTAATCCCAGCACTCGGGAGGCAGAGGCAGGCGGATCTCTGTGAGTTCGAGACCAGCCTGGTCTACAAGAGCTAGTTCCAGGACAGGCTCCAAAACCACAGAGAAACTCTGTCTCAAAAAACCAAAAAAAAAAGGTGGGGGGAGTAGGTATGATGAAAACACATTAACTATATGTATAAAATTCCTAAATAATAAGAGCAAATGTTTTTTCAAAGCAAGGGGCAGGGGCGTGTCCTCTTTAAGACTCCTGATTACATCACTTGTATCATGATCGTTATCACTAAGCACATCTATTGAATTCTTGTCATTGCCCGTGAAGACCTCACCGAGCATCATCACACAGCACTCAAGACTATTCCAGAAACCCAGGCTTCATGGGTAGTCAGCAGCTGAACCAGCCCACAGTGTACCTGCAGAACTCTGACTCCCAACACAGGGGCATCCAGCCCCTTGTGGTTCTGCCCCCAAGGAGACCTTTGAAGCCTACTTACCCAATTAGTATCAACCGTCTCTCTGCTCTGTGGCTTGGCATTCCCGCGTGAGGCACATCCTTTCCTTGGTATGGCCCTCTAACCCGATGTTTATTCTCCGACTCAGTGAAGTCAGAAATCATGACACCCGCTACACCCAGGTAACCATGCCCTTACTTGCTGTGATTTGAGTTGGGATTTGAGCTAATTTTCAGCTCATTTTGTCCCCCTATACATGGAGAAAGGTCCCTTGCCTCCTGAGACAATACAATGGCTTGGACATGTCCTATAAATAACAAGGACATATGTAGGCTTACGAGGGGGCTAGTGGAGACTTGCTATGCATACCGACGATGGCTTGCACCATCCTCTGATAAATGCCCCTGTCCCCAATCAGGCTTTCCACTCCAGGGTCCATGACACATTCCAACTCACTTCCAGTGTGAGTTCAGGGCAGGCTGCAGATTCTGGGCATCATTAGCAGAAAGGCAGATTTATTTATTTTTCACAGTTTTTCCATCCTAGGAACCTAGAAGGTGAAGAGACAAAGAATCTAGCTTGGAAGGGTCAGATCTTGGTTTGCCAGTTCAGAGTCCTTCATCACTCAAACCCCGCATTAGTATGAAGCCAGGGGCAAGAAAGAGAGCGACACCGGTTAAGGTAGCTCCATTGCCTAGGAATAAGAAGAAGCGGCTGCAACCGTGGGAGAGGTAGACACACTGTCGTAGGGTCTACACTCAGAAAGGACCATCCACGTCCAAGGAACTCATGAACGGAATGCTTTGAGATGCTCATCGCCTAAGGAGGACTTTCCCCCAAATTCCTTACTTGCAAAAGGAGACAACTCCGGTGAGTAAGGACTGGCCACCCTGAGGCGGAGAGACAGGGGTCTTTCTCTGTCCCCAAAGAGAGAAGTTTCTCCATTCTCACAGCCTAGTTGCTGTGAGCCACACAGCCATCCAGGTTTAAATCTCCTGATGTTATATGCCATAGATTCTTCTTTGTATTTATGAGAAAGGAAGGCAGACGCCCTCCCTAGAGGTGCAAGCTGACAGCCACAACCACCCACCGAGTCACAAGCTTGAGCTCTTCTGACATCTCTTATATTACCATTTCTTTCTTTCTTTAATCCGCGTGCCTGTGTGTGCATACACGGAGTTTGGAGGTCAACGTCAGGTATATTCTTATATTTACTCCGCCTTACTTTTTGAAGATAGGGTCTCTCACTTACTCTGGAGTTCACCGATTTGGCCAGACTGGCTGGCAACAAACCCTAGGGATCCTCCAGTCTTTGTCTCCCAGGGCTGGGATTACAAACAGGCACTGTTTTACACACAGCTTTTTTTTTTACATGAGTGCTGAAGATCAAACTCAGGTCCTCATACTTAACATGGCAAGCACTTTAATAACTGAGCCATCTCCCCAGGTCCCATCGAGCATTCATTTTTTATAAAGCAAGTCTTGTTTGCTCTGCTAGATCAAAGAGGAATTTCATTTCCTTTTAGATATATTTAATTTATGCGTTTGACCTTTAATCCCAGCACTTGGGAGGCTCAGATATTCTTTTTTTTTTTTTTTTTTTTTTGGTTTTTCGAGACAGGGTTTCTCTGTAGCTTTGGAGCCTGTCCTGGAACTAGCTCTTGTAGACCAGGCTGGTCTCAAACTCACAGAGATCCGCCTGCCTCTGCCTCCCGAGTGCTGGGATTAAAGGCATGCACCACCACTGCTCCAAATTACATTTTTTTACTTCATGGAATCTACTCTTCTTCTCCTAATCACTATGGAAATCCAATTGTGAATTAGCTTGAGTTTAACAGACAGCAGACCCTCACCATTGTCCCCGTCTTGCTTTATTTCCCTTGCTTCTTTACATCTTCTTTTAACCCAAGTAGCTCAAGTGCTTAGTTTCTTTCCCTTTGTTGGCTTTTATTGCTTCCACTGAGTGCCTACCTACAACGTGCCAGTGAACACAGCCCCAAAAGGGCAAAATAAAAATAGCCAATCGATCGATAATAGAATGGGAAAGTTTTTAAGGACAGGAAGGGCAATCAGGGGGCCTGTGGACAACTGGGATGATGGGGAAGCCGGGTAGGGGATTTTCAGAGACCTGGGGTTGCTTTCAAATAATGCAGGTGACCTTTCCAGGTTGGAGGAGACAAAGGGGGGGGGGCAGGAAGTCTTTGCCAGTGCCTAAGTGAGGCTACTGTTCACTAAGAGCCTAGTCTTCTGGACACACTGGGTGTGTGAGGTGAGGCACCTACTCACAAGGAACTTCCTCCAGCAGGCTGTTTACAGACACCCTCGCCCTTGATGCCAGAGCATTTAATCCAGCTTCTGCTACCAAGCCTCCCCCACAACACCCCATGAGTGTTCCCTTCTGTTTAGGCTTTTAGCTGCTGGTATCGATTGTTGCTTTTATTGGCAGAGTGTGTACCAAAGTAAAAATAAACACAGGAATTTGTACAGGGAGGCAGAGAAGGGCTTTCTGTGTCTCCAGGGCCTGGGGAAGCCTTGTTGGGAGCCCAGTGGTCCCTGCTGCTTAGTGTAGCTCCACAACTAAGATAAGGATGTTTGTCCTCCACGTCCTGCCCTTCACACACAGGGCGGACAGCTCTGGGTGGAGGGCTGTGGTCATCCTCACACACTCAGTTGACAGCTGCCGAATGACATCCAAGCAGTTCAGGAAGCGGTGATCTCAAGGCTAGAACAGCAACCACACCTCTCCGTTCGTTTCCACAGGCAGCTGCCTCAGCTGGCCACTCACCACAATTTGGGGTTAAGGGTATAGTCCTGAAAGAGCCGGCAGCGGCAACTATTACTCCATAGCAAAGCCTCTTCACAGAGCGTTGTCCTGTCACGCTCAGTATGTAAGCCAATTGTTCCCACATGCTTAGCCAGGTGGTGCTGTTATCATTCTTTCAGCCATCAACTTAAAAACTAAAACGGTAACTAAAAAACACAGTCAACCCAGGCATGGTGGTACCTGCCTGTAAACCCTGCACTTGGGAGGTGAAGGAAGGAAGATCAGGAGTTCAAGGTCAGCCTCAGATTTTGAAAGTTCAAAGCTATATTGGGCTACCTAAGACCTTGTTTCAACAAAACAAAACAAAGCATTCATTCCTACTGTCATTTACAGACAGGAACTAGGATTAACAGTGGAAATCTGAAAGGCCTAGGATTTGTGCCTAGGTTCTTCTTCTTCTTCTCTCTCTCTCTCTCTCTCTCTTTTTTGTACTTGTTACCAGTTTATTATTAAGGGCACAACGCAGGACCATGTGCCTTCCAGTTCTAGGCTGTAAACTACGATGGACAAAGGTTTTAGCTTGTTCATTACTATATCGTCAGAGGCTGAAACAAGTGCCTGGCACATATTGAGTATTCAGTGAAAACCCAGCCCTAAATAGAAATGACAGGTGGTCAACCTAAGTTAGAGGCTGGCCGCTCTAGGCGCTTTAGAGGTCGGGTAGAGCCCCTAGGCAGAAGCGAGCGGTGGGTTGGGGTAAGCTGGAGAGCAGTGACCACTTACTTCTGGTCTCGGGTCAAGGTCAGCAAAAATCTCAGAAGTGAGGAGGTTGTAATGCCAGCCTGAGCCCTTAGGTTCCCTTTTCTTTTTCTAAATCGGGAAATGCATTTTCCTCCCTGTGCCCGAGGAGAAGCGCCACCGCCCCAGAGCCGAGCCACAGCGTGCAGAGAGGATCCGGAAGAAGCCGGGCGCGCGGGGCCAGGGAGTCGGGTTCCCTAAGGGGGAGCGCGGGAGAAGCCGGGCTCCGCGCGGAGGCTTGGGCACACCCCTGCCGCGGGCTCTCGCGTTTGCCTAGCGCCGTTCCACCTTAAGCGCGCAGACCTCCTTAAGCCGGGCGCGTGAGCACGGGTAGGGGCGGGACCTCTCATGCAAATAAGGGGCGTGGGGCGGCGGGGCGGGGCGGGCGGGGCGCGGCCTGACGTCAGGCCCGCTGCTGGGGCAGTTGGCGCGGTGGCGGCGGAGCGGCAGGAGAGCAGGAGCGGCGGCGCCGAATGAGGCGCGCGGCGGGGCGCGGGCAGCGGCGGGGCCGGAGCAACATGGCGCCGGGGGGCGGGGGCGGGCGGCGGGACGGCTGGCCGGCCCGAGGGCGCCTCCTCCTGGCCGCGCTGCTGCTGCCGCTATGGACGCGGGCGGCCAGCGGCCAGAGCAGCCCCCAGCAGAGCGTGATCCTGGGCATGAGGCTGGCGAGCTGCAACAAGTCGTGCGGGATGAACCCGGATGGCATCATCTTCGTGTCCGAGGGCAGCATGGTGAACTTGAGGCTCTACGGCCACAGCCTGAGCGAGATCTCCAGCAACCTGATCTCCTTCACTGAGGTGGACGACGCCGAGACGGTCCACAACTCCACCAACTGCCTGGAGCTCACCAAGGACTTAGTGGTCCAGCGACTGGTCAACGTGAGCCGCGGGAACACGTCGGGGATGCTAGTGGTGCTCACTAAGTTCTTGAGGAGGAGCGAGAACATGAAGCTGTACGCGCTGTGCACCCGGGCCCGGGTGGACGGGCCCTGGTTCAAATGGACAGACAAGGACTCCCTGCTCTTTATGGTGGAGGAGCATGGGAGGTTTCTGCCTCTCTGGCTGCACATCCTTGTTGTTTTGGTGCTGTTAGTGCTGTCGGGTATATTTTCTGGCCTCAACCTGGGGCTTATGGCCCTGGACCCGATGGAGCTGCGCATCGTGCAGAACTGTGGAACTGAAAAGGAGAGAAGGTACGCCCGCAAGATAGAGCCCATCCGGCGCAAGGGCAACTACTTGCTCTGCTCGCTGCTCCTGGGGAATGTGCTGGTCAACACCTCCCTCACCATCCTTCTAGACAACCTCATCGGGTCTGGCATCATGGCAGTGGCCTCCTCCACCATTGGCATTGTCATCTTTGGGGAGATCTTACCTCAAGCCCTGTGCTCCCGACATGGGCTGGCAGTGGGTGCCAACACTATTGTTCTCACCAAAGTCTTTATGCTGCTCACCTTTCCTCTGAGTTTCCCCATCAGCAAACTCCTGGACTTCTTCTTGGGTCAGGAGATTCGCACTGTTTACAATCGGGAGAAGCTGATGGAGATGTTGAAGGTGACAGAGCCCTATAATGACCTGGTGAAGGAGGAATTAAATATGATCCAGGGCGCCCTGGAACTAAGGACCAAAACTGTGGAGGATATCATGACCCAGCTCCACGACTGCTTCATGATCCGCAGTGATGCCATACTGGACTTCAACACCATGTCGGAGATCATGGAAAGTGGCTATACTCGCATTCCTGTGTTTGAAGATGAGCAATCCAATATCGTAGATATCCTTTATGTCAAAGACTTGGCTTTCGTGGACCCTGATGACTGCACCCCGCTCAAGACTATCACTCGCTTCTACAACCACCCGGTACATTTTGTTTTCCATGACACCAAGCTGGATGCCATGCTGGAGGAATTCAAGAAGGGTAAGGACTGATATAGTCCCTGGTTAAGTTTCCTTTTGACACCCCTTAATCCCCATGAAGCATCCCCTGCATGTTTTGTGTCTGCTGATTTTACCATTCTGTTTGTGTGATTGGTTCTGTACCCCTCCGTCCATCACTTCCTATGCCTTTGAGGTGCATGTTATCAGGCGTGGCAGAAACAGTTCCCAAGCCTTTGCCTTCTGCCAGGTACTGTGCTTTGTGTTTAGCTGCATCGAAGAGAGGCACACTTGTCTGGAGCTGGGGGAAGGAGAGAGAGTAAGGCTCATGCCTGTTTGTAAAGAGGCAAACACCAGGCCTCTTGGAGATTTAGAGGGCGAGGAGGGGAAGTAGTCCGGAGAGCTGAGGATGTCACAGGGGAGGAACGGTTTGAGGGGAATCTTAAAAGATGAGTGGCGTGGTTCTGAGTCAGACCCCTTTCATGAGGAAGCCAAGGCTGTGCTTGTGGCTCAGCAGGTGGTCCTGTCTAGTGGACCTTCTGGATGATCGGTGACCACCAGGAGAGGTTGGAGTATTTGCACACCTCTTCCCTCGAGTTTGTTCCCAGGTTGGAGCGCTGGAAAATTTGGGGACAGGGGAGTACAGTCAGTAGCCCTCCAGCCGAGAAGCATAATTGGAACAATGCCAGGAGCCATTCCCACTGTTTAGCAAAAGCATGGAGACCAAGCTTTGGTTATTGTTCCACCTTTCCCAGGTGCCAAACATAAACTTGCCTCCTCTCCCCAACCCCCATCCTAAGCTGGCCTTGAACTGCTTAGTGCGCGCGCTTGCGCGCGCACGTGTGTGTGTGTGTGTGTGTGTGTGTGTGTGTGTGCACATGCGCGCGCCTGCGTGTGTTTTCTAACATGTTTGGCTGGCTCCCAGGTAGAGGGTTTACTCCCCTGTCTCAAAGCTCAGGGCTCACACCCTTTTCCTTATTCCCAACAAAGCCTTCCTCCCTCATCTATCCTGAAACCCTCAAAGTGGCTGTAAACAGAGTGATTACAAAGTAAAACCCTCCCAGGCTGGAGGAGGTGAGGAGGCGGAAAGGGCAACTCTTTAGAGAAGAACCCGAGGCTCATTTTGGAGGGACTTTTCTTCATAATCTTGGTCCCAGCTTTCTTCCCCGTATGTAGAATCGTTTCTGGCAAAGGCCCAGGCTAACCTAAGAACCACTTTGAACCCTAGTTGTGGATAAGCCTGGGGTCATTTCTGAACTGGAAAGTGTTGGGCAGTCCTGAAATGGGATCAGGAGAGGGAGATGTTCTTGCCAGTCTTAAAAAGTGTGCTTGGGTCAAGTCAGGGTCAAGGCCAAGGGGGCAGGATGGTACCCTCTCTCCTTTAAGTGTTCTAGACAGAGTTCAGCATCAGAGCTAAGGATGTCTTCAGGATTATAAACCAGGACAGAAGATAGTCTGGGTAGTCTAGAAGATTTGAGGTTGCAAACCCCGGAGCCTGTTTGGCCAGGGGTCAGAGTTGGGGCACAGGGGCAGTGGGGAGTATGTCTCGTCTCACCCCATCTTGCAGGGAGGGACTCTGAACATTTATTTCTCTTCAGTAGCTTCATTAGGGACTGGTGAAGACTCACACACAGCTTCCTTCTCACCTGCCTCTGTCTTTGAGGTGGTTGCTGGCAACTGGTGACGTCTACAGCCACCAGTACCTCCCCATCTGTTTGGTCAGATCTGGATCCAGCTAGTATGGATTGACTTAATTTGACGTCCAGCTCCTGATCAACAGGGCTAAACTCTGTTCTGTGGGTGCGTGCTGGTTCTGGGCAGGGCATCTTTGAACTCTACTGTCCTGTGAAGAAGGGTACATTCATTGAGTTGGAAAAAACAGAGCTGGCATCTCTTAGGCCAGAGCTCTTCTGGGCCAAACCCTCCCCCACAGTTTGGTCTACCAGACTCTCCCAGACAGAGGTCTGTGCCCTGAGTCCCCGCCTTGGAGTGTGGATCCTAAGCAGTTTGTGGAGAGGCAGGTGCCATCTTCCCTGTGCATCAGGACACTGGTGATGCCAGTGGGACGCGGTGGCCACCCCTTATAACAGACCCTGGGCCTTATGCGGTGCCTTCTTGATGTCTGGAGGGCTTAGGAGACCAGTCTTAGTTTATAAATTACCACAGAGGTGGCCTTCCATGTCCAGGCCTCCACTCTGTGGCCTCTCCTGGGTTTTTCCATCTGGTGCCTACTCTTATTTTGAGGCTGCCCCGGTTGTGGCAAACACACCTAGTGTACACTTACAACTTAGAAGATTTTCTCTGCAAGTTTAGCATCTGGAAAGCTTTTTTTGTTTCTTGTTGTTATTAAGAAGGAACAAGTGATCAATTAGCACCGCCAGCATTATGTCAGATGGAGTGACATATTTTAGTGTCCTTGCTGGATCATTCACCCCCAAATTATTTAAGGGCATTAGACCCACTATGCCGGAAGCCTTCTGCCTAGCTGTAATTATATTTCTGTCTGTTTGGGTTTCTATTTTGAGTCAGTCTTGCTTTGTAGCTGAGACTGGACTTGCCTCCCAAGTACTAGGATTATAGGTGTGTGTCGCTAAGCCTGAATCTGTAAATTTTTTTTTGTAACCAGGTTTTTTTATCCCCACTCCCCAGCTTTGTAAGTTCATTGCGTGGGGGCGCCTTACTGATTTTTACCACTCGAGGCCTGGCCAACAGGTGGGCCCCCAGTGAGCGGTAGCTGAAGAAATGAATGGATGATTGTCTGCCAGGCTTCTCAGGCTTCCCTGCTCTTTGAACACACCTCGACACTCCCACTCTGGGGCCTTTGCTCCAGCCTTCTCCAGGAATGTTAGCGTGGCTCCCTTCCCCTATCTTGCCTCTTCAGCTTCGCCTCCGTGAGGCCTGGCTGCTGCCCTGTTCTGGCCTCTAGCCCCCACATAGCACTTGACCTTCCCAATCCGCTCCCCCCCCCCCCCCCGTGCCGCTTTTTCCTTTTCTCATAGCACATCTCACTGCCAGCCCTGGCGCTTAGTGGTTTGCTGTGGTAGTCCGTCTCCACCCAGTAGGATATGAGATCCAAAGGGCAGGCTCTGAAGATTGTATCGATAACTCTGGAATGGCCCTTGGCACATAGTAAGGCCTCAATAAAACATTACCTAGTGAATGAATAAATGAATGAATGATTTATCAGATTTGGAAGACAACTGTTTCTATTCTGGAAGCTTTAGAATGTCGAGGACACCAAATGAAGTGCTGTGGCATCTCCATCTGCACCTGGAAAAGCCAGGGGCTTCCTGTAATGATGTCTTAATCCCAGGCCTGAAGAGTTGGGGGCTCTGAGTGTGATGCTTGAGTTCACACTCTCCAGTTCCTTCCGTTTGCCTGCTGGTTAGCCATCTTTGGCCTTTTTAACACAGCCTCTCTCATTAAGATGAGTCATGAAATGCCCCTGCACGGAGCAGGGCGTGGGGAGCGGAACTCCCCTAGGATTAAGGCAAAGAATCCTGCTTCCTACCTCAAGACAGTTAACACAGGGTGCTTATCCGCCTTCCTGCCACATTCAGGACAGACTGCAGGTGCTTCAGGGACCTTAGGAGTAAGACTTTGTGTGGCATGAAGATATGCCAGTTCATCAAGGCCACCCAGATTCGTGTAGTTTGAACCTTGGCCCTTCTACTGGAACCTCGCCTAGAACTGTTTGCAGAACTGGGTGTTGGGAGTGGGTTTGTCACAGCTTGGCATCCTGAAACAAGAGTGCCCAGTGACTCCTAGCCCGATTTCCATTTCCACTTATATGCTTTGAAAGTGCTGAGACAGAGTCACAAATGGCACCCCACACACACCTTGCGCTCATCTTCCAGCTTTTGCTGTGGCCTTCTCTGGGGGTAGTCCTGCCCCTCCCAGGCACTTAGCTCATCTTTAACCGTCTTATCTTTCCCCACCCACCTTATAACCCTCTGGACCACTGTATAGCAAAGGACACAAACTGCACCCAGCCAAAGCTGGGCTTATATTCTATCCAGCTTGGTCACTGAACTATGAGGTGACCTTGAATCTGTTAATACTCCTCTCAGCAAGTTAGTGGGGTGTAATTTGAAGGAGAAAGCAAGCTAGAAATATTTTCATTTAAAAAAAAAATCCCTTCCACATTTCTGTCTGTGCCACGTCAGATTTTCCCATCTACTTAACTTTATTCCCAGAATAACTGTAAAGTCAAGGAAAAAAAAATAACAACAACAAAAAAAACACTGCATGAGTTTTGCATCTTGTCTTGATTTCTGTCATCTGACACACCTTCCTAACTTCTCCCCTACCCCGAACACCTACTTGTCTTTGCATTTGTTCAGTAAACATTTAACTTTTTGCAGCTCGTGTGTCAGACACAGTGCTGGCTGTTGGAGTCAGAGATGTGTCAAAGCCATTTATTCACAGAGCTCACAGTCTGCCAGGGAGACAGACGTGCGGCCAAGGCTTGGTTGTGCAAATGCACAGGTGATGCAGGAGGGGCCAAGGCTGAGTGGGATGGATGTTCAAGCGTTTGAGGCGTCTAGCGTGTGATTTGGGATGGCTAATGTGATTTACCCATGGCAGGGAAAGGAGAAGGAGGAATCGATTTGATGAGATTGGAGCAAGAGGAATGAAAACAAGCTTCACCCTCCATTGGCTCCTTGCTCAGTACCGAATACATCAGACCTTCTCTCCCTCGCCCGTGTCCTCAGATCACCCAGGCTTTTTACTGAAACTCTGTGTTTCTTTTGTGTGTGTGTGTGTGTGTGTGTGTGCATGTGTTGCCCTAACTTTTTAGGAGTCAGTTTTTTCATTCTGCCAGTGGGTTCCAGGAACCAAACGAGTGTTTTTACCCTGGTCTTATCTCACTGGACTGGTTTCGTTTTCTTGAAACAGTGTCTCACATTGTAGCCCAACTTAGCTACTGCTGTGTAGCCCACTGACACTGAACTGGCAATAATCCTCCTGCCTCCGCTTTCTAGATGCTGGGATTATAGGCATGAGTCATCAAGTCTGCCTTTCTGACGAGGTCTCAGATGTTACTTCTGTGGACAAACCTGGCCCACGTCTTGTGTAGAACATGTAGGCACCTGGGCAGGTGGATGTGCTCACGTGGGGTTAGGGAGGAAGGTCAGGGCCAGGATGGACATTGTCACTGCCAAGAGCACAAAGAAGGTGAGAAGGTGTCAAGGGTGGTACTGGGAGCGGCAGCGTGGAGAAGCTTGGAAAGCCCAGGCTGTTGGATGGGACGTCTAAGCCGCAGGGGCTCAGGGACAGTTGTACACTCGCCGTCCATCAGCTCCTCGTCAGTCAGTGATCTGTGTCTGAGAGTGACAGTTGCTGCCTGTGTGTGGATGGCACTCTGGGCATGGGGCATCGGTCCCAAGTGTGGGCAGCTGACAAAGCCCTCTGCCAGCCCAGGCTGCTGCCTCCTTTCCTTTTGGTACTGTGCTATGAGCAGGGAGCAGAGCTCCGTGGAGCAGGCTGGCACTGTGCCACCTACAGACCGGTTCCCTCTAAGGAGCCAGGGCTCAGAGATCTCAGGGATCTACGGCTGATAGACCTCTCTTAAAATCCCTGATGGGAGTGCTAGAGGGTACTGCCTGTGTCCAGGTCCTAATAAGAGCTTTTCAGCATAGCAGCATTGACTTTGCGAAAGTCTCGTATTTTTTAATTAAGAGTGCCCAGCTCTAATGTTTTCCTGATAGCACAGGTCGGGATAAGGATCACTGAACAAAGTTGGATCTGGAAACGGATGAATACTGAAAGCACAGGATCACAGGACAGTGTGCTACGGAGGCAGTGAATAAAGAAGGGGCCTCCATGAGGACGCTGTCTGTCGCTAGAAGTCTGGGGAAGCAGTGACGCGAGACAACCTTTCAGGGGGCTCTTCACAGGTGCCAGGACTTAGAGAAAGACTGTCAGACAGGAAGTAACCTCATTGATCTTTGAGCCAGTTTTGGGCAAAAGTTCTTCTGCCTGTTGTAACTGCTTTCAGCTCTTGGGAGGGGCTTTGGGGTGCAGGTCACTGCTTTCTCCGTGTACTCCTGCTCATGTTGGTACCATCCTCTAGACAGGCCTGACACACTGAATAATAAAGACAGAAAGAAGCCTGTTGTGCCTTTAGAGTTACATGTTCCTGCCAGCTTGAATCTCCTTAGAACTGACAGGGAGTCTGTTTAGCCTTCACCGAATGTTGGTTATTAAAAGGCTTCACAGCCAGGGAAGCATGTATATAGGAGGAAGGTGGGCCAGGCTTCTATGTTACTGTCTCAGTGCCTGATTTTGACAGGGCCTCCTACTTGCTTTGTCTAGCCCATGAAAAGCCCTTGCTTGTCTGGCTCCCTCTTATTTCTTGGGGGCTCAAGGACACTTTGAATTTCTGGAGGGAACTGACTCTGAGGAT
Organism: Microtus pennsylvanicus; assembly: GCF_037038515.1. Classification (NCBI taxonomy): domain Eukaryota; kingdom Metazoa; phylum Chordata; class Mammalia; order Rodentia; family Cricetidae; genus Microtus; species Microtus pennsylvanicus. Next base: position 33,847,739 of record NC_134585.1, on the reverse strand, counting down.
ATAAGAACTATCTAGGCTCCCCAAGTACCCATCATGACCCTGGGCTCTGCTGCCATTTCATCCAGCCTTGATCCAGGCACATCTGAGTGAGTCACAGCTGCCCTCAGGTGCTGCCTTGTTGGGTCCCTCTGCCTCACTTGTCCTGACCATAGTTATCCTCACAACTGAGCATGACAAGATACCCTGTTGCAAGGAACTTGGAGGCTGTGTAAGGGACTTCTGAAGTCTGGATTCCTTATTTGTCCTACTGTTTTGTTTATTTGGCATTTTCTTTTCTTTCTTCTTGCTGTTCATTATTACTTTGTAGCCTTAAAAGTCATGCATCTCATTGCCAGAACTTCAGAAAAGACAACAGAAATCTAAGCAAAACCAAGCTACCAGCATCTGACCAAGAAGGAACTACTTTGAATATTCTGACGTGTTGTGGCAGCTTTTTGAGAGATTCACTCTCCTGGTTGGGTGTAGTGGTGCACACCTGAGCTAGCGCTCAAGTCTGTAAACCGAGTAGGAAGATTGTGAGTTTAGCCTAGGGCTGCCAGACAGTCCCGGGAGGAGGGGGAAGATTGAGACTGACTTCCATTGTTTGACTTTTTAAAAATTCTTACCACAAATAGCAGTATCGAAACCATGTCCATGGTAACACAGGTCTGTAGTTCCGGCAACAAAGGAGACAGAGGTGGGTAGATCTCTGAGTTTCAGTCCAGCCAGGGTTACATAATGAGACCCTGTCTAAATCAGAACAAAACAAAAACCATTTTTATTTTCCAGCCGCGTGCTCTGCCTGGAGCTGCCCATAGGTACTTTGACATGAGAATCGTTGTCTGCACAGTTTTTTGTCTTACTTTTGGAATAGCTTCTATCAGTTCTTCCTAGGTAATAAATGACTTCCTATCGTCCTGTACTTTCGTTCTTGTTTTGCCCCATGTGCCTCTGCAGAAAGGCGAGCCTAGAGGCCAGGTCTGCAGTGCCAGCCTGTTTGACTGAGGGGTTAAATGTGGTGGCACTGGAGCATTTCCCAGAGCTTGCCATCAGAGTGGCTTCCCTGCTGCAGGCCTGATTTACTGTGACATGGGCAGGGTTCTAGAAAGACTGGTTCCTTGGGCTCTCTGGAATGCCTACTCTTCGGCCAGCAGGCAGCCTGGATCCTCCGTGGAAGGAAGATCCCTTCCCTACCCCAGTCAGGCGTACACACGCATGACCCCACATAGGCAGGGAGGCTCATTTGCATGATTACATGCATGCCCCTACCCCAGATTTGCATTTGCATAGATGTGAGCACACACACACTCCCACAGCCCTTCCTACCTGCACAGGCAGGGCCACACCCTGGTACTTGCAGGCTCTCTCACACTTGTGTACACATGCACTATAACCTGGAGACTTATTCTCAGCTTAAATCTTTCTCATCAGACTTTACCAAGAGTTAAAATCAAGTTGGAAAAATAAGTAAACACATATACAGCCAGGTTTTTTGTGAAATGTTTAGAACGGTGAATTGACTCTTGAACTCAAAACAATTCCCCTAGTGACCATGACTCTCTGCCCATCCATGCCGATGACTGTGTCCACCTCCGGTTGATGTGAGGACTGAAGGAGGTCAAGTATGCAAGGCATTTAGCCCTGTGCCCAGTACTTTGTCATTCTACAGTAAACATTAGCTGTGTTAACTGTTCCTGTTCCTGTTGTCTAAAACATGCTCCAGTTGGCACTCATGGCAGCTAGTGACTACAGCCCATGATAAGGGCTGTAGAGGTGGCTCAGTGATCAAGAGCAATTATTGCTCTTCCAGAGGACCCGATATTAGGTTCCCAGCACTCATGTCTGGCAGGTCACAGTCCCCTGTAATGCTAGCTCTAGGGTCTGATGCCCACCACACTCATATGCACAGCCCCCCCTCCCAGTTAAAAATGAATACAAAAGAGCTGAGTCTCTGTAAAAAGCCAGTCACTCAGTTTTTAAAAGGCCATATAACCATATGCAGAAAGTCAGAGATTAACTTATTTGTAAGGATCCAAGCCAAGCTTAAAGAAAGGAGTTCTGAACGAGAACTGAAAACTGAAGCTATTCTCTTTTAAAAGAAAAATTGTGTGCGTGCGTGCATGTGTTTGCGTGTGTGTGTGTTATGATGTGTATATGGTGGGGGGTTGTTGGTCAGAGGACAACTTTTGGGATTGATTCTCTCCTTCTACCACGTGGATGGAACTCAGGTTGTCAGGCCTGCTGGCAAGTGCCCATACCCTCTGAGCCATCTTGCCTTCCTCGCTATCACCAACCCTTCCCTTATGGTGCCAGAGATCAGACTCAGGGCCTTGAGCAGGTTAGGCAAGTGTCCTATCATTGAACTGCATTGCCAGCAACATTGTTTTCCTGCTAATTGGAAAACGTTGACTATCATCTTAATTGCTGGTGCATCCATTTCCCAACTATGAGGGCATAATGTCAGGCTAGTCAAGCAGGAGGAACATGGCCTTGCGTACCACTCATAGCTCCACTTGGGTGTTTTCATTTCAGGATAGGGAGACAGAGGCCATACTGGTGGACAAGAGGAGAATCAAAGGGAACAAAAACATGCCAGGAGGCTCCAGACACAAAGAATATATATTTGTGTGTTTTTTCCTTTTTTTTTTTTTTTTTAAGACGAGGGTCTTATAATGTAACCCAGGTTGGTCTGGAGCTCATTGTGTAAAAACCAGACAAATTCATGGATGTCTTCCTGCCTCAGAGATCTGACTGCGGAAATCATAGGCATGAATCACCATGCTTGGCTCAAAATGTTTTTCTTACGGTGGTACACACCTGTAATCCCAATAGCACTTTGGGAGGCAGAGACAAGAGGATCCTGAGTTCAAGGTTAGCTTAGCCTACTTGGAAAGACCCTGTTGCAAACGAAAACAGAAAGCTTTTCTTCAAAGTATCCAAGCAGAAAGGATGAGGAAGCATGCAAGTGCTGCCTGGGGAGTGTGGTGTCGGCAGGGGATGGCTCCTGGGCCTGTGGGTAAAGGCCCGTGCTTGCACGATGACCTCTGTTTGATCACTTGATGCAAGGAAAGAAGTGACTCCCTCAGTTTGTTGTTTGACCTCCATATGTATACTGTGGTATTTCACCCCCCTCAAATAAGTGAATACACAGAGTTGAAAGTAATAATAATAAAATAGATGAGGGGCAAACAGAGAGCGTAAAGAAGAAAATGTCTGCAAGTTGACATTTATGGAATGCTTGTTTGATTCCTAGGTGGGTGCTGAGGCTCAGAGAGGCTGAGGCTCCCTCACGCGGTGGCTTAGGTGACACCCCATGCTGTTGGTCCTAGAAACCGCACTGTTAAGCACTGGGCTGTGGCACTTCAGTTAGCTGTTTAGAGAGAGACTGTGAGAGGCTTGGGAATGGTGAGTGGGGGAAGGGAAGGATGGCTCTAGGACTGTGATTCTGGCCATTAGGGAGGCTGAGGCAGGAGGATTGCAAGTTCAAGGCCTGCCTGGACTTTAGCATGAGTGTGGAGGCCAGCAGGCCCCTTTCAGGTATAGGTTCTCAGCTTCCGCCTTATGGGTAGGAATTGAACACAGTTCTCCAGTCATGGCTTGTGTAGTCCAGGCTGGATCCGCCTGCCTTTGCCTCCTGAGTGCTGGGTTTAAAGGCGTGTGACACCATGCTTGGCATTTTTCCTTTTTTTTTTATTTTTTTTATTTTTTTGAGGCAGAGTCTCACTAAGTACCCTTGACTGTCCCTCAACTGATAATCCTACCTCAGTTTCCCCAAGTGTCAGGATTATAGGTGTGTGCCATCATGCCTATTTTAACATGTTCGTTACGTGTACACATTGTAGAATGACTATATTGAGCTAATGTATGAATTCCCTCACATAATTAACATTGCTTGTGTGTGTGTGTGGTGAGAACACTTAGTTTCGCATTGTTAGTGAATGCAGTCACCACGTTGTACAAGAGAGCTGTTCAACTCATTTCCCAGAACAGTATCTGCCCAGTCCCCAGTCACTCCCTCTCTTGCTTTTCAAGACTTTTGATGACTTGAGCATCTTGGTTTTTTTTTTTTTTTTTTTTTTTTTTGGTTTTTCGAGACAGGGTTTCTCTGTGGTTTTGGAGCCTGTCCTGGAACTAGCTCTTGTAGACCAGGCTGGTCTCGAACTCACAGAGATCCGCTTGCCTCTGCCTCCCGAGTGCTGGGATTAAAGGCGTGCGCCACCACTGCCTGGCTTTTCTTTTGGAGACAGTGTCTTTTTTTTTTTTTTTTTTAATTTATTTATCCATTATGTGTACAACATTCTGCTTCCATGTATGCCCCCACACCAGAAGAGGGCACCAGGTCTCATTACAGATGGTTGTGAGCCATCATGTGGTTGCTGGGAATTGAACTCAGGACCTCTGGAAGAGCAGTCAGTGCTCTTAACCTCTGAGCCATCTCTCCAGCCCTGAGACAGTGTCTTTCTATGCAGCCTTGGAAATCACTGTGTAGAACAAGTTAGGTTTGAACTGCCTTCCAAGTGATAGGATTAAAGGAGTGCACCACTTAAAAAAAAAGACAATTAAGAAAACCCCAAACAGTTGCCTGCATACTCTTGTATTAACTACTGAATAAAAAGACTTCTTTCTGCTGGTGCACTCCTTTAATTCCAACACTCGGGAGGCAGAGGCAGGCGGATCTCTGTGAATTTGAGGCCCACCTGGTCTACAACAGCAGGTTCCAGGGCAACAAGGTCTGTTACATAGAGAAACCTTGTTTTGAAAAACAAACACACATACACACACAAAGATACAGGTTTTCTCAATAACCGGTGTCGTATGTATGAGGTTGTCTCTAGTCTCTAGTCCAATAATCTATTTATTACTCCTTGTTGCAATACTACCTTGACATAATGCAATGACTTTGTACTAAGTTGGTATCCAGTAACAGTGAGGCCTTTGCTTTTAAGGGCATCTTGGCCATCCTTAGCTTTTCTCCTGGGAATTTCTATGGGACTGTAGCATAGATGTCAGTCGCAGATGGGGTCCTTATTCCCTTGTGCACTTCTGACCAACTTGTTATAAGTTTTGGGTTCCCCACAGACCTCCTCAGGTTTACTAATTTTAATTTTTGGTGCTATGGATTGGAGGTTGAACATAAGTCTGAAATATGCAAGACAAAAGCTCTGCTGCTTATACAAGCGGCCTTTCCCAGCCCCGTTAATTCACTAGAACAATTCAAAAGAATTGGGGAAGTGCAGCGCGCAGGATTGCAGTATCATGTTGAAGGGTGCATATAGACAAGTTCAGGGAGAGCTGGGGTTTCAGGGTCTGTGCCTGTGGGTCTAGGCAACTTCCCTCCTGCGACAGCAGTGTGATCACCAGCCGGGAAACCCCACCCAGCTTGCATCAAGGCTGCATTATGTAGGTATGATTGATTAAAGTCATTGCCCTCAGAACTGAACTCGGTCCTCAGTCCCCCCCATCCCGAAGCCCAGCAGTGCAAAGGCCCAAGCTTGAGTTACTGAGTTTGGTCTTCTGGAGAGCAACTCCTGAAGCTACCTGGTAGCCTTCCCCGAGCTGCCTCCTTAGTGTAGCAAAGACACTTGGGCTTTTGAAGCCCTGTGCTAAGAACCAGGGTTAGACACCAGATGTGCTCTTTCATCATACATACAAATACAGAGAAATAGAATTAACTTTTACTGTTGACCTTGTTATCAACTCACTCAGGCTAATAATACTTATTATATATTCTTTTGGATTTTGTGCAGTTATATCATCTGTGAGTGATGGTGTTTTATTTATTCATTGCCAAATCTTTTATATTCTCCATCTTGTTTTTGTCTTATTTCAGTGGTTGGGACATCACAGGTCATGGCATCCTCACCTCAATCTTAATTTAGGGGACATTTTCAAAACCGGTTATCATGAGCTGCTGTCTTAGTTAGGGTTTCTATTGCTGGGAAGAGACACCATGACCATGCCAATTCTGATAAAGGAAACATTTAATTGGGGTGGCTTACAGTTTACAGCCATGTCCCACCATGATGATAATGGACTAAAACACATACATAAACACACACACATACATACATACATACACACACATACACACACACACACACACGCACACATGCACGCACGCACATAGTTAGTAGACAACTGTGGATTCAGGCTGCTAGATTTGCATGGCAGTTCCCTTTACATGTTGATATGATTGAATGATTAACCCCTTTTTTCTGAAATGTACTGATTTTTTTCCCCATGTTGACTGAAACATTGCTCGACTGGAGTCAGCCTGTCTTACTCATGATTTATTACTCCCCTTTAACATCACTAAATTTAATTTGCTAATATCTTTCCTGGGAATGTTGGCACCTATATTCATGAGAGATGGAGCTATAATTGTTTTTCCTGCTATTAGAAGATGCCATCAGCTTTTTTAATAGCAGGAAAAATAATTGTTTAATAATTAAGTCTTTCCCCTTCTTGTAATTAATATCTCACTTTAGGTGAGCAAGTTTAAACGTATCAGAGAATCCTCTCTTCCTCATCTCTCCCTCCCTGATCTAGTACTGACTTCTTACATTACCTCTGCGATTGCTGTAGTTTTCCTCCTTCAGGTTTGACTATCAAGATCTAGAATAATTTTAATAGTTTGTAAACAATTTGGAAATGGCATATGACTACTAGGAACCAACTGGGGTTCACCAAGGGGAAAAATTGCTAACTTTCTTTTCATTAATGTGTAATGGGGTAGAATTACTACGTTCATGGGGTAGAATTACTGCAATGGTGGAAAACCAGTCGCAGGTTAGAATGGGCGTGGATTTCAGCAAAGCCTTTAGCAGAATTTCCTATCAAATATTTATGGCTAACATGCATGTGTGTGCTTACTATGGCCTGACTTTTTGATAGATATGGCAGTAAATTATTGGCTAACTGCCCACAGGTTTGAAGAATAGGAACCTCCCAAGGCGGTGAGCTTGGGAGGAGGCCCTCACGCCCTGCGTCGAGCTCTGTGATTCCACTAGACAAAGCTGAGGGGCTCCTGAAACAAGAGAACTGGGTGGCAAGGGAGCTGCAGTTTGCTGGAACAGGATAAACCCGGAAGGAGGCAGGCAGTGCTGGTGTAGCACTGGAATCCCTGGGCCCTCCAGGCTCCATGGCTCCGCCTTCTCTTTGGAGAGACACCAGGTTATGGGGCCAGGTCAGCCTCTGGGCTGGACTTGGTCACACTCCTCTCTCATTTCCATCCATTGCAAGCAGTGGAGCCAGTTCTGTGTTTTAGTCCTTGCTGCCTGACTCTGGATCCCTGCTTTCTCGTGAGTCCTAACTGTCCCTAACCATCCCACCCAGACACCTTAGATCTGAACTGAATCTATATTAGATAATTTCAGAAACTTTTAAAGAACCCATCCTCAGACGCCTATCTCAAATACATGGAAATACAGATACAGGAGTTTCCAGTATCTATCTGTCTATCTGAGGCTAGCCTTAAATTCACATCTGGCTCAATAAAAACTTAATGACACAGGAAACAAAAGAATGTAAAATACTTAAAAGGCAAAATGCAAAGCCCCACATGTGGTGATCTAGTTCAGATAGTTGAAATCTGTGGATTGTTACCTGTAGAGATAGAGTTTTTATTTTTTTGAGACAGTTGTGCTATGCTAATCAGTTCCATTCGTCCCAGAACTCCTGCTTCTTCTGCATCTGCCTCTTCAGGGCTGGGATTGTATGTCCATGATACTAATGCTAGACATTCTGTGTGTTCATTGGAAAATACCCCACTCCCTAAAAACTTACAGTCAGCTATAGTTATTTCGGAAAGGTAGGCATATTTTTGCATGTTAGGGATTAAGCACTAAACATTGTGGATTGCTGTTAAACTACACTCCCAGCAAGACAAGATTATAAATACGCTTCATATCCTTGCTTCCTCTTTTGTACCAGTGCCAGGGTGTGTATGTGTGATAGTAAACATTTGTAGATGTGTGTTATATACATATATACACATACAGAGTGGTGGCACATGCCTTTAATCCCAGCTTTCAGGAGACAGAGGCAGGTAGATCTCTGGGAGTTTAAGGCCAGCTTGGTCTTCATAGTGATTTCCAGGACAGCTAGGGCTATGTAGGGAAACCTTGTCTCAAAAACACAAATATATATGCCTACCTTTCCAAGATAGCTGCAGCTCACTGTAAGATTTTGGGGAGTGGGGGGTATTTTTAAATGCATACACACACATATGCATGCACATGTATGATAATATTTTTACTTTTAACCGGCCATTTGTGGGTTGGAAATGTAGTTTAGTTGGTGGGATACTTGCTTTGCGTACCTGAAGTGCCAATACTCCACAAACTGAGCATGATGGTGCCTGTGTATAAAACCCCAGTGCTTGAGAGGGAGAGGCAGGAGGATCAGAAATTTCAAGGTATCCTCAGCTGCATAGTGAATTTGAGGTCAGCTTGGCTACGTGAAACCATGCCTCAAAAAAGAAAAAGTCCCTTTGTACAAATACTGGTAACTTTTTTTATCTTGACTCAAGCTACAGTCAACTGAGAAGAGGGAACTTCCGTTGAGAAAATGCCTCCATCTGATTGGCATATAGACACACCTGTGGGACATTTTCTTGATTGACGATTGATGAGGGAGGGCCTAGCCCACTGTGGGTGCTGCCACCCCTGGGCATGTGATATTGGGTATATAAGAAAGTAAAGTGCACAAGCCATGAAGAGCAAGCCAGTGAGCAGCCTGTCCCCTGGCCTCCACCCCAGTTCCAGCTCCAGATTCCTGCCCCGAGTTCTGTCTTAACTTTCGTCTGTGGACTGTGTTTCAGCTTAGTTTATAAGCCAAAGAATCTCTTTCCTTCCCAATTTGCCTTTTTTTCGGGAGTGGGGTGGGTCATGGTCTTTATCACAGTAATGGAAACCTCACCAAGATAGCAAGTTTGAGGGCAGCCTGAGCAAAACTCTGTCTCCAAAAAAGTCCTCTTGAGCTACAAATTGAAATGTTAGATATCTGCAGGTATAGTTTTACAGATGTTTACAGATAAAGCCTGCGCTTTACTTCAAAATACAAAAGCCAGTAAAGTGAGTGGGGGTAAAGAGGAAGCAAGATTGGCCAGGAGTAGTTAAGTATTTAAAGTAGAGGAGGCTGCAATTATGTTATTATCTCTACTTTTGTGTGCGTTTAATATTTCCCATCATAAAAACGTTCAAAACCTAGAGATTAACAATGGAATGAAAAAAATCAAGAGCATGAGCATGTCCCTGGGGTAGGGGACCAGTCTCAGAGTCCCTGTCTTGTTTTTGTCAGCAGCTCCACCCCTGGGTGCTGAGGTTAGTTTGGCCAGGACACACAGCCATTATCACCTCCTGGCATAATGACCCTGGATGTGGCTTCTCTAGTTAAATTCAGGTCTGTAGTAGGAGACTCAGTGGCACTTTCTGGGATCCTTCTCAGGACACAACTGTGGGGACAAACAGACTTCTGGAGGGAAGGTCACCCAAGGCTGTGATGGCGACACCATGTGGGCATCTCTGTATAAGGAGGCAAGCAAGAGAGGCACGGCCATCTTGATGCAGCTGTTGTTTCTTTTAACTAACTTTCATTTATTTAGCTATGTAGGAAGGTAAATAAATAGATGGACAGACAGACAGTGTGTGTACACGTATTGCAGCATAGGTGTAGTGGTCAGAGGATAGCTTGCCTAAGTGGGTCCTTTCCTCCTACCATGTGGATCCTGGGCTGGGAATTGAGCTCAGGTCGTCAGGCTTGGTGGCAAGTGCCTTTATCCACTAAGCCATCCCACTAGCCCTAGTCTTACTCCTTTTCTGCCAGTGGGGCCCCACCGTGTTGTTCATCCTGGTATTAGGTAAACTTCCTAAGCAGCCAGCCTCCTGAAGGATTGAGACTGCAGGGCTATTCTGCAGGGCTTTTCCTTTCTTCTTCTTTTTTTATTTACAAGATTTATTTATTTATTTATTTATTTTGTGTACAGTGGTCTGCCTGCATGTATCCCTGCAGAAGAAGTTGGCACCAGATCTTATTACCGGTGGTTGTAAGCCATCATGTGGTTGTTGGGAATTGAACTCAGGACCTCTGGAAGAGCAGTCAATGCTCTTAACTGCTGAGCCATCTCTCCAGCCCCAGCACAGGGGTTTTCCTAACTTTTTGTTATATACCCTATTCAAAAGAGGTGATTTTTAGTTTCTCTATCTGTTCTTTCAAAAAATTATATATGTATAGGAACCTTTTAGATAGTATATTTCATAAAACAAGCAACTAAAAGCAATTTTCCATACACTTATTATTATGTGTATATGTACATGCAAGAGTGTACCCTGGTGTGTGCGTGTGGTCAAGGGACAACTTGCAGAAATGGGTTCTCTCTTCTACCATGGGAACAAAAGATCAAACTCAGTGCAGGGACCTTTACCCACTGAGCCATCTCACCAACCCAACATAATTTTTAAACAAGAAAAGATGAAGTTACCATGTTTAAATTTGTTTTCCTAATAGTTAATACTGTATGTTAGCTTTAGAACAAAGTCTGTTCTCTCTCAAGACACAAAGTACACCCAGGGTGGGATCCACAGTTAATGACAGTAGCTAGAAGTCGGCTTTAAATGGCGTTCTTAGGGAACAATCTTGAATCATTGTGGCCAGCTCCCGTCAGCCCCAGCCCAGTCATCACACTTCCCCATGCTGTGGTCAGCAAGGCTGGCCTTCCTAGCCTGCTGCTTTCTGTCTTCATGTTCTCTCCCGCCTGCCGTTGGCTTCTAGGAGTCACAGTTGAGCCTCTGTCTGCTTGGTGAGGATTTGACTGACTTAGTGTAAGGAACCCCTCTGGTGTGTTCCCTCTCGGCTGCTGGGGAGAGGGTAGAATGTACGGACCCTCCCCATGCACAGGCAGATCGGACAGGGCCTTGGTTAGTGTGTGTGCAAATAAAAGGGAACTTTACTCATTTTGGATTTGGACCTAAGTGTGAGCAGAGCTGGCACTGATAGGCTCCGGGTAGGCCTGGCTCTGCAGTCTGTGTAGTGTCCTTGTGTTGTGCTATCCCCAGGAACCCTCTCCTCACCTGGCTCCCCACCTGTGTTTTTGGCAAGTTGGCCACGGTGGCTACATCACTGCCTCTCTTTTCTTTGAGGTTGTCATCTATCAACTTTTCTCTCTTTTTTCTGCTTTACTCCATCGTTTTTCCCTTTGTCGTTTCTTCTCTCTCTTTCTTTTTTTTCTAAAGGAGATACCTGGGACTGGAGAGATGGCTCAACAGTTAAGAGCTTTGCTCTTGCATAGGACCTGGGTTTGGGTCCCAGCATTCACAAGATAGCTCACACCTGTCTGTAATTCCAGTTCAGAGGGTCTGATGCCCTCTTCTGGCATTCAAGGGCACTGCATGCACCAAGTACATGTATATGCACAGATCTACCTGCAAGCAAAACACCCACACACATGAAATAATATAAATAAATATTTTTAAAAGACTAAAAGCTTATCTAATCCAGACATAGTGCCACACACCTTCAACCCCATCATTTGATCGTGCCCATCACAAATAGAGGCACGAGGATCTCTGAGTTCCAGGCCATCTAGGGCTACATAGTGAGATTCTATCTCAAAAAAATTAAGTCAAAAACTTAGTTATGACGCACTGTTCTCATTGATGGCATCTATTGAATTGCTTGCTGGTTTATTGAGCATCCACTATAAATAGCCTTATGCAAGATGTAGAGGAGCGGATAGGAATTTAGCACCCGTGACTCTGCTGGGAAGAGTGGAAACCTGAGCTCCCACTGAGAAGGGGATAGAGAGCATACTAAGTGTGCCATTGTAGGGACCCTTTGGCCCGGTAACTCTGTTTTGCAAATGTATGGGACTAATTCCTGTGAGTCAAGCAATAGATGTTTATGCAGAGGTTTTCGCTACAGCATTAGTCACAAAAGCTTGGTCATAATTTGCCTGTCCCGTGGAAGGAAGGAGGCTGGTATGGCAGTGGCACACCTGGTGGTCTAGTGGGCGAAACTGGGATCCAAGTGAACTGGCTGAGGACAAAAGCCAAGGCTCAGGAAGGGGCACACTCTTTTCTTTTTGCTTTGTGTGTGTGTGTGTGTGTGTGTGTGTGTGTGTGTGTGTGAATGTGAATATTTTGCCTACCTGCATTCATGTGTACCATATTGGAGTCCTTGAAAATGGGGCTATGTATGATTGTGAACCACCATGTGAGTGCTGGGATTTGAACTCAGGTCCTCTGCAAGAACAAGTGCTTTTAACCACTGAGCCAGCTCTCCAGTCTTTTTTGAGACAGGCTTTCCCTATGCTACCTTGGCTGGCCTGGAACTGGATATGTAGATGAGGCTAACCTTAAACTCACAGAAATCCTCCTGCCTCTGCCTTTTTTGGGCTAAGATTAAATTGTGCCACCACACCCAGCCCTATTTACTTAGTTTTGAGCTGGATTTTGTTATATTGCCTGAGTTAGTAAAAAAGAAACTGCTTGCTTTCCGTGGCTCATCGTGAAAGCGGCATTCTCATCATTTTTCTTCTGCAAAACTGAGAAGACAGAGTAGAAGTTAGTATAAAATGCCATTTCTGCATTGTGAAGCATGGCCACCACTCTTCCTGCACTGGCTTTTGTTGCTGCCCTTGTTTGCTGCTCTGAGCCAGTCTCACTGGGTAGTCCATCCTGATGTCAAATTCACTCTGTAGTCCCGGCTGGTCTTGAACTAGTGATCCTTTTGCCCCAGCCTAAAGTGCTAAAATTACAGGCATGCACCACCACGCCCAGCTTCTGTGGTGGTCATAACTTTTCTGTTTGTTTTGTGCATATTGTGAATCACTAGTTCCTTCAGTAAATTTAGGTCTGAGTCATCCCTTTTAGTGGCTGCAGTTCTGTGTTATAAATATTGGCTGGGTCTTCCTGGATACACCTTGCACACTCTGGGTGTTTCCTTAGTAGTAAGTCACTAGGAGTGGAAGAAAGGGCTGGGTCCAAGGTCTTGCACATTGTGCACTTTAACACACTGCTACGTTCCTGAAAGAAATAGTTAAACCCAGCAGCAGTGACTGGTTCTTCTACTAATGCAGAGTACTGCTCTGATGAATCGAAAAGCCTCGGTAGCTCACTGGGTTGGGGCTCTAGCATTGCCAAGACAACACAGCAACAAACTCCTAGGTCATTTTTAGAGTTTGCGTCTCATTGGATCAGTTTTAGTCATTGTATTTGTAATTAAAAGTAAGCTTGTGGGCAGGGGACTGCAGTGAACCTTAGGCCACCCTGAGGTACAAATGGAGACCCTCTGTCAAAAAAAAACCAAAACAAATCTCCAGGAGCCAAAGAGATGGCTCAGTGGCTAACAAGCAGACATAAAACAAACGTGATTTTCCCCCTTGGTTTAAAAAGGCTTGCAGTGAGGGCTGGCCCAATTAGCCTAGTACCTTCCAGTGAATAGTCTCCTTTTTCTTTTGATTCAAAATGTCAGATTTGTAATATGATACCACACACACACACACATACACACAGGGCGGGTGCCAACTGGAGGTTTTGTTTTGTTTTAAAAGCAAGGTTAGTTTGGTTGACCTGAAGCTCTCTATATAGCCCAGGCTAGCTTTAAACTTGTGGCAATCCTCCTGCCTCTGTCTTTCAAATATTGGACCTTATTTCTGAACTCTTGAGCGCTGCTGTGGTCACTGTAGTCTTATTACTAGGCACGGTGGCGTGTGCCTTTAAGAGAGGCCAAGGTAAGAGGGTTACTTGAACCCAGGAACCCAGGACTTGGAGAGAAGCTTAGGCACCATAATGAGACAGTATTGAAAATATTGAATCACAGTATGGAGAATGAATAAAATATGAGCCTGTGAGCTGGCTCAGAGGGCAAAAGTTCTTACTTCACAAGCTAACCTACCTAAGATAGAGCCCTAGAACCAATAAATATGGAATGAGAGAACAACCTCCAACCTCCATCTGTGCACTGCGGCATGACCTCCCCCCCCACACACACAGAGAAATAATAATAAATGAAATTATTGAAGTATGTAAGTGAAATTGATTGAATTGAATTAAGGGTTTCTTTAGCATTCCTTTCTGTTATGACTGGCTAATCTGTCATAACAGAATAGCCTAGCTGTGGATAAAGGGAGCTCTAATGTTTGAGTGGTCAGAGTGGGAGGGTTGTAAATTGAGGAACTTTATGTGAGACCACTGCTGTCCTGTGGTATAGCCTGTCTATGATACTCCCGGGCAGTTGGGCAGACTGGTTCTCTTATCTGTTTTCCAGGGAAACAAGGGTGGCCATGCCCCTCCCTAGCCTGCCTACTCACATGATTCCCTTAGATCAGTGGTATTGGCCCGCCTCTCAGTGCTCAGGCAACCCCATTTTTTTTCTTTATTATTTATTGGTGTTAATTATCATTATTTTACGTAGAGTCTGGGGATCAAACTTGGGTCCTTGTGTTTGCAAGGCAAGTACTTTACCAACTGTGCCATCTCCTCAGCCTCCCGCTGTTTTCTTACAGCCTTGGAAACCCAGCGTGGCTGGGCGCAGTGGGTGCAGTCTGCTGGACAACCACAACCTCTTGGTCTCCTAGCTTCTGCCAGGTCATGTGTCCAGCCTGGGAGATGAACCTAAGATGATGGATAAATTGTCCCAGTCTTCCCAGGCTGGAAGGCAAGGTGCTTGTCCCACTCTGGCTGACTCCTCTCCCACCCCTTCGTGCTGGGAAGGGCAGCTGCTCCTCCTGCTGGCTGAGGTCAGCACTATTAATAGCCAGCTTAATCCTGCTCAAGCCTGGGCAAAGGGAGGCAAAAGGAGACAGTTGCCGGGAAGTCAGAGTGCCCAGCCATCTCTAGGTGCAGAACTTAGCCTCAAGGCCATGGTGTCTAGCCACCAAATCGGCACCGAGGACCAGCTCTCGGAACTTGGGATTTTGATGTATTGAGTGACCCGGTGAGGAGGTCACTAAGGACACCATCTCTGGTAGTAAAGTTTTTTTTTTGTGTGTGTGATCTGGGGCCCTGTTTCTTCCCCAGGAGAAAAGTAGCTGGGGCTGCTGGGGGCCCCTGTGGACTTTGAAACCCAGAACCCAATAACACATTTCCTTATAGTGTTGGATAGATTGTAAATTTTTTTTTAAATGGGAGGGAGGAGGACATGACAGTTTGCTAAAATAAGTGCCATGCAGGGTGGGGTTCTGGCCTTCTAGGGCTCTAGAGACCGCTGTTTTAAATCTGGGTGAGGGTTTGGAGCACCTGACACTGGTGAGCTGAAATTCCAATGCCGTGCAAGGAAGCAATGAGGTCTGGGCTGAGTGTAAAGAAAACCTTCCAGGCTAGCTGGGATGATGTGTGAGCTTTGGGCGGAGAAGACAGATGCCATGCTTGGTCACAAGATACATGTCACACATATATATGTGCAGGCAAAACACATATACATAAAAAATAAAATAAATAAAAAAAAGAAAGAAATCCCTTATGCCCGTTTGGGGCTACTCATATGCACACAGGTATGGGGCCATCCACTAGAGTATTAATAACAACTTCCAGTTTTGCTGGCTTGTGCAAGCCTTGTGTGGGTAACCATAGCTGCTGTGAGTTCGTGGATGCATTGCCCGTGTCATGTCCTCTCCATCCTCCAGCTATCGTGTCCTTCCCATCGCAGCCCTCCCGACGACCCCTGAGCCTTGGTTGTTGATGGTGGCGTGAGGTTGTGGTGGTGATAGCTGCCCCATTTAGGGCTGACCCCTCGCGGCCACTCTCAGCACCCTGACTAGTTAGGAATCTCTGCATTAGCTGCTGCCTACTGTAAAAAGTTTCTCTGACTAAGGTTGAGAACAGCACAAATCTGTGGGCATGAACATAAATAAACAAATATTTAGCAACATGACCATTTAGCCAAACAACTCTAAGCTCCAGTTTGGGGGTCTATGACCTTCTTGGCGGTGGGCTTTTGACCAGGTTTATTGTACCAGACGTGAATTCTCTCCTTTGGAGCAGGCGTCACATCAGTCAGAAAGTGGTTGGTTACCCTGTAACAGTCATACCACTGTTGGCAGCAGTGGGCACGTCTTGACAGGCAGAGTATTGTTGTTTCAGCATGCAGTGGTCAGTGATGGCTAAGCCCATGGACGGCCTTTCATCCCCAGTGATCTATTTACTCTAAATGGGGAGTCAGTAGCATGGGAACTTCAAAATTACTAAAACCTAAAGTGTTTCTTTCTCCAGTCTGCATCCCTTTCTCCTTCCCCTCATTTGCTACCTCTCTTTTGCAGCTGAGTAGATGAAGAGGAAGGGGAAGACAGGCAGCAAGGCTCACCACTGCCTCTGAATCTGACTGGCTGAAAGGACAAATGGGACTGTCTTAAGCAGAGATGGAAAGGCTGGGGGCATGTGAACTAGCTCTTAGCCCTTAGGTTCAAGGTGTTAAGGCTTTTAGCTTGCAGTTGAGTAGAAAGGTTGTGGGGCACAGGAGAGGGCTATACAATTTTACTTCAAATCTGGGAATGTAGCACAATTATTAGAGTGCTTGGCTAGCCTGCGCAAAGCCCTGGGTTGGATCGTGAGCACTTTAGAAACTGGGCAGGATGGTGCAGGCCTCTAACCCCAGAATTTGGGCAATGGTCACAGGAACCTCAGGAGTTCGAGGTTATTCTCAGACCCTACCTCAAAAACAAACAAACAAACAACCCCCCCCCAAAAAAACTCAAGGCTTTGTTTTTTGTTTTGTCTTGTTTTGAGATATCTTGACATATGACTATTTAAGTCACTAGGCAAAGTACTGACTGCACAGACTCAGCCCTCCAGCACTAAGAAATCAAGAAGGAACCAGACTTAGTGGCATGCCTTCACACACATTTGTAACTCAAGCATTTAAAAAACTGAGTCAGGAGAACCATGAGTTCAAAGTTAGCTTGAGTTATATGGTATACCGTATTTCAAAAACAAAACACAGAAACCCGGTGTCTCACCATTGCTGTAACTCCAGTTCAGTTCTGGGGATCTGATGCCCCCTGCTGGCCTCCAGGGACATCAAGCATGCTTGTAGTGTACATGCATACATCCAGGTTAACACCTACACATATAAGTTTGGTTCTTATTGTTGTCGTTTTAATTAAAAAGCAAACTAGAACTGGGTGGTAGTGGCGCACACCATTAGTCCCAGCACTTGGGAGACAGAGGCGGGTGGATCTCTGTGAGTCAAGGCCAGCCTGGTCTACAGAGCTAGTTCCAGGAAAGGCTCCAAAGCTACACAGAGAAACCCTGTCTCAAAAACCAAAACCAAACCAAACCAAACAAACAAACATAAAACCCTAGAGACAGAGAGAGGAAGAAGCCCTGGGATCAGCCACAGCAGAACAATGGAAGAAGGGCTTTCAGGAGGGAGGGAGGCCTCTAAGAATGAAACCTCACCACTGAAGGTCACTGATGACCCTGAAAGAAGGGTCTTTCACCAGAGAGGAAGGTTCTGCCAGGATGAACAGGTGTTCCTTTGACAAAGCTTACTAGAAAGAGGCGCATAGCTTGGGGGTCCTGAGCTGGCTCAGTAGAGGGTACTGAATGGCTTCTTAGCCAGAACATTTTTGTAAGGCCCAGTGGGCAAGCCATCTTTAGGGAAAGTGTCCAGAATTCTTAGCATAGAGCAGGACTGACTATTCAGTTTGGTTCCCCAGGGCTACACACCTACAATGTGCCTGTCACTTGTGTGGCTGCCACCAGAAGGTGCCTAAGTGTGACAATAGATCCCACAAAGGAGCCTCGAGGTAGAGGCCGAGTCAAACCAGCTCAGGTGGCTGTTGAGGGGTCAGCTTGTTCTATTTACAGTGGGCATTTCCGTCCTTTAGAGAAGCCGCCAGCCTTTCCTGTAGCCCCAGTAAAACCATGACTGTGTGTTAAGATTTGCTCAGAGCCTGTGGCTCTTTTGAGGAATTCACCGAAAGGTGTGGTAATTGAATTCCTGTCCAATCAGGATGCTTATTCCCCAAACCTTGTCAAAAGTTACAGGCTAGAGGCATGGCTGTCTGGTTAAGGGCACTTACTGTTGTTGGTTTGGTTCCCAACAACACAGCTTACAACACCAATGACTCCAACTTCAGGGAATCTGGTGCCTTCTCATGTCTGTGCACAGCTACACACACATGCACATCCCCTCCCCACATGCACATAATACGGAAGGTGATGATGATGATACAGCCTGGACCAGAGACACAGACTCTTTCCCCATCCTAGAGACTCCCATCAGTTTCCCTTTGTCCTCGTAGTTTTTCTTCTAGGTTTTATTTTGCAGTGCTGAGGATGAAGCCAGGGTTTGAGCACACCTGACACACATTCTACCCCTGAGCTACCGCTCAGACCTTTAGTTAGAACACATTCATCTAATAGAACAGCCTAGCAATGGCCAGAGAGAGGGTCAAGAGGACCCCCACGCACACCCAAACTCCATACACTGTTAAAATAGGATCCTGTCACCACTTCTAGATGTTTCTGGGCCAGTTCAAGCTCTTAGGCCTCTTCATTCCTGGGCAACCGATGACGTTGTTCTGCTGGTTAAGAGCGTGTGTGGGGTTCTGTTCTGCATTTTGTCCGTTCAGCCCTGTCACATTCTAAGAGCAGCTGGGGTCACTGTGTCTGCTGATTTAGGAGGGTTCTGCTTGGGGTTGTGAAGGAGAAGGTTGCGACGGACATCCTATCTTTTGTGTGTTTGTGCTTCTGTGACAGTTGTCTCTACAGGATAAATTCTTAGAGGTGTTGTTAAGTTCAAGTTACAGACCCCTCATTTTGAGACAACTTGCCTTGTCTTAGTCTGTTTAACTGTTATGCCCTATTACCTGTCCACCAGCTACACTGAATGTGAGGGCCTCTTCCTATGCCCCGCACATGCAGACACACTGGCCATCATCAGTAGGGTTTAAGTGGTGCCAGTCTGAAAGCTGCTAAAAGCTATATGCTTCCTTTTAATTCCTAGCCCTCTTTAGTCGCGTAGCTTGTTAGAGACACTCCTGAATGAGAAAGAGGTCCTAGAGTTGGGTACCAAGGTCTTGGCTCTGGCAGATATCTTGCGTTTGTTGGTTCCTCTCTAGACAGGCTCTGGGAATTTATTATTGGGTGCAGACATGGTTCTGCCTACAACCTGTGGGTGGCACGGTAACTGGCATACATGTAAAAACCTTAGAAGCAGAGTGCCCTCATCCTGTGGGTGAGCTGTGGCAGTTCACTTTCTTCCTGAGACCTCAGTTCTCCCCAGTCTCCCTAGGGGGATGCCAGGGGACCCTTAGGACTGAGGAGTCAGTCCCTCTTGGGACTGAGGCATTGTTTGTGGCCTGAAAACCCTGGCAAACACCCCCTCCCAAGGGTGTTTCGAATGAGTTCTAGCCTGAATGTGAGGCCTGTACATTAGTTTGGGGGATGGGGCAAGCCATGTGGGAGACCCAGACTTAACCTGCGGAATCTCCAGAGCTTTTACCTTAGATGGCTCTGAGTCTTCATGTTGCTGGGTGGTGGGCATGTGTGTATATGTGCCCTTTCATAGTTGGCTCTAAGCCTCCATGTGGCTGGGTGGTGGGCTTGTGTGTATATGTGCCCTTTCATCTTAGTTGGCTCTAAGCCTCCATGTGGCTGGGTGGTGGGCATGTGTGTATATGTGCCCTAATAAGCACACCTTTTTATTCTTAGAGTGGGTCAAGCCCCTCTTGGCTAACTCTTTTTGTTCCCTGGGGTATGAGAGCCAGGTGGGCACCTCATAAAAAGCCTGAGAAGCATCTCTACCCACAAAGCTTCTGCAGAAGGTCCTGGTGCACCTGCCTCTCCACTCTGTCTCAGACTGAGGGGAAGGAGTTGGGAGCCATGCGGCCTAGTTTTGGCCCAGTATATGAATGCTTGTCCAGGGCATCTCCAGATGAGGCAAAAGCCAGTCTCACTCAGCAAGGCCCAGCGGACTTCAGGACAGCATAGAATACTGCTGGGGCCGTGTGGCCTGCACACTCTCTTCTCTCTTGTAGTATTGATGATTCTCTTGGCACTATTAGTGTCATTTTGTCAATCTTGCATGGGACAGATGTAATCACTCCTGGAAACCCCATTTTTTTTCTTGATATATTTTCCCCTAAAATTCTTTGGAAGCTGATGCTTCTCAGGTTTCTTGTCTGGGGATGGCAGCTGTCACTCCAGACCTCAGGAGCTGTTCTGACTTAGTGCTGACAGGATCGGAGGCAGATCACCCCTATTTCTGTAAATATGTTTTGAACGAGATTGTTGCTCTTGAAAATGTTTGCCTATGTCAACCACCTTTTAGTTTTGTAAGGACAGGATGTGCCTGGCTTGATATTTGGCCAAGCTAACAAAATGGTATTTTCTTGGCTTAATGATGTTTTGATGTAAACATTGGGAGAAAACATATTTGACATATTTTTGCCAGTTAACATTGGAGGATGGGAAGAACTTGTTTGTTAATATGGATAAACACCCTTGTTTTTGATGTATAAATAAAGACGGCTGGAGCTATTCAGGGCTGACCACTTGTATGAAATTCATTTGGTGGTGGGGCAATTCATTTCTTTGCACCAAAGCCCCTTCCCCGTCTCAGGACCTGAACCTAGGCTGTGACTTGACCACTCCAGGAAGGCCTTCCCAATTGTGGACGCTGCCTGGCCTGATACAGTGAGTTTGTTAGTGCTTTTGAGACCCAGAGCCTTGGCTTTGGGCAGTACAGCAGTCCTTGGTTCCCTGTAGGGGAGTTTGCTAGGCAGAACTGTGTTAGAGAACTGGGTGTGGTGGTCCATGAGGCCCTGGGCGGTGTGAGACCCCCTGTCCAGCTGGCATAGACACACCCCTGACCAAGGGCTTCCTGTGGTCTTGTACTATAGCCTCTCTTTCCTGGGCCCTCGGAATCCCTAACAGGCAGTGCCTGGCAGAGCCTGTCATTTTTATCCTCCTTAGGTTTTTTTCCTTCTTCTTCTTTGGTATGTGACAGGGGGTTACATATAGTTCAGGCTGGCCTGGGATTGACTGTGTAACCCAGGATGACCTTAACCTTGTAGCAATCCTCCTGCCTCTGCCTCCTGAGTATTAGAATGACAGATGTGAGTTACCACACCTGGTTTCCATCCTCTTTAAATAAAGGATCCCAAGTGTAATACATTTAAAAATACTGTGGGTCTTCCTGTTCGTAAGGGCAGTGTCTGCTTGTAGAAGAATCATCAGAAACCTGGGAAGGAAAGAAAACAGCAGGGACTCTGCCCCAGCGACTCAGCCCTAAACGTGTTGACCTTGTGCTGAGGGAGCTTCATACCTGACTTAGTGTTCTCTCTTACAGGGAAGTCCCACCTGGCCATCGTGCAGAAGGTGAACAATGAAGGGGAGGGCGACCCCTTCTACGAGGTGCTGGGCTTGGTCACGCTGGAGGACGTCATTGAGGAGATCATCAAATCTGAGATCCTGGACGAGTCGGACATGTACAGTGAGTTCAGCCCTCTCCACGGGCCCAGAATCCCATGGCAGCTCTGAAATTAGTGTCCTTAGGTAGCAAGACTTCAGTTCAGGGGTGTGGGGCCCCGGCCCACTGAGCCAGGCCTACTGGCCAGCCAGGTGCCCTTCACTGTGTCCTCCTCTGTCCTCCCTGTGGAGAGGGGCCTGGAAACTAGAGAGTCAGGTTCTAGCCCTCAGAGGTCAGGGGTCTCAATTCCAGACTTCTCTTTTTACAGCTGATAATCGAACCCGGAAACGGGTATCTGTGAAGAACAAACGAGACTTCTCCGCCTTCAAGGATGCTGACAATGAACTCAAAGTGAAAATCTCACCTCAGCTTCTTCTAGCTGCTCATCGCTTCCTGGCCACAGGTAAGAGTATGGGAAGTGCCTTCCTCATGGGTGGAGGTACAGTCACAAAGGGGGTAACCCTGAGCCTCTGGCCACTCCTCCTGGAGAGAGAGAACAGTGCGAGCTGGGACACATTCACTCTGGAAGGGTTCAGGTATTCTCCTTCCTTCTTTGTTCACCATGACTGGCTATCACAGACTTCCAGGAACAATCTAGCTAACAAAGCAAGCACTGAGACTTCCAAGGGATACCTGGGAGCCCCAGGCCCTTCAGGCTGTGGCCCTGCCGTGTGCTCTGCCCACTCCTGGCCTGCTCACCTGCCCTGAGGAGCCTGTTCCCAACACCAGCTTACCCACTAGTTTCCGCCTATGCAGGGGAAGACCTTGTGCCCCCAGGTCAGCCTGCAGAGCTGACATGTAAATCAGTGGCATTTCTCTCTTATCACCTCTAATTCAGACCACCCTTCGGGGCCTGGGTGACAGTTCAGGAAAACACTGGCTTCCCATGCTGTCACTCTTTCTCCAGCTTCCTTCTGGCTCACTTGCTAAAGGTACAAGAATTCCTTTCCCTTTGTGTTTTCTTGCTAGTAGTCGTTGGTGCAGAGAGTAGTAATTGTTTGTAGGAACACTTAATGAACATTCTCAAGGGAAGAATGCGCCTAACTGTTGGGTCATCTCACTTGACCACCCAGGGGAGTTTTGTCCTCATCTTACTGATGAGAAAACTGAGATGGGTAAGTCCAGTCATCTGCCCAAGGTCATGGCTGTTAGTCCTGGAGCCCTGTGGGTGGACAGATTCCATTCAAGCAGCAGAGGCCAAGCCTGGCCCTTCCCAGGGAGATGCAGCTTGAAGCAGTGTCCCAAGCAGGGAGGACTTAGTACAGAGTGGCCATGACCACTTAGATGTTGATATAGCAGTAACCCGGCTCCAGGGCTACCTGGTCCCAGCCCCATGTGAAGTCTCCCCTCTCTCTCTCCCGCAGAGGTGCCCCAGTTTAGCCCCTCTCTGATATCAGAGAAGATCCTGCTCCGACTGCTCAAATACCCAGATGTCATTCAGGAGCTCAAGTTCGATGAACACAACAAGTACTACGCTCATCATTACCTGTACACTCGGAACAAGCCAGCTGACTACTTCATCCTCATCCTGCAGGTGAGCCTCTGATGCTGAGCCTCAGAGCACAGGCCACTCGCCCCTCCAGCGCCTGCATCTCCCGCTTCCGATGGGCCCTCGGAGAGTGTGCAACCTGCGCTTGAACCTGTGCTCCAGGTGCTACTCTTGTGCCCACAGGTCAAGGCCTTGAACACTGCAGGGCTCTGGGGCCAGGCTTCACACCTCTCTGTTTTGTAGAGCTGCCCAGTTTAACTCCTCTCTTATTGCCACACAGGCTTCAAACCACCTGTCTAAGCTGTGTTGTAATCTTAACCGCATGTTCTTCCAGGGGAAGGTGGAAGTAGAAGCAGGAAAGGAGAACATGAAGTTTGAGACGGGTGCCTTCTCGTACTATGGGACCATGGCCCTATCCTCGGCAGCCTCGGGTGAGTTGTGGACCAGGTTCCTGTGACCTACTGACACTTGTAAATTAAGGGCAGCCTTGATGGCTTATAGCAGAAGGAGGCAGGTAAGGGCCAGAGCTGCCAGGCCTAGGGGAACAGGATGATCTTTCCCATTGGAAGGCTGAGGTAGTGAGGGGAGGGACTGGCTGCTGCAAGGACTGCAGACAGGGATGGTCAGGGAGTCTGGCAGTTCATGGGCTTTGGAAATTGAAATGATCAACTACCCTTGACTGCAGACAGCCTGATGAGATTAAGATGGACCAGTAGGAGACTCCTATACCATCACTGACTAAATCATCAGGGCAGAATAGGAGGCACATGAAGGTTAGGGACTAGGGATTTGGGGTACACACAGTACTGGTGTTGGGAGGTAGCTCCGAGCCTGTTTGCCTGGATAAGTTGTAGATGACTTCGGCTTCCCAGAGCCTCACCTACTGCATTTTGTTCAGGTTTGGTTCTGATAGTAGGGGCGATCATTGGGAGATGGGTCCTGGGTGGCTCAGGCGTCCCCTGGCAAGTCTCACCCTCCTGGACTTTCCCCTGTGTGGACACTCCGACCTTGGCAGGGAGGGGTGTGCCAGCTTACTGCAGGGAAAGAATAAAAGCTATCTTTGGTGCCTAGAGCAGGCGATGCCAACAGGGCATTGCTGTAACTCTTAAAGAATCCCTGTGCCACGTTTGTCACTGTCCTGTCACTGTGCTCCTGCTGCATAGCGCTGAGGCACCCTCGAATATCAACACAGCACAGCCACTGGATTAGGATGAGCCAGGGTGTTATGGGCTCCCAGGGCAGGATCCAGGGCAGACAAGTTGGGCTACAGAGCAATTGCACCTCACCTGAACCCACCAGGCCTAAGGAAGCCTGACCTGCTCCTACCGAGAGCATCCTTGCCTTTTGCTTAGGGAATTTTTGATATTTTGGAATGGTCTTGCTTTGTAACTGGCCTGGAACTCCTCATCCTCCTCTTGTACCCACCTAATGTTTGGGGAATTCTTGTTCAGAAGGGACTCCTCTCAGTGCTGAGGTAGAGAACTCTCTGGGTCTTGGGCTCAATCACTTGACCCTAGGTCATCACATTACATTTGGCGGGGCTGGAAGGCAGGGGAGATGTCTCTGGGTACACTTACTCTGATAGGGCTCTTTGATCTATCCTGAGCACCCTCCCATCTAAGAGACACACTTAGACTGTGCCCCACTCCCACTTCACCCTGCTTGAGGTAGCCTGGCCCATCGAATCTGCCTCTCCGTCCTGTTCCTGTGGCTTGTGACCCTCCCCTGGTCACTGACTTCCTCCTCTGTTGCTCCAGCGCCTCCTGTGCTGGCTGGGTGTTCACCCAGCAAGCTGAACTCCCTGCTCTCCTGGCTCTCAGGTAACCTGGCATGCTGGAGAAGTGCACAGTGCCACCTGTTGCTAGAGCTTTGTACTGCAGCTGCACTAATAGCTCCCGTAGGAACCTGGGAACTCCCTCCTAGGCACACTTAGGGTCCAGCCTGATTCTTAATGGGTGTTGTCTCTGCGTGACCTAGGACTCAGTTTCTGGATGGGTTTGCCACAGTCTTGGAAGGGCCTTTCCAAGGGTCTTTCGGTCCTTGAGAAAGCATCATCAACAGACAGACACATACAATGCTCATTACAAAACCCATTAGGTTTGGGAGTGGAGGATTGTCCTTACCAAGTCAAGTGCACACGCTCAGCCTGTGTCTGCTGTGGCCTGGAGGAAAGAAAGGCCAGCTGGCCAGCACCCTGCTCCCACTAGCTCACAAGCCTCTGCGGATGGCATGTCATTCCACCAGCTTTCTTAGACCTTCTCATCCTTCTTCACAGCCTACTGAGTAAGGCTGCAGGACGGCAGCATGAGGCATCTCCGCCTGTTGTTCTTAGCCAAACTCCACCCCGTCTTGTTTTTTCTCACTTGAAAAATGGAACTAACACTGTACCCACTTCAAAAGCTTGGGACGGGAGCAGTAAGTGAGATAACTGATGTAGAATATGCTGAGCCCAACTTTCATTATTTCTGTTTTCTCTGTAACAACTAACGTGTGACATTCCCACCAGCAAGTACTTAGGAAAAAAACAAATGCCAGGTGCCACTTCTGGACTTGGCCTCTCCTAGGAATCATGGGAGCAGTTAGGGATGTTTAGTTTGAAGATGCACGTGTGTGGGAAGGACCCAGTCAGCCCTGATTCTGGCCTAGCTGGTGAGCCTGCTCTGGTCAGGACCAACCCAGGTCCTGACAGCTCTAAAACTTGACAACCCAGTTAGTTAGTTCTGGTTTTTTGTTTTTATATTAGTTTTTGTTGTTGTTGTTGTTTTAGAGACAGGGTTTCTCTGTGTAGCTCTGGCTGTCCTGGAACTCACTCTGTAGACCAGGCTGGCCTTGAACTCACAGAGATACACCTGTCTCTGCCTCCCAAGTGCTGGGATTAAAGGGCCACCATACCAGACTTATAATTAGTTTAATGTCGTTCCCCCCCCACCCCATGTCTGTGTGTGTGTGTGTTTATGGGATGGAACCCAAAGCTTTACACATGCTAGACAAGTAAGTACTCCACCAGCCCCTCAATTTTTACTTTTTTGTGTGTGAAATTTCTTGTAATGTTTCACAGTACATGCTATTCTGACCCCCTGGTTTAAAAATAATAAATAAAATGGTTATTTAGAGCCAGACAATGGTGGTGCACATCTTTAATCCCAGGGAGGCAGAGGCAGGCGGATCTCTGTGAGTTCAAGGCCAGCCTGTTCTACAAGAGCTAGTTAGAGAACAGGCCCCAAAGCTACAGGGAAACCCTGTCTTGAAAACCAAAAAAAAACAAAAACAAAAAAAAAAGATGATGACTTAGCTGTCACTAGCTTTAGTCGTCCCCCCTCTTCTTATTTCATGGATGACCAGGTGGTGTTCGTATCTAAAATGGATGCTTTTCCATAAATCCCCTCATCAGGGCAGGCAGGAAGGCTTAGAAGGTAGAAGGTCTTGCCTCACAGCCTGGTAACCTGAGTTCAGTCTCCAGAATCCCTGGTGGGATGAGGCAACCGACTCCTGAAAGTCGTCCTCCGACTGCCATTGATTCCCCCCCACACACACGCAAATTCTTTCCTGCACACACACAGACACAGATTAAAAGAAAAAAATAGTGGGTCTGGAAAGATGGTTCAGTGTTTGAGAGCATTGGATCCTCTTCCAGAGGTCCAGAGTTCAATTCCCAGCAACTACATGGTAGCTCACAACCTCTTATGGCATTTGGATGTATATGCAGATAGAACGCACACAGATAGAATATATAAAGAATTTTAAAAATTGTTTTAAAGAATTGAAAATAGGGGCTAGAGAGAAGGTTCAGTGGCTAAGAGTGTGAGCCGCTCTCATAGAGTCCTGAGCCCAGTTCCCAGCACCCACGTGCCACCTTACAGTGCTCATAATGCTCATAATCTTTTTTTTTTCCCTTTTTTTTAAACATTGGATCTTACTCTGTCACCTAGAATAGCTTGGAACTTACTGTGTAGCCCAGGCTGGTTATGCATGCCAGGTAGTACTGGGAACTTTGAATTTAGCTCCTGGGACTGCTCCATGAGACAGTTTTAACTAGTGTGGTCCAGGCCCTGGGTTCGATCCCCAGTACTGCAGTAAAACAAACAGAGTCAGCACCTGTTGTGTTAGTAAACATTGACTAAAGAGCGTCTTATCATTCAAATAATTAAGATGGATAGTTTTAAATTTTATTACAGCTTATTTGTGTGTGTGTATGTGTGTGTGTGTGTACAAGCAAGTGTGCACTTGTGCACACGAGAAGTCATAGAACATCTTGTGGGTCTCAGTTCTCGCCTTCCACTGTGTAGGTCCAGGGGACTGAACTCAGGTCATTAGGCGTGGCAGCAAGTGCCTTATCCTATTGAGCCATCTTGCTGGCATTTAGTGTAAAAATGTTAAGTAATAACGCCAGTATTTTGTCTTTCTCTTCCTCTCCCCCTCGCTCCCTTTCTTTCTTCTAGAAAATAAGTGGAGTTTTCATTCACATTAGCACCTTGTACATGGTCTTCCAGTGCCCACTCTTTTCTGGTTTTAGTATTGGAACCACTACCCAGTCATTGTCATCAGACTGTATGTTCCTAGATTTTTCTAAGTGGCAATCACAGCCACCTGCGTGTAGGCACTCTGCTAAAGGCTGTGTCAGTCCAGTGAGTCACTGGGCCCAGCCTTCTTTCTGTCTCCACTGTGTTGAAGCTAGCCTAGTGGCTAGTAACTTAATAGCTCTACAAAGCAAATCTGCTCAGCCTACTCTATCTGCTCAAAGATCTCCCTTGCTCTTCAGGAAGAGTTCACTTCTCTGTGTTCTCATAACTAAGAGCCAGGGATGGTTGATTAGTTTCTTCTCTTCCCCTCTGGACTTGGGTTAACTACCCTTACCTGGGGAGGGAGGTCTGTGCTGCTTTTGGAGCCTCTGTCTTTCTGGAACAAGGGCCTGTTACCCCATTCCTCTGCCAGGGTTGCAGTTACACACAGAGCACACCTCTGACCCTCTTCTGAGCATTGTAGGGTATGACAGGTTTCACGTTGCCAGGGTAGAATTCATGAGAAAGCAAACTATACGTGTCTTTCCTTTTTCTGGAGATAAGGTTTTACTAGTGGCTGAGGTGAGTAAAATTCATGATCTTCCTCACCGTGGCCTCCTGAGTTCTGAGATTGCAGGCGTGTGCCACTTGGCTCAGCCTGTGCATTCTTCCTTTTACTACATGTATTTTTGTCTTAGAATACACAGTTTAAAGCAGTTATGGTCCTGTGTGCTTTATAACCCCAACACTTGGGAGGCAGGTAGGAGAACTGAATTGGAGGCCAACTTATGCTGTGTGATGAGACCTTGCTTAAAACAGTTTTTAAAATACTTTGCATTTTATTTACTCCTGTCTGCATGAATATCTATGCATGTGTGGGTGAGTACACACCTATGTGGAAGCCAGAACATATCAGATCCCTTGTCTATTGAGTTACTGTTATTGACTGGAAACCAGGCTGACATATGAGTGCTGGGATCCCAACACCAAAAATCCCCATGGTAAGCCGGGCGGTGGTGGCGCACGCCTTTAATCCCAGCCCTTGGGAGGCAGAGGCAGGCGGATCTTTGTGAGTTCGAGACCAGCCTGGTCTACAAGAGCTAGTTCCAGGACAGACTCCAAAAACCACAGAGAAACCCTGTCTCGAAAAACAAAAAAACAAACAAACAAACAAAAAAAAAAAACAAAAATCCCCATGGTTATGCAGCTAGCACTCCACTGAGCCATGTCTCCAGACCCTCTCCCAATTGTTTTTAAGTGTAGGTCACTTGACATAAGTTGGTGTTAGAACAGGATAGTGGTTTGTCTGTCAGATGAGGGAAATCATTGTGTTATATTCACTAATGAGGGGTTTTGTAGCCGTAAATGTCTTGGTTTTTATTTTCTGGTTGGTTTGCTTGGGTGACATTCTTAATACTTACCATGTGACACTTTTAAGCACACTAATGGCTCACTGACCCCGTGCAGTTAGATTTTCTGTGTGTGTACTTCTGTTTGCCCTGAGGAACTGTGACCTGTTCCTGGTGGAGACATGGCCCAAACATCCATGACTGAGGTCAGGCCACGAGCTGCAGTGAGCCCTAGGGCAGACCTGTGTTGATTATGTGCTGTCCCCACAGACCGGTCCCCAGCCCACCCAACTCCACTCAGTCGCTCAGCCTCCCTCAGTTACCCGGACCGCAACATAGACATGACATCCGCCTCATCTCTGGCAGGCAGCAACCAGTTTGGGAGCTGCATTCTGGGCCAGTATGTGTCTGACTTCAGTGTCCGGGCACTCACAGACCTGCAGTACATTAAGGTAAGTGCTACCCACAGTTTTCCATTTTTACGGTCCTGCCCTATGCATTTAGATAGCTCTTTTCTGGAGCCAGCATGGGCAGTCCAGACAGGAACACTTTTTTGGGGGGGCGGGGTCTTTAAAAAAAATTAGATGCCACTTATTGTGTTTCTCTTGTCGTGCTGGAGATCTAGCCAGGCCCTCGTCCATGCCAGGCCAACAGTGTACCACTGGGCTCCAGGCCTAGTCCTTCTTGTGTTTTTGTTTCCGAAAGACATGGTCTGACTGTGTAGTCCAGGCTGGCCTCAAGCTCTGAAAGCCTCCTGCTGCAGCCTCCTGAGTGAGGAGATTACAGATACTGTACCATCATGCCACGCCTAGGACAATTGATGATGATGATGGTGAGACATGCGTGTATGCGTGAGTGCGTTTGTGTGTGAGTGTGTGTGTGTAGATCAAAGGACAAAGAACAAGGTTAGTTCTCTTTCTTCACTTTTACGTGGGTTCTGGGGATTGAACTCAGGTCGTCAAGCCTGTGTTGCAGGTGTGCTTCCCTACTGATCCCTCCTGCTGACCCCTAGAACACTTCTTCCAGCTCTTTGAGAAGGACCCACCTGGCCACATGTCTCCTGACCCAGTCTAGCTGGATCTCTACACCTCAGCCCTGCTTCTCAGACTCATCCTTCTCTCTCTCTTTCTCTCTCTCTCTCTCTCCTTCTCCCTCCACAGATCACAAGGCAGCAGTACCAGAATGGGCTTCTGGCCTCCCGCATGGACAACAGCCCTCAACCCACCTTGGATGGCTGTGCCACCTGCTCAGAGAACTTTGCTGAGAAGTCTGAGCTTCCTGTGGTGGATGAGACCACAACTCTTCTCAATGAACGCAACTCCTTGCTGCACAGAGCCTCCCAGGAGGGCGCCATCTGACAGGAGGGCCCGGAGACTCCTGCCCACCCTGCAGGGGTCTCCCCAGTGGGCCCACATGACGTCAGGGAGCCTGTTAGGCTAGAAGGGGTGCAGGTAGATATCCTGCCTGACTAAGCAACTAGACATCCCTCCCAGGGGATCTGGCTGCAGATGGGGACCTCTTAACAGCTCTGATATGATGCCTGCCCAGCCCAGCTAGTGAGCAAAGGCGATTTTGTCTTTTTTTTTTTTAAAAAAAAAAAAAAAAACACTGAGAGAATTTTTAAGCTAGGCTCATTGCTCCTCTTTTTAAATGTCATTTTGGGAAGGGAAGACAGGGTTAAGGAACTTTATGTATAAAAAAGAAAAAAAAAGAAAAAAAAGAATTTTTTTTTCAAGAAACCATACAAACTTTAAAAGGGGAAAAGGGTTCTTCACCCCAGGAAATAACAGCCATAACCTGTTACTGGCCAAGACCTTGTAGCCTGTGTCTGTCGCTCTAGGAACCACTCTTTTGCAGCAGTGGGGGTCTGGAGCCCACAGGAGGGGACTCCTGGGAGGAAGACAGTTCTACCTAGGAAGCAGGGATCCAAATTATACTGACATCAACTGCCAGGACACATGCACTGAGGTCACTGAGGCTGAAAGGTGCTGGGTAACCGACCAGGGACACGATGACCCCGGCAGCAGAGAGGAAGACATCAACTCTTGTCAACTACCGGATCCAGTGAGCTCCTAAAACTCTGTCCACAGGCTTTCCTGGTGAGTGGGGACTCCGCCGAGAACCACCCCCTGGCTCGCCTCTTCCCCTTTGGACAATTTTCTCTTGTAAGGGTCTGGCTCCAAGAGTGAGGCATGGTCTTTGGCTCTACGGTTGCTTATCTGCTTCTTGGCCATGCCCTCCGTTTTACCAAAGGTCTCCTCTCAGAGGGGACGGCACCTACATTAGAAGTGACTTATCAGCTACTCCTTTTGATTCCAGGGCTGAATCTTACTGTAGGTATCTAAGTTAGCAGTCACTGCTATACCCACCCACAGCTGCAAGGAGAGTCAGGGTTCAGCAGCTCCCCCAGGAAGACTTCTTCCCCAGCTCCCCGTTCCTCTCTCTATACTCATCCCTCTAGGGACTGGGGACAGGACACGCTGGAAGTCACCCCAGCTGGGGCATCACACCGTTGCCTGTAGCTAGCTGAGGGTCATCTGACCTCACTTGCCCACTTAAGGACCCTCTGCCGTTAGGGTTTCACCTAATGGTTCCCTTTGCCTGAGGATTACCTTGGTGAGAGGGCAAAGCTGAGCTTGGGCTGACACTGTGGGTACTGCTAAGCATTGCACGCCATGGGGAATCTTACCCCAATGCCACCCTGGGAACCCCGAGTGGAATCAGGCCATGGGGCACAGCTCCACAACCCTATTGTAAGGAGACTTGAGGACCATGGGCCACATCTTCCCTTTTGTTAGGAGGAATAGGAGCTGGGGTGTAAGATCCAGGCAAGTTAGAACGTGGCCTTTGGTGACATTTAGTCACTCTTTGTCTCAGCTAGTGGAGTTCTGTCACCCCAAATGCTGCTGTGTACCCAGAGAATCCTCACTCCTAGGACCAGGGTGTCTTGTACCCCTGGCCAGTCTGAGGTCTCCCCCACTCACAGAATTTACTCCTAGAAGCCTGGAGAAGAAGGTGGTTTTCAACTCTAAGGGAAAAGACACCAGACCTCCGTGTCCTTAAGAAACCCTTAGTTTTCTGTAGGTGCAGCATGCTCCCGTGTCCCAGCTGTGTTCCTGAGAGACCTAAGTGTCAGGTAGAGCCAAAGCGCGTGGTGGGTGTGAGGCAAAAGTAGCAGG
Source organism: Microtus pennsylvanicus (assembly GCF_037038515.1). Taxonomy (NCBI): domain Eukaryota; kingdom Metazoa; phylum Chordata; class Mammalia; order Rodentia; family Cricetidae; genus Microtus; species Microtus pennsylvanicus. Next base: position 33,815,833 of record NC_134585.1, on the reverse strand, counting down.
TACACACACTTCCACAGCTACCTCTCTGCACACACAGTTACCACCAACAGACAGGCCTCTCCTCCCAGCCCTCCCCTCCCTCATTTAGAATCACTTCTTGCAGAGGGTCATAATTATTTCCAAATATTACTGGTCTGATGGCTTCCTCCTCCCAGTGCAATTTTTCACTTCCTCTTCCAAACTCTGGTTCCTGGGCTGAGCCATACCCTGGAACTGGCCTGGTCTGTATGTCTTCCCAGGTAAGGAAGACTTCGCAGGTGACATCCAAATGGGGAGGCAAGTCACAGTCGCCGTAGCAAATGACTCCTATTTATTTTGCATTAAGATTTTAATTTGTATATTTTTGTGATTTATTTTGACATTGTTATGAGTTTGACTCTCGGGGAGTTTTGTTGTTATGACTCTTGTGTCTTTTGTCACAAAACAATGATAATATTTGCTAAACAATATATGGAATTTATTTTTGATTGGTAATAAAAAATGAAATGCATATAAGTCTTGGTGAGCATATAACTCGGGTGTTTTACTTCTGAACGCATTTACTGTATGTTGTAGAGACAGAAGTGACTGGCTGTCACTTGTGACAGGACAAGGGCAACTGAATATTCCGAACTGTTTGGAAGTGAAATGCAAGCAGAACTCTAACTTACAAACTATTATAATCACGGCAGTTGCCACAGGAGTTGTGGAGGGGTAGCTGCTGGCAGAAGCAGGGCAAATAAATCAGATGTCAGTGCTGGAAGGGAGCAGCTGGGAAGAGCAAATTGCCCTTCGGCCCTCTGGGGGATGAGGGCTGTTTGGCTACTTTGTGTATATTGATGGCCTGGCGGAAAGTGTCCATCTCCTGAGGACAGTGTCCAGCTGACTGAGGGTTTCCTTGTTGTGGAACCCTTTTGTGGCTTGCACATATACTGAAAACTAGCTTGCGCAGTTCTGTGCTCCAAGGCTCGAGAATCAAGCAAGCAAAGCTCAACATTAAACTGGAGGTTGTTCTGCTTGTGCTTGGGGGGGGGGGTCTCACTATGGAGTATCAAATTGGTGGGGATCCCCTCGCCTCCACCTCCTGAATGCTAGGAGTGCAGGTGTGCATCGCCATACCTACGGCTTTTGATTTTGTTTTGAGACAGAATTTCTCAGAACAAATTATGTACCTCTAACTATCCTAGAACTTGCTCCCTAAACCAGGCTGGCCTCGAACTCCTCAGAGTTCCACCTACCTCTGCCTCCTGAATGCTCGGATTAAATGCATGTGCCGCCATGCCTAGCTCTGATTTGAGACAAGATCTTGCTATATACAAACTGGCTGGTCTCCATTTGCTTTCCTTTCTTCCATTACTCTGGCTGAGCTACACATGCTAGCACATGTAATTGAAGCACACAGGAGGCTGAGTCAGTAAGATCATGAATGTGAGGCTATCCTAGGCTGTATAGGAAAACCCTGTCAATGGAGGGAGGCATAGGAAGGAAAGCACTTGGGGAGGCAACAAAGAGAATATCCCAAATGAAAGGGTAGCCTAGATATAGGGATACAGGGATGGGAAGAGATGATATCCATCTGTTCATCCCAAAGATGGGTTTGGTGCTGAGCTCCTGCTACACACCAGCCGATACCAGCCCATCAGCTGGCTTGTGAGGAAGAGCCCCTGAAGGGATCATCATCCAAGGCCTTTCACTTGCTGTCACTTCCACTTAGTGAGTCTCTAAGATTTGCCTCACGTTTCATCTAAACCTCTGTTCAAATGTCACCTCCTTAGAGAAGCCTTCCTTGATTACCTTCGCTTCAGAGAGCATCTCCTCAGTGTTTCGTTATTTTCTCTTTATAACACTTTCCACTAAATCTTTTTTTTAAGATTCACTAAATTTATTTTTAAAATCATAAAACGTTTCTTACAAAAGAGCATTACATTCTGCATACTGCTCTGAACAAATGCCGGGGACACGTGGACTATTACTTTCCTCCCGCCCCCCACCCCAGTGTTACAGTGACCACAAAGCAAGGTGTTCACAATAATTACACGGGGGGGAATTTTTTTTTTAAATATTTATTTATTTATTATGTATACAATATTCTGTCTGTCTGTATGTCTGCAGGCCAGAAGAGGGCATCAGACCTCATTACAGATGGTTGTGAGCCACCATGTGGTTGCCGGGAATTGAACTCAGGACCTTTGGAAGAGCAGGCAATGCTCTTAACCACTGAGCCATCTCTCCAGCCCCACGGGGGGAATTTTTTAAAACCACCAACAATAAAGAAAAATTAAATTCACTCTGCTGCGGTTTCAAATTTTTAATGTTTGTTTTTGCATGCCCTCCCCTCAACCCTGTAAGTAACTAAAACATACATCTTGTCAACACTACACCTCAAATGCAGAACACCTATGAAGCAGAGGAATGTTGGCTTTTTAAACAGAAACAGCTAAAAAAAAAAAATGCAGGACTCCTTCAGTTCTTCACTGGTCTTAGAAAAACTTTCCAGAATACTGCTTCACACTGTTCTGCAGCAAATACTGTGTTTCTGTATCTGGTCCTGTGTTCCTGTGATGGTAACGATCTGATCTTCGGATCCTTCCAAGGGCTCATCGATTTTGATCGATGCTCCCAACTCATGACGGATTTGTTTAATCCGCTGACCACCTTTGCCAATAATAGATCCAGCCAAATCTTCGGGACTTTCCACTAAATCTTAAACGAGAGACTCGTGTCTTCTGTTTTCCCAGCATTAGATTCTGAGCACCACGAGGTGGGAGGCTTTTGTCCCTGCCAGAGTCCCAGCCTTTAGGAAGATGCCTGTCCTGCCTGCACCCTGTGTAGGAAATGCTTCTCAAATGAGCAGGTGAAGAAAACCTTGGCTGGATACTGGCCCAGTCTAATTAGCATAATCAGGAAAGATCCTCTGAGGGAGGGATGTTTGAGCTAAGAAATGCAGGAGCTACCCAGGGAGGTCATATTACAGGGCTGGGAGGTTTCTGCTTTGTTAGATTCTTTTATTCTAAAATTTACATTCGTATGTGTGGAGGTCAAAGGATAACTTTGTGGAATTGGTTTTCTCTTTGCTTTACGTGGGTTTCAGGGACTGAGCTCAGGACACCAGGCTTGTGTGGCTTTATCCACAAGCCATCTCACCAGCCCACGTTTTTGTTTATTGTGGATCTCTGTAGCCCAGGCTGGCCTTGAAATCTCATTTACCCTGCTTGTCTCCTGAATGCTGGGATTATGGTCATTATGAATTTTGAATAATAATAAATGTTTTGCTGGGCAATGGTGATGCACACCTTTAGTCCCAGCACTCAGAAGGCAGGGGCAGGCTGATCTCTGAGTTTGAGGCCAGCCTGGTCTACAAAGGGAGGACAGCCAGGGCTACACAGAAAAACCCTATCTCATAAACAAACAAACAAACAAATAAATAGTTTTGATAAAAAGTAGAAATGCTCTGACCTAAATAACCACTAAGGAAAATGACCCAGGGAGGGCCAGTAAGAAACCTAAATAAAAGTCAAGTGTCTCCACTGAAGTTATGATGAACCAGAGATGGGGCAAGAATGGCAGAAAGAGAGAAGAGCCCTGAACTGAAACACCACAGTAGCGGCCTGGATTCTTCATATGCTCGGATACTGACAGTGTAAAGGACCATCTGTTGGTTTCCAAATTGTACTCGATCTTCTTTTTTTTTTTTTTTTTTTGGTTTTTCGAGACAGGGTTTCTCTGTGGCTTTGGAGCCTGTCCTGGAACTAGCTCTGTAGACCAGGCTGGTCTCGAACTCACAGAGATCCGCCTGCCTCTGCCTCCCGAGTGCTGGGATTAAAGGCGTGCGCCACCATCGCCCGGCTTCGATCTTCTTTTACTTGGGGTTTTTAGCCTCAAAAAAAGTGGAGAGGGACAAGGCTGGAGAGATGCCTGTTCTTCAGAAGGTCCTGAGTTCAATTCCCAGCAACCACATGGTGGCTCACAACCATCTGTAATGGGGTCTGGTGCCCTCTTCTGGCCTGCATGCATACACACAGACAGAATACTGTATACATAATAAGTAAAAAAAAAAGTTCCCTTGAGGTCCTTCCTCTCCTGTAGGTTGTTCCTTTCTAGCGGATGGCCTCAGACACGTGACTCATTGCACCCTCTGTTCCCTCTTGCTGTCAGCAGTTTATCTTGCCTCGGAGACACAGTGGAAACTAAAGGTTGAAGCTACGCTAAAGCTCTGGGAATTTTTTCTTACAGGCAGCATGACAGTTCCAGTGCAGAAGAGCATCCATGGCTTAATTGCTTCTGCGGGTAGCTCGTTCTGTCATCCGCAAGAGGCAAACTTCTTGGAGCATATAGCAGTGCTCAGATAACAAAAACAGGGAAGCAGAGATGGGATTTGCCATCCACTGTTCTGAGTCACTGCCAACTTTGGAAAGACTTGGGGAGAACTTTCAGTTTTTAATGGTGTGTGTGTCTTGATGTCCACAAAGTCCGACACAAAACAGGAACACCTTCAAGAAACCTCAGTTTTAAAACAAACCACTAGGGCTGGAGAGCTGGCTCAGAGGTGAAGAATGCTTGCTGAGGACAATTCCCAGCACCACCTCACTAGTGACTCCAGCTCCAGGGGGATCCGACGCCCTCTTCTGGCTCCCAGAGCACTGCACTAGCACGCAAAAACCTCACACGCATACACATAATTAGAAAATAAATCTTATAAACAAAGAACCGCTGGCTTCCCTGCGTCCAGTCCCTGGTTCTTACTCATCTCTAAGCCTTGCAGGCCAGGGGGTCAACAAGCTTCCTTTCCTCCTGCACACGCGCCGGGACCCTTGCCGTCCCAGACCACCGCTCGAAATTCTCCCTGGCCGGCCAAGCCCCACGCCCCCCGGCCCGCCCCGCGCCGCTTGTTTACTCCCCGGCGCAGCCTAGTTCTCCCCGGAGCCCGCCCTCGCCGGCCGCCTATTGGTCGAAGTGACGCGAAGGCCTGCGCCGATTGGCCGCAGCAGCGGAGGCGCGGGTGAGTGGGGTAGGCTGCGCTTGAGGCCCAGAAGGGGTAGCAGGCCATGGCGGCGGCGACTGCGGCTGTGGCGGGTTGGCTGGGCTGGGTGCTTGCCGCGCTCTGTCTGGGCAGCACCGCGGGGGAGGCGGCGCCGGGAGCGGGACTGCTGGGCTTCTGCATGGAGGAGGACAGCGCGCCGGGCGCAGGCTCACTGCGCGGAAGGGCAGCGCCGGAGGCCACTCTCTGCTTGCGACTCTTCTGCTCGGGCTTAGCCAACAGTTCCTGGACCTGGGTGGCCCCGGAGGGCGCAGGCTGCCCCGAGGGCGGGCGGGCGACCGAGCCCGACGAGGCGGCCGCCCCCACGGGCGAGTGGCGTGCGCTGCTGCGCCTGCGCGCCGAGGCCGGGCGCCCGCGCTCCGCGCTGCTGGCGGTGCGAGTGGAACCGGGCGGCGGGGCGGCCGAGGAGGCGGCGCCGCCCTGGGCGCTGGGGCTGGGGGCGGCCGGGTTGCTGGCCCTGGCGGCCGTTGCGCGCGGCCTGCAGCTGAGCGCGCTGGCGCTGGCGCCGGCCGAGGTGCAGGTGCTGCGCGAGAGCGGCTCGGAGGCGGAGCGCGCGGCGGCGCGGCGCCTGGAACCCGCGCGGCGCTGGGCCGGCTGCGCCCTGGGCGCGCTGCTACTGCTGGCCAGCTTGGCGCAGGCGGCCCTGGCGGTGCTGCTGTACCGAGCGGCCGGCCAGCGAGCCGTGCCCGCCGTGCTGGGTTGCGCTGGGCTGGTGTTCCTGGTGGGCGAGGTGCTGCCGGTTGCCGTGAGCGGGCGCTGGGCGCTGGCGCTGGCGCCGCGCGCGCTGGGCCTCAGCCGCCTGGCGGTGCTGCTCACCTTGCCCGTGGCGCTGCCAGTGGGGCAGCTGCTGGAGCTGGCAGCGCGTCCGGGGCGTCTCCGGGAGCGCGTGCTGGAGCTGGCGCGCGGCGGCGGCGACCCCTACAGCGATCTCAGCAAGGGCGTGCTGCGCTATCGGACCGTGGAGGACGTGCTCACGCCCCTCGAAGACTGCTTTATGTTGGACTCCAGCGCTGTCCTGGACTTCGGCGTCCTCGCCAGTATCATGCAGAGCGGCCACACGCGCATCCCGGTGTACGAGGAGGAGCGCTCCAACATCGTGGACATACTGTATCTCAAGGACTTGGCCTTCGTGGACCCCGAGGACTGCACGCCGCTCAGCACCATCACCCGTTTCTACAACCATCCCCTCCACTTTGTCTTCAACGACACCAAATTGGACGCTGTCCTGGAGGAGTTCAAGCGAGGTAAGGGGATGGTGGGAAGGGTCTCACTCCACTGGACAGGTCACTAGGACTTGACCTTTTCCAGAAAGTGGTGGCCTCGAGTCCTGGAATGACCTTTGGGAATAATTCAAGACCATCTTTTAGAAATGGGAAGGGAAGTACTGTGTAAGTCTGATGCAGGAGGATCGGAAGGTGGTTCCAGGCCAGTCTGGGTTGTGTAGTAAGACACTGTTTATTTAAAAAAGAGAGAGAGAGAAGACATAACTCAGTGCTTGCCTAACATACACGAAGCCCTGAGTCACTAAGTAGGTGGTGGCCTACCTACTTAGAAAGATGGAAGCCAGACTGGGCTAAAGATTCTGCCTCAAAAGTAAATGAATGAACAAAAGCCTCCCGTGGTCCCTCTCACTCAGTTGGCAGCAAGCTTGTCTACTTGGCTCTAACCCCAGAGGTTTCTTTCTCCTGGGCCATTTCTGTGCGCTTGGGTTTCCAGACTCACCCAGATTCTTGGATAGTAACTAAAAGGATGTCAGAAGGCTATGGTAACTGGAAATTGTTATCTTCGCCTATTTAATATTAAATTAGCTGGACCTGTGATGTTTCTGGCCCTTCCAGGTTGCAGGACAAGGAAGGACTCATAAATAGTTCTCTACGGGTACCGAGGAAACTTTCATTTAATGTCATTGAAAGCAACATCATGAATAATGATTTAATTACCCTTTCTGGCTTTTTTCCCTTAAAGGTTTTTTTTTCCCTGAGATTTTTATTTTTACGGGTATGAGTGTTTGTATGTATTATATCTGGATACCGTTTGCATGCCATTTCTATGGAAGCCAGAAGAGGGGACCGGGTTCCTTAGGACTGGAGTTACAGTTGTTAGCCGTCCTGTAGGTGCTGGGAACTGAACCCTGGGTCCTCCAATGCTCTTAACAGCTAAACCATCTCTTTCATTTAAATTGGTTTTCATCACCAGTCATTAAGCCCAGGTGCTCACGCATGCCAGGCAGGTGCTCTTCCCCATTTCCAATTTCCAGTCTCCCCCTTCTCTGCCTAAAGCTTCTGGGATTCTCCTTTAACTTGACATTTTTCACCAACTCCTTTCGCTGCTTTGTTTAAGCAGCTTTTAAGATTTACTTATTTTATGGTTATGAGTGTTTTGCTTGCGTATATGTATGCTCACTTAGTGCATGATACCTGAGAAGGTTGGAGGGGGAGGGGGAATCAAAAGGATGTGGCTTCCAGTATAGCTTTCTATCCTCATCCTCAGGGTGCTTTCTAGAGCCTGAGTGTTCCTTGCCTACCTGCTAATGCCTCTTTGGAGGGTAGGGGAGATGCACACCAGGGCTCTAGGTAGGCTGGAATGTGTGATTAGAAGTGGGTGGAGCACAACCCCCTTGAACTGGGCAGCTGGCAAATTTTCTGGCCCCAGGTCCACTCAGTGAGCCCCAGGACAGTCAGTACAGGAGGCAGCTCTCGGTAATGAACACACTCTTGTGTTGAGTGCAGTGTGTGCCAGGCTCTGACGGGCACTCTGCATGCCCGGTCTCCCTTTGTCTTTGTCTACCTGTGTGTAGACCATGAATGGATGAGTGGGAGACTGGTCTTTTGGAGGACCTCTCAGGTGTGTCTTGGCTTTTTCCTAGAACTTGGTCCTGCAGCCTCTTCCTAGGGAGTGGATAGGGTCTGTCTGGGCTGCTGTCACTCTAAAGTGCTGGGTGTTTCCTACACCCAGATTGTAACCCAGAGTGGTTTTTACTGATGAGTGGCTGATGTGGACAGCAGTGGTGAGGGGAACCCAGGAAGTGTGCCACATTGGCTTGAGGAGGTGACCAGGGAGGTAGAATAGAGGTCATTTGCTGCTTGGCTAAGGCTGTGGAGCCAGAGCTAGTACTGGAGGCAACCTGTGTGTACGATAGTATTGGCTGGAGCCAGGAGCAGGTGTTTTCTTACATTGGAATTTGTGTCCCAAGGAGCAGATTCCTAGCAGGCAACTGATATGAACTGCAAACAAAAAATTGAAGAGGAGGTGAAGATTCAAATGTCAGCGTAAAAGTAATCTATCTCCTGGGCTACAGGAGGGGTACAGAAAGTGGAACACAAAGCACACAGGAGGAACATTCTGGACCCCAGGAGTAAGAGGAACCAGAAGCTTAGGATGTCCTGAGGGCTAAGAGAGCAGACCACCTTTTAAGAGAGGTCAGCAATCAGAATGACTTTAACTTTTTTTTCCCTCGTGGTGCTAGGGAAGGAACCCAGAGCCAGGTATTTGTTAGTCAAGCACTTTGCCATTGAGCTTTTGTCCTTGATCTGTGGATCTGGGGCAGAGGAGTAATTGGGAGACTGAATGTGGATGGCCTTCCCTCACTGTGCACAGTTGCAAAGTAGAGCCCAGGGATCAGTGACCAGCAGAGGACCAAAGGATGGAGAATGTGTGGCAGGGGAGAAACCTTCTGCTTTTGGGTTTAGGATGGAAAAAGACATGTCAATTAGACATGTCAACAAGAAGGAAATGTCACACACAGGGAAGGCCATGGGTGTGGTTGCTCCAGATTTGGGGTTGACCTCTGGAGGACTCAGCAGGCAGGTTTCAAGCATCCTGATACTGAAGGATTTGGGGCTGAATGCCTCTCTGTTTAAATAGATTATCCCAGAAGCTTCCCAATAACATGCCTTCTAGGAGCAGGGTACAACCTAGAGATCAGTGGGATCCTTTCTGTCCCCTGACTTTGGTCCTGTTATGAATGGGGAGCTTCCTTGGCCTACATTTCCTTGTGTGGGTCCTTTCTGGCCCAGCTCTTTATATTTTCCCTCTTAAGAACAAGTGACAGTCTTCCTGATGTCACAGTTTTTAGATCAGTTTTCTCCCCTCTCACAAGCATCTGAGACTGTGATGGCCTCTGATCTTCCTGAAGCTTGAGTCTGTGGTACCTCGTCTAGCACCCTGTGGGAGCCCTGGTCCATGTGGTGGCCTCTGATCTTCCTGAAGCTTGAGTCTGTGGTACCTCGTCTAGCACCCTGTGGGAGTGCTGGTCCATGTGCTTATTTCAAGCAGCATTAGGTTGGGACTTTTGTAAACTGGGGAAGAGGTGCCCCTTGCAGGGATTGTTTTGTGCACAAGTGGCCTGACAGAGAGAGTACTTTGGAGTAAAGCAAGCAGTCAACCCATTGACTTCTTCCCTGTCAACCGCATGTACTCTTGAAGCAGAGAAAGGATTAGGGATGAGGTCTGGTTTACTGTCTGTCGAGCCAAGGGTTGTCATGGTGCTGAGATGAGTCAGCTTTGCCCAGTTGCTGGAAGGATGTTGCCACACGATTTTTCTCAGTGTGCATACATACATGATAGCTTTAGGAGATATCAAAGGGGGCTTGAGGCATAGGTCAGTGATGGAGGGGTGAGAAAGACCCTGGTTTCTATCCCCAACAACACACACACATACACACAGTGTTCCAGCATCCAAATAATTACACTACTTTTGAGCCTGCTAACTAAAATGAAAATTCTAGAGCCTTCCAGTTTATGGTTAATTCATCAGGTCATGTCAGTCATACCTGCCATGGTTCTGTGGAGCTGGTCTAGCCAGACTGTACCCTAGGGAATATCCAGTCCTGTCCAGTGGAGACAAAATGTTAATTCCTCCAGCCCCTCTTTCTTTCTCCCTGTTGTTTCCTTATAAAAGGCCTTCTGTCCCTCCAAGCTCTCTATCTTCTGTAGTCATATGGCCAGGGACTCCTTCCATTTATTATTGAACTACCCGGTCCAACAGGTCACAGAATTGTGAGTCTTTTCAAAGAAGTTTGAGAGCACCGGAGAGGTTAATCCCTTTCAATACGTGGCATGTTGGAGAAAAGGACTCACTCTTGGAAGGAGGGAGCTGCCTTGAGGCTTCTCTGCTCTGAGTGGCCTTTTAGAACCCAGACTTTGGTTTTGAGAAGCCAAAACTTGCATCTTGCACTCTTGACCTTCCCTGCCTGGCCTCACAAGTTCGTATTCCATGGCAGAGCAATTCCTTGTATTCCTTGAGGAAATGGCACCTGCCTGCTAGCTTGAGTTAGTTCCAGGACTATCACCAAGGATTGGAAGGAATTAGAAACCTGGCACTTTGACCCAGTACCTCTGACTCAACAGAATGAGCAGTTATCAGGGGCATGTGGCCTTTTCCTCCTGAGAGGCTTTCATCTTTTCCCAGGGGCGTTGAAGCCTCCTGAAGAAAGATGCATTATTTGGTTTATATTTCATGATTCATGTGAAGGCCGAGGCATTCTGGGCCAGTGTGTGTTCTCGTCACCTTGCCTCGGACCTGCTTGTCTCCATCCTATAACCCTCTAACCCATCTATGACTCTGGTGCCCTTGAGTGGACCCTTTTCTGGGTTGTTGTGTGCTACAAGTGTTAGGCACATATATATCAGGTTTCAAAGGTGTGTTATAAAACATAAAAAGAGGTGTAAAGTATATATTGTGTTTTCATGTTGGTTACATGTTGGGATGGTACTTTAGCTTTATTGGATAACATAGTGTTAAAATGTTACTAAAAGATTTTAAATTACATATATAACTTGTACTCTGTCTTTGAGATAGACATAAAGTTTTATGGATGGAAAACACTTTGTGACCCCAAGTAAATTTGTGAAGTTTCTCCAACATTTGCCAGCCCTGTAAGAGTTGGGTTTTGTCAAGCGTTTCTGTCCTCATTAAATCAGCCAATAGGAAAGTAAATGAGAAAGACACAGGAGCAAGGGGGCATGTTCCAGCTCTAGTTCTTCTTCTTGATATACTGCGGATTCTAAATGCCCACACTTACCAGTCCCATCCTCTAGAAGACCCCTGAGGGGCAGATCCAGAATTGGGAAAACCTGCTGAGGATGCATGTCTACCCTCTTAGCACTAGAGAGGCAAGAGGTTCACATCCCAGGCCAACTGAGATTGTATAGTGAGACCCTTCCTCAAGAAACAAAAGGGGAAAACTAAGTACAGTAGTGTACATTTGATCTCAGCACTCCTGAGACTGAGGCAGGCGCATTGTAATTGCCAGGACATTGGCTGCAGTAATGAAGCCCTGCATTAAAAATAAAGTCAGATAGATGAGTAATAAAATAAAATCAGGCCAGGCAGTGGTGGCGCCCGCCATTAATCCCAGCACTCAAGAGGCAGAGGCAGGCAGATCTCTGTGAGTTCCAGGACAGCTAGGGCTACACAGAGAAACCCTGTCTCAAAAAACCAAAGGGGGGGCGGTTAAGAAGAGGGCTGTGAGAATACAGCTCAGGGCAGGGGCTAGAGTGCTTATAGCAGGTATGAGGCCCTCGTGTGCTCACTGGTGTGCAGAGGATAGGGTGTGGTGTGCTCAGTAGAAGCATCTTCTGTTTTTTGGTGTAAGAAAACCTGGGAGGCCCTGCAGGCTGCAAATACATGTTCTCTCCTACAGGGAAGTCCCACCTGGCCATCGTGCAGAAGGTGAACAATGAAGGGGAGGGCGACCCCTTCTACGAGGTGCTGGGCTTGGTCACGCTGGAGGACGTCATTGAGGAGATCATCAGGTCTGAGATCCTGGACGAGTCTGAAGACTACCGTGAGTTTGACCTTTGTTCTCTAACTCAAGAGCCCTCCCAGCAGCCTGAAAGATGTCTGATTCAGGGGCCAGTGGGTTTTAATGCTGCTGAAAACTAGCTAGAGCTCCATCAGACCTTATCTTCCTACTATGGTGTGGGCCATTGTTACCCTCCTTATAAGCCATGCAGACTGTCCCATTGTTGACTTTTTTGGCCCCTGTGTGAGCAGGGGCTTTGTAACAGCTCTCCATCACTGAAAGAAGTGTCTGCCCTTGACTGGCCAGTGCCTTTCTGCTGCTTTTGCTGGCCCACATTCTGTTGCGCATAGCTCCTTAACGCCTTCTTTGAACTGGGTGTGAAGCTCAATAGTAGAGTATCTATCTAGCTCGAATGGGGCTGGGTATGGTCACCTGCACCATATAGGCTTAAAAAAAAATTCCACGTCTTTAATACTAGCAAGGCAAAGTCAGGTAGCTCTGAGTTCCTGACAGAGGATGTATAGTAGACCCCGTCTCCAAAAAAATAAAAAAAAAATATTCTTTACAACCAGCTGCTGAGCAGGTCTTCTGTAGCAGACAGTCATGGGACCTTCCTCTTCTAAGGATGACTGCCAACTCTGTCGGGCAGACGCAGAGCCCATGCTTAATAGCTGGGGCCTCACATGGCCACTTGGGACCCTGTTCTGCCACACCTGTGTCTTCAATTCCTGAACCAGTGTAGGGTCACCAGGGTATCTGCTGCCGTTTGCTGTGGCTGATCTTCAAGCACTTGGATCTGAAAGATCTCCATAGCATCAGTCTCTTCTGCAGGAGAGCCAGACCTCCTCTGGGCATGGCTAGAAGTGTGGCTGTTGCCTCCTCTGTCCTAGGCACTGGGATTATAGTGTGGTGGGCATGGTAGCTCGGTGTCTTGCAGGGAGCAGTGCCAAGGATGTTTCCTTGGGGCCCTGGTGATGTCTCCCCTGAAATCCCTGGACCTTGGCAGGAAGGAGTGGATGGCAGTGCCATTGTCTCTGTTTGTGTTCATACTCGCGTGCTGATCACCACTCATGCCATCTTTTCTGCCTCTGCAGACACCAAGGTGAAGAAGAGGACTGTTGCCCTGAGCACCCCTCTTAAGCGGAAGGAGGAATTCTCCTTATTCAAGGTGTCTGATGATGAATATAAAGTAAAAATCTCGCCTCAGCTGCTCCTGGCCACCCAGCGCTTCCTTTCCCGAGGTGAGGGTGAAGGATGGTCCTTGCCCCTGGTCTCACCACCCAGAGGGTCAAGAAACCACCCAGACCAGACACCAGCTTGGCTTCTAGTGAGCTGGAGGCTCTCGAAGAGCATCTGCCTCCTTCTGCAGAGCTAGTGGGTGTCTCTTGATAAGGTGTGTTCTGGGAACCTCATCTGGCCCATGTTGTATGCCCTGCTTGGCGCTCTTGTATGGATTACCGCAGCCCAGGGACCACTGGGAGAGCCCAGGAGGCAGCAGGAGGCAGGTGTGATGACAGGCCATTTGGGCCCCAATGGACACTGTCCCTTTCTCCCACCGTGGAGCAGAGGTGGATGTGTTCAGCCCATTGCGAATCTCCGAGAAAGTCTTGCTGCATCTGCTGAAGCATCCCAGTGTCAATCAGGAGGTGAGGTTTGATGAGAACAACCGCCTGGCCGCACACCATTACTTGTACCAGCGCAGCCAGCCGGTGGACTACTTCATTCTCATCTTACAGGTAACCATGGTTGCCCAAACCTGGAGACAGATTCAGACAGCCACTCTTAAACAGTTGGGGCTGTGGTTTCTCCTGTACTTTCTTATATGATGGGAGAGATAACCTGTCCTCCTCTGTCTTCCTCCCAGGGCAAGGTCGAGGTGGAAATTGGGAAAGAGGGCCTGAAGTTTGAGAATGGGGCCTTCACATACTATGGAGTGTCTGCTCTGACAGCTCCGTCTTCAGGTAAGTCATGATTAGCAGACACTCTGGATGCTACAGCAGGTCTTCATGCCCAGGACACTGGCTTGGCAAGAGCCTGTGTCTCTGCTCCCCAAGGGGCTTCTTGTCTCTAGGCAGTGTAAGCGGGCAGAGCAGCATCTCTGCCTTGTTTATATTGGTAGCCCACTCAGTCCCTGCAAACGTTTCAAGGTGGCTTCTTCATGGTCTTCCATGTTCCCACCCATCTCTCAAAGGTGACTTAAGGGGTGGGCCCTAGAGGCTGTGCAGTTGTCCCATTGCCTTATACCGCCTCTGATTATTCCTTCCATAGCTCACCAGTCCCCGGTGTCTTCACGCCAGCTCATCTGCCATGACCTGCAGCCTGAACCAACTGAGAGCACTCGCTCCTCCACATACTGTCCTGACTACACCGTGAGGGCTCTTTCTGACCTGCAGCTCATTAAGGTGACTGTTTGGGCTACACATTGGTGCTACTTTAACTGACTTTGTGCTCCCAAGGGGCTAGTTCAGCTGATCACTGTGAAGTTGGAGAGTGAACTCAGCACAAGATGACAGGCTCACATCCCAAATGGTAGGACCTCCCCCTCTCCCTGGACTGTTGGGCTGTTGGGGTCTGGGCATGTCTGGAGGCCTTGCACCTGATCTCTCCATTATAGATCTTAAAATCTTAAAATTTGGCTGTAAAACAAAACCATGTGGCTCAAAGACTTTCTGCCCTTCACTCGTTTAAAGGTCGTGCTCATGCCTGTCTAGTGCAGGTCAGAGGTGGGAGCTGCTGTGTATCTATCTCACAGATTGCACCTGCTGTGTAATTTCTCTGTTCTCTAGGTCACACGGCTGCAGTACCTTAATGCACTCCTGGCTTCCCGAGCCCAAAGCTTGCCTCCGTCCCCAGAGAATGCTGAGCTCCACGCCATCCCAGGCAGCCAGACCAGGCTCCTTGGTGATAAGTCCACTGAGACAGCAGGTAAGCCCCACACGGAACATCCTGCAGTGTTGGGGTCCAGGGGTCACGGGAAATCCTGCTACTGTGCTGCTTGTGCTCCCTGCTCCCCTGTCTTGTTTCCTTGCTTCTCTGCCCATCCTTTCCCTTCTTGCTGTTTGGAGTAGCTTAAATTACTCGATCAAGTGGCACTCAAAATAGAGCAGAACACCTTTTCTCTCTGGCCTCTTAGAGATAACTTAATTAGTTCTTGATAAGTGGGGAAAATGTTCAGTTTAGAAACTCTCAGGTCACTTAGAGAATCAAGATTTGGCTTATTCTCGGCCCTGGCTTGAGGGAATACTTGCTGTGGAGCTGGGCCAGCACATGTTGGTAGTGAAGTTCTGTAGAGTTGGATGCAGAAAGCACTTGGGTTGGGGGTAGATTGCATTATGGGTAGGCACTGGGCTGCCTCAGAGTCTATGGTTTGGGTAATGAAGGCCAAAGGCTTTCTGTTGTTTCTTGAGTTTATTGATCCTTGCCAAACTGAACCTCGGAATTAGCTCTATTCTGCCACCCAAGGGACCCAAGTTCTTACCAGGTATTTACTCTGCAAGAACCATGTTTAGAGCTGACCCCATCTTCACCGGCGAAGCTGCCCACATCCTGAGAGGTGGGAATTGCTGGGTTTGTCCGACAGATGAGGAGTGGGGTTTGAGGGCCCAGAGCTAGACAGCCTCTTGGGGACTTAGGGCTGTGGTCACTGAGACCCACATTTAAAATCACAAACATGATCTTACAGTAGAAATTGCTTTTTTAATCAAGAGGTGACACAAGGCACAAAGGGCAGAAACCTCTGACCACCTGAGCCACCATGATGGCTCAGCTCCTATGGGCTCTGGCTCTAGGTATTACTAGGGACAGCTGTGAGGCATTGCCTTTCAGTCTTGGCTGCGGGCATGGGTCACCTTCCATTTTAAAGCAATGTCAATTTCAGAAAGGTATCTCTCACTGTGTTCACACAGTGGTCAGTGTTCACCATGGCATTTTGTGGAAAACCCCAAAACAGAAGTATACACAGTCACATTAGCCTTACCAAGACTTGTTTCTAAAACATGAATGTTTTCTGGCTCCAACCACTAACTCAGACTGCATGGGCTATATTCAAGGTATAAATGTGAACTGGGAGGATAGTTCTCCTTAAGAGTGTCTTCCTGGCTGTAGAGATGGCTCAGCAGTTAAAAGCACTGGCTGCTCTTCAGGGGTCCTGAGTTCAATTCCCAGCACCCACGTGGAGAGTCACAGCACCCGTAATGAGATCTGGTGCCCTCTTCTGGCCCGTAGGCATACATGCAAGTAGAACACTATACATACATACATACATACATACATACATACATACATACATACATACGGTCCCCTCTTCTGGCCTGTAGGCATACACACAAGTAGAACACTATACATAAATAAATAAACAAACAAATAAATAAAATCTTTTTTTAAGATAAAGAGTATCTTCCGCCAGGGATTTTTCTCCCCTTCCTCATTCTGTCCTCCCCCCCTTAGCTCCCTCCTCCTCGTTTCCTTTGCCTGCTTTTCTTTCCAGGTGCCGGGGGTTAAACGTAAAGCCTTGCACACCTAGGCCAGCATTCTACCATTTGAGCTGTACCTCTAGTCTGTAGAGAATTTGTAATCCTCTTGGCTTTGCCCATTCTTTGGACATCCTTTACAAAGAGTAATTTACAGTGGCTTGAGGGCCATTTCTTCCTTAATGGTTTATCTACCTCTGCCAATTTTCACCTGGGTGTGACCTGATATTTGCCTAACTCTGGGGTCTTCCTGTGTTTGAGTTACTGCACAGTGCTGCTTTCAGAGGGCACCGTTTAAACTAGTGCAGAGAGACTCAGTCCTGGTGGATTTGGGCACTAAATCCCTGGCAGAAAAGTGCTTTTGTTGAAATATTTGGAAGGTATAAGAATTTAAAATTGATGTTAGGGGTTGGGCCAGGTGGTGGCAGTTACACACCTTTTATCCCAGCACTCAAGAGGCAGAGGCCAGTGGATCTCTGAATTCAGGACAGCCTGGTCTACATAGTTCCAGGACAGCCAGGGCTATACAGAGAAACCCTGTCTTGGAGAAAAAAAAAGAAAAGAAAAACAAACAAACAAAAAAAACCCCACTTATATCAGGGATCAACAAACTATGGTGTTGGAAGCCTGGTTTGGCCAGGTTCCAGAGTTTATGAATAAGGTTTTATTAGAGTCCACCCATTTGTTGGGGTTGTCTGGCTGCCTCTGAGTGGCAATGGTGACTTGCAAAATGTAAACTCTTGGCCCTTTTCTGAGTTTTCTGACCCTGGGACTCCTGGCCCTGGCAGCCCTGTGATCGGGACTTCCCTCCGTGGTCCCCAGCAAGCCTTCCGCGTGGCGCCGAGGAGCTGAGGCCCACTGCCACTCAACAGCGTGTTTCCTCTTCTCTCTTCTCTCCGCTCTCTCAGCCTTCCCAGTAGGCCTTTCCCTCTTTGGCACATTTGGACACTGCAGTTGATAAATGACTGTGGACTAGTGAGCATTTTTTGTTTTAAGAAAACACCAAGGTAAATATCTGTTTCCTTTTTCTTTGATTTACTTTCCCCATCCTTTAGCTGTTGGCAGGCACTACAGACAGCTTCCCCAGGCAGTGGTGCGTTTCTTTTGGTGGGGGGAGTTGGGAGGGATACTGTATTTAATGTTTATGTATTTACATGACACACCTGTTAGTCCTGGAGCACAAGGCTTCCTTGTAGCACAGGGGCTCTTGATCATCCACGGAAGTTTCTTTTTGCCCAGCATAGCTGCCTGAGCCCCCAGGAGTCAGAAATACATAGCACCCCCTAAGTACCATGGCTCACACCTATAATCTCAGCACTCCAGAGGATGAGGCAGAAGAACTGCCTTGAGTTTGAGGTCACTCTGCACTGCATGGTGAATTCCAAGCCAGCCAGCAAGACTTTGTCTCAAAACAAAATAAGGGCTGGCAGTATAGCTCTGTGGGTAAAGATGCTTGCCACCAAGCCTGATGACCCAAGCTCAGTCCCCAGCACCTATGTGTAGAAGGTAAGAACTGAATCTCACAGGTTGTCCTCTGACCTCCATACATATGTCTCAACCCCTGCTGCCCCAAAGAAGTGGGGGAAGGGCAGACCCACAAACCAATGACATAAAAAATCAATAGCTTATCTTTGTCCTTTATGGGTGACATCTGCCCTTGGAATGAGTTTCTCTCTTGAGGCCTACTGACCATGTTCCTGACTCTGCTTTGATGGTTCCTGAGGTGTCCTGGGGGCCCATCTATCCAAGCTGTTTCTCTTTGTCCTAAAGGTTCAGTACTTTGTTTTGCTAGAGCCTGCTCTCTTGACTAGTGTGAATACCATTCTCTTTTTCCCCCCCTTAGGGTTCAGCAACAACAGACCTGGCATCCCAGTGGAGGAGAGCCCTGGGCAGAACCCAGCAGTGTAACTGCTTGTCAGGCAGCCCTGAGCTGGAAATGGACGAGCGTGTGGGGAGCTGGGGAGAGTCAATCAGGAGCTTCATGCCAGCCTGTCTCCACCTATTCTGGCCACGTTTTAGATGGCCATTATAAGATGTGGGTCCTGGGCCTGCAGCTGACCCTGCCTTCCCTTAGGAGATTGGATTGGCAGGTCAGTCCTTCAGAAGCCTGTGTCTGGGGATGGAAGGAACAGCATCATCTCTAGTCCCCAGCTTCTCCCCTGATGCTGTAATAGCACAGTGTCTATACCTCCCTGAGCTAGGTGCCATGCGAGTGCACAGTTACTGCCTTTACATGGCCTTGGCCTCTCTTTGTTTTTGGTTGGCCAACCCTCTGTTGCTGGCATCACTTTGTGAGCAAACCAAGAGTGCCGGCTTTAGATGGAGATTCAAATCTATGGCCCTGTCATGTACTTTTTGGCTTCCTTTACAATGCCATATTTTGATTCATACACTCCAGTTTTTTCCATGTGCCAAATCTAAGAGCACGGTTCCCCCAATAAATATGTGCCCTAGTTCTGCTCCCTCCTGTGGAGGTGGCTTCTCTGACTCCTTCTGAAGTCATAAGCAGGCTGGCCCAGTTACACAGTAGGAAGCCTGCCCAGCATGGCCCGGGGTCAGCTTGCATTTCTCCTCCACCTGTGCAGAGTGCCACTAATGGTAGTGTCAGTTTCTGTTGGAGGTCATGGGTGGAAGGCTAGAAGTCAGTGTTGAGTGACCGCTTATTGTACCTGCCTTGTACTTCTGTCCTAAGCCCAGGAGATGTGCCGCTGTACCGTGTGGTGAGCAGCAGTCAGGGAGGACTGTCTGCAAACCCGATTCCTCTTTGTCACCTGCTGAGAAGTCAAGGTTTTCTGTTTCCAGTGGTGGTGTTTTGGGGATGCAGGGGTGGGAAAGCTCTGTTTTTCTCTTCTAGTTTACCTACATTTTCCTTCAACAGTTTCAGCTCTGGGACCATAGGTTGGGGTGGGAAGGGAGATTTCTGGAACTTTCCTCAAAAGAATGTGGGTCCTGGTAAGTGAGACTTGCAGGCCAAGGGAACGGTGGTATGCTGAGAAAATATTCTCAAGGAATATGCTCTAAGAACAAACTCAGGTTGGAAGCAAATACTTAAATCATCTCTCCCCAGAACAGAATTTTGCATTTTGGCTGCACCTCAGAATCACCTGGCCAATTAGAACCTTCAATAGCTGGGCCCTGCTGGGCTTCTGAGGTAGTCACCATGAACACCAGGGTTATGGGCTTGAAATAGTGTTAGATGCATAGAAGAGTTCCACGTGCCCTGTACTCAGCTTCCTCTACTATTAACGTATTAAATAACCTTGTTACATTTATCAAAATTAAAATGCTAACATTGGTGCCATACTATTTTAACTGGAGACTTGATTTGGGTGTTACTTTTGTTTGTTCGTTTTGGTAATATCCTTTTCTGTTGCAGGATTCCAAGGTAGGATGCCAAAATTCACTTAGAGCTATTGTTTTCCTATTTACCTGACTCTGTATTTTATAGTACGTGCAGATTCATAGGGAGTTACAAAGATACGATCCATGCACCCTTTATCTGCTTTTCCTCAGTGGTCCTATCTCACAAACTAGAATGTAGTCTCAAAGCCTGGATTGGTGCAGATGGTACCTGGCACCTGTGTAGACCCAAGTCTAACCCACTGTCCTGCCACTACCAGGGTACCCCCTGGACTGCCACTCAGAGCCAGCGGCCCCATCCCTAAGCCCTGGCAACCATTCTTAGACTGTTCTCATCTCTGTTTTGTCATTTCAAGAATGTTTCAGGACTGTGCAGTGTGTGGCACTCAGCACAGTGCCCTGGGGATTGACCCAGCTCATTGTGTCTGTAGTTTGTTCCCTTTCTTGCCAAGTGGTGTTCCATGGTGTCTTGCCCCGTCAGAGGACATCTGGGTTGTTTCCAGTGTTTGGCCTTTTCTAAATAAAGCTGCTATGAACATTCATGTACAGAGTTTGGTGTGAAGATTGGTGTTGACTCTGGAGTACAGTTGCTAGGTTGTTTATCTTTTAAAAAGAAACTTTCAGGCCTTTGGCTGTAGCTGTGTACAACCTTCAATTCCTACATAAAGTATAGGAAGGATCCAGTTTCTCAAATCCTCCAGATGGTCATTGTTTTTTTTACTTCAGCTATAAGGTAAGTGAGATAAGTGACCACCAGAACCACTGTGGTTCTCGCCTGCTTTTCCTGATGGAATCCAGCACTATACATGAATCTGTTCATGTTTTCACTTTGGTGTCGTGTCTGTGTTCTTGCCCATTCATTTGCCGCCGCCCCCCCCCTTTTTTGTCTGAGAACTTCAGATTCTAAAACCCTTTGTTGGATGTTTGGTTTGCAGAGATTTTAAGCCTGTAGTGCTGTAGTCTAGATCTGAAGTGTCCCCTCAGGCCTGCGCACTAAAGACTTAATCCCTTTGAGGTCACTGGGCATGCCCTCAAAGGGACTGTTGGGGCCTTGGCCTCTTCCTCCCTCTCCCTGATGACTGTGAGGTGAAGAGGCCTCTGCCATGTTTTCCCTCCTTAGAATGTACATGGCCCAGAGGACCAGGCAGCCCCAGGCTCCTCTGAGCTGCCCATCTCAGTTGTACGCTCACAGTAACAGCATACTAACAGTGAGATTGTGTTCTTTTCTTTTTTTTTTTTTTTTTTTTTTGATTTTTCGAGACAGGGTTTCTCTGTGGCTTTGGAGCCTGTCCTGGAACTAGCTCTGTAGACCAGGCTGGTCTCGAACTCACAGAGATCCGCCTGCCTCTGCCTCCCGAGTGCTGGGATTAAAGGCGTGCGCCACCACCGCCCGGCTAGATTGTGTTCTTATAGCATGGTCTTATCTGGAACAAAGGTTTTTAATTGTGGTCAAATTCATTTTACCAAACTTTCTTTTGTGCTTTCAGCATATCCAGCTGTTCTAGATCTCAAAAATTGTCTACCTTTTTCCCTAACAGTTTGAATTCCTGTTCTACATGTAAGCTTGTGATCCATTTTAAATTAATATCTCCATAAATAAGGCTTGGTCACAGCTGTTTTGTAATTTATGAATATGAGTGTTTTGCCTGCATGTCTGTACATCACATACATGCTTAGTGCCTGCAGAGGCCAAAAGGCATCGGATCCTCCCTGGAACTGGAGTTAGGGGTGCTGAGAACTGAACCCCGGTCCTTTGGAGGAGCAGCCAGGGCTGGTGCTCTTTGCTGCTCAGCCCTCTCTGGCCCCCACAGCTGGTTTTTTGTTATTGGTATTTAGGGTTTTGTTTATAGGCTCAGGCTGGCCTCAAATTCATAAACTTGCTTTCTCTGGCTCCCCCCACCCCATTCCTTGTTTAGCCTAAGGATGTCCTTTTGTTGAAAAGGCATCTCTCCCTCTGTTGGGTGTATTTGTGTGTGGGGGGGGGAGGGACGGACTGTTTCTGAGTTGTCTACTACATCACCTTAGAGTGGATATATCATCCACTATACTCAGGATCACTGAAGTTGGACCCACTTTTCCCTTTTTCCCCCCATTAATTTTCTCTTAGGGTCTCAAGCTGGGTGTGATGGTGTGCCTTTAATCCTAGCACTCAGAGGCAGGTGGTTCTTTGAGTTCAAGGCCAGCCTGGTCTACAGGATGAATTCCAAGAAGAAACCTATTTTAACAACACCCCCCAAGGGGTGGGGAGGTGTCTCAGTCTGTGGGCCAAACTGACTTCACAGTCCCCCTGCCTCAGCCTACCAAGTGCTAGATTTATAACCATGGAACATCATGGTTACCTTCTTTTATTTTTCAGAATTTGGGTGTTTTTTTTCATATATAGTCTCAATGCATTGCCTGTGCTGTGTGCCTTGTCCCACACTGTGTTAAATCTAAGCTGCAACACAAAGCAATCTTCCTGAGGCCCTCCAAGTGCTGGGATTATTGGCAGGAGCTACCATGTATGGCTCAAAATTGCTTAGGGTATACATTTTCTTACAAAGTTTAGATAATCTTGTTTACACCGTTCTTAGATTTTGGTAAGAACTGTGTTAAGCCTGTATGTTTTCAACGTGGGAAGAGCTGACATCTTTTCATGTTGTGCCTTCTAGTCCATGAACATGTTATGTCTATGTCAACATTTTCATTTGTAGGCTTCAGCAGTTTACTTTTTTTTTAAGGTTTAAACTTAAAAAAGTTGTACTATGTTTTTTTTTTGTATCCATAATGTTCATTGGTATTAGGGAAAATCAGATTTTTGTTTATATTGTGTCATGAGGTCTTGGACTATTAATATTAAGGTAGGTATTTATCACCCATCACCTACCTAGACGTCCTTACAATTTGCTAGTATTTGTAGATAGCCATGTCCTCAACTAATACTTGGATCCTCCTTCCAGGGCTTCTGACCTAGTAACATTAGACATTAGGATTTTCAGAAAAGGTCTCACTGTGTAACCCTGGCTGGTCTGGAACTCAATATGTTGATCAGATTGGCCTTGGCCTCAGAGATAGGTTTGCCTCCTAAGTGCCAAGATTAAAGGTATGTGCCATCATACCCAGCCGACATCAGGACTTTTAAAAATTGTGGGTCCAGAACATGAGAGCCAAGTGCCAGGACCCTCTCTTCCCGCTCCCTGATATGTGTAAGGCATGCCTTGCATTTGGTGACATGAGTGCTGCACTGATCTCTGTCGTGGAGGATGACAAGGCCTTTGGTTTGGTTTTTCATGTAGCCCGATGCACTGCCTCCTCCCAGTGCCCATAAGACAACTCGGCTGCGGTGGGTAGTCAGTTTAATGAGAAAACAGTGTCCTGTATAAAAGGTAGCTGTGTGTCATGTAAGTGTCCTCATTTCTGAGGGCTCGTCATATTGAGTAGTCTTGAATGTCTGTCTTGCCCACGGCACAGGTTGTCTAGGTGCCCACTGTGTCACAACAGGGCAGGGCCTGCCCACAGAAAGGTTTGTGCCTTTAGGAGGGAGCACTAGTCTTTCACATAGTAACGGGCAGAGAGGCTGCCAAAATGAACGTCAGCTCAGAGCTGTGTGAGGGAGGCAAAGCCTTCACCTTTTAGCCCTTTGTTCAGCCTGTGGCCTCAGTGGAGGGCCCAACGTCAACTTTCTGGCATATTAGGGGCCAGCCCTGCCAGTAGTACAAGTGCACCAGTGAACTGGAAACAGCTGGAAGGGGAAGGAGCATGTGCCTGTGTGAAGTCCTCATTACACTACCAGCTGGCATGGGTCTGTGACTATGTCCTACAGCAAGGTGCTCGACTCAGTGTGCAGGGCACAGAGCTTGGTTCAGGTGCTTTCCCCAGTACCAGGGGGGCAATAGAGCCTCAGGTAAGCTAGGGCTGCGGGCCGCCGCCCCAAAAGTTGAGTGGGCCACAAGCAATCCCCAGCACCTGGCACCCTACCCTCACATAAGACAAGCAGAGCTGCCCTTTAGGTGGGGCTTTCCCAGAGTACACACTAGTTCCAGTCCACCAGTCTCCAGCTTCTGGGGCAACCTGGTAGGCACTGACATCCGAGGGCTGCGATCCTGTTGTCATGCCCCTCAGCCTGCCAGAACCACCCCCAGAGTCTGGAGATGAGAGGTGCCTAGAACTACTCCACATGCTCTCAGGGTTGCTGCTGATAGGAGTGGAGTCCCTGGAGAAACTCCACCTAAAGGACAGCGTGAGCGGCACCAATGCCTGGCACTTAGGTAGCCTGTTTCTTCTCTTGTACCCTGCAGCTGCTGGCCACATAGAATCTCTACAGAACAGGCCAAGGCCAGTCTCCTGATCTAAGGATTGGTAGACAGAGGCCTAGACCCAGCTGTGGGTAGTGCCGGTCTGTTCACTTCCTGTTCTGGCTTTTGCTCTTGTCTGGATCCACTTCTTGCTTATGGTTCTGCTCCAGCCGTGACAGGGAACACAGTCTCCCTCACTGAAACCCAGGGGGCCTGTTCTACCTGCTGCCTCAGGCAAAGCAGCAAAGCCAGCGGAATCAGGGACTGGAGCAGAGAACCACTTAGAGGTGGGTGGGAAAGTGGGTGTGGAATGGTAGTTAGGAGTGACCCACAGGTCAAAGTCATCAGCACCGGGTACGGGGGTGCCCCACATGGGCCTGTAGTGCTTCCCGGATACCCCGCTGCCAGTCTCGTGCCAGCTGCACTGGTGTCAGGGAGGCCTGTGAACAAGGATACTGAGTCAGTCTGTCTCCAGGTACTCACCCCGACCTCAGCACAGGTGCCTGCCTGGCACTCACCACATTCTTCATGCCCAACTTGGCTCCATAGAGCAGCAGCAGCTTCGTAGCTTTGTGGTGCCCATAGCGCACAGCCTCATGGAGTGCTGTGTCCCCTTCCTGTGGAGAGACCAGTTGGTCACTGCTATAGGCCCAATGCTGACACAGATGGCCTCCGGCCTGCCCTAAGCTGCTCACAAACACCCACCTTATCCTGTGCATTGATGTGGGCGCCACACTCAATGAGGTGCTCCAGGCAGTCAGTGTGGCCCGTGCGCACTGCTACATGAAGAGGGGTGCTCCAGATCTAGGGAGAAGTGGGGTGCAGTGCTGGATCTGGGCTGGCCATTCCACCCCACCCAAAAGGGCTGTGTCTTCTTCCAATGGGAACATCTGTTCCTTGTATGCTAATGTCTGTCCCTAACAGATTACCACCCAAAGCGGCAGTGGTCCCTCACCTTGTCCTGTGCATTGACCCGAGCCCCCTGGTTAAGCAGCAGCTTGAGAATGTCCAGGTGTCCTCCACGGCAGGCCCAGAATACAGGCGTTCTGTCCAGCTGCACACAAAGCACCAAGGTGTTCTGACCCGCTGGGTTGCAGAGCCTAACTAGAGCCTCCACATTCCCCGTCCCGTTTCTCACCAAGTCCCGTGCCTCTATAGCAGCCCCTGCCGCCAGCAGCTTGTTCACTAGCTGTCTGTGGCCCTTCAGACAGGCCCAGTGCAAGGCTGTGCGGTGGAGCTGGGAGGAGAAACAAGATTAGGCCGAGAGCAGAGCTACTCCTTAGAGCCACCCACCCCCACCTCTTCTGTTCCTAGAACAGTTCGGAGTTACCCAGTGTCCCAGGCGAGGACTAGAATGTACAAGATGGCACATCCAGGTGTCGGAAATGCAGTCACCCACCCCCTACCTTGTCATGGGCATTGGGATCCCCTCCATCTGTCAGGTACTTGTCAATCAGGGCTTCCTGGTTCTCGGCAGCTGCCTTCAGGAACGTGTCCAGGTCCACTGGCTCCAGTGGGACCTGGGGCTGCGGCTGGGCGAGCAGAACAAGGCGGAACTAAGTTACTCCCTGGCCCTCAGGCACCTGTCACTTCTGCTTTACCAGTCTGGCCCAGCACACCAATTCTCGGGGGATAAAGAATGAGAAATGGGTGTTTTGCACTGATTGTTCCCATACTCTGGTTCATATGCTGAATCTTAATCCCAGTATCTCAGAATATGACCTTTTTGAAAATAATAGTCATTGCATGTGTTAGAGTAGGGTAGACCCCTTTCTTGTATTACTGATGTCCTTATGTCAAAGACACTGGATACAGGCAGACACACAGCATGAGGAAAAGGTAGAGACGGGTCGTGTGTCAGACCAGGAGGCACTAGTGCCAGCAGCCCTGAGAAGCTGAGCAGGTGAGTGGATGCTGAAGAATAGCCCTGCAGACTACACATCTAGCTCTGAACAAACTGGAATGGCTTGTTTGTGTGGCTAAGTCCTCAGTGGCCAGCACTTGGTTACAGCTGGCTGCCTGTGAGACTTAATTTGGCCGGATCTAGAGTCATCTAGGAGGCAAGCCCTTGGACACATCAGTGAGAGGTTATCAAGGTTAGGCCCGCTGCTGCAAACCACTCTAAATGTGGGTAGAACCTTTTGATGGGCTGGGGTCCTAGGCTGAGGAAAAGGAGACAGCCAGGAAGTGAGCATTGGGGCTGGAGAGGTAGCTCAGCAGGTAAAACCACTTGTTGCTCTTGCAGAAGATTCGGGTCCAATTCCTAGCACCTACATGTTGCTTTACAACCATCTACCTGTACAGAGCATTGATGCTCTCCTCTGACCATCAGGCATGTACACGGTGCACATGTGTACATACAGGCAAGCACTGGTACACAGAGTCAGTCTCTCAGCTCCCTCAAGCTCCTGCCGCCATGCTTTCCCCGCAGCAGTGAGACAGTTAACTATACTCTGGAGCGCCATGCTTTCCCCGCAGCAGTGAGACAGTTAACTATACTCTGGAGCAGTGAGCCAAAATAACCCTTAAGTTGCCAGGTGTTTTGTTGCAAGAAGCTAAGGCGCTAACCCATTGCCCTATAGAAGGAGAAGAAAGCCCGCAAGCATTCCGTGCAGCTCCCCATGCATTGACTAAGTAGCTACAGCCCCTAGATCATTCTTCCCAGGCCCCCAAGACGGGAGGCCATCTCTGCCTCTGGAACACCAGCCTTCCTCACTCACCTCAACCACAGGCTCAGGTTCCCTGGGGGGGACTTTGTGTCTCAGTCGCTTTTCTCTTCGTCTTTGAAGCAAGTTTTCCAAGTCTTTCATATTGTCCAGAGTCAGTCTGGAGCTGTTAAATATTTCCAGCTAGGGCAGAAGACATGCCCAGGCCAGACATCAGTCACCGGGTAGGGTCTCAGGGCAGGCTCTGCTCTAGGTCCTCATTGCTCATAGTCACCCACACTGCCCAACCCCTTTCCAAGGCACTTACTTTCTTTTTCTTCTCTTCTTCCAACTTCAGTTTCTCCCGGGCCACGGCCTCTTGGGGTCCCAGCCTCCAGTCCCTAGGCCAGCCTCCAGGATCGGGAACTCTATGTCCAAACTCCAACACTTTCCTATCAGCTCTTTCTCCACTTACCTGCAGGACACGTGGAATAGATTAAGGAACGGGACCATTGGAGGGCTGCTTGGGAATCAGTTGTGGGACACAGCAGGATGGCTGAGATCCGACATACAAAGGTCAGTTTTGAATCTGGGAGTTAGCCTGACTCTTCCTGTTGAGCATTTCCTGGTGGGCTACAATGCTGGTGCAAACACACACGCACGCACGCGCGCACACACATACACACACACACACACACACACACACACACAATCTGCAGTTTTTACCAACTGTGGCAGTGGCCAAGGCCAGGGGATTTGCTGTCAACTATCAGCAAATCACAGAGTGAAGGGAGGCTGGTGTCTGTCTATATTGGGTTCATGCCTGGGAGCTCAGACAGATGACACCTTAGCTTCCACCCTGGGCTTCTCTGCCTCGATTCCTATGGCATGCCATACTGCCACCTGACCCAAGCTTAGACAAGAGAAGCTCCTTGGCCAAATTCCAAATCCCTGCGTTCAGCCCTTGGGTCTTAGAGTATGTTTCTGCCTCTGTAAAATGGGCTCAAACCATCCCCGAGAGTTGGTCACAGCTGATACCCAGCCAGCCCCTTAGCCATCCAGGGAGCTGGGGAGCAGGGAGGAAGGTGCAGGCTGTGGGTGAGAATGCTGCAGAGAGGAACAGAAGATCCCAGGCTTTCCTCTAACTCATCAGCTTCAACAGCCTCCTGTCTCCTGGAGTGGGCTTTGCGGTCCACCTCCCAGGAGCCAGCTGGGGCCACTGCACCCCAGTGAGGTATACGTGCCTCATGTCCACCATGCTCTGCCACCAAACTGACACTGCGTCACTTTCTCTCACTGCCCATGGAACACGAAGAATACCACCCCTAAAGTGCCAGACCCTCCAGAACGTTCCAACCAGATGATACAGCTATATCGTGGATTCCAGAGTAACTCACCACTTCCTGGTTCTTTCCCACCATCCAGACAAAGGCACACCTACAAACTTGGGGGTGCAAGTCTATGACCGAGTGCTAACCTCGCATATGTGAAGCCCCAAGATGGACCCCCAGTACCACACTCACCAAAAACAAACAAACACAAACTCAGTAACACAAGGGTTTTCCCATTTACTACCGCCCGGCTTCTTTCCCATTTGTCTCCCTTCTCTTGATACCCGCTAACATGAGAACTGGGCAGGAAAGAACCATGCTGTCTGCCCTCAGCCAGCTGTAAAGTCTAACCACCTACACCTTGTGTTGAGTTACTGGTGAGGACCAGTAACCTGCCTTGCGTCCTTACCAACTGCTGAATGCTGATGAAGTCCATGGTCCCCCCCCTTGCTCTCCACACGCCCAGCGAAGGGAGCAGAGTGCTCAGCCCTTTTATGGGAGCGCTCTCTCTTGTGGGTGGGGAAGGACAGAGCTTGTGCCCAGACCAGATGACTCTGGGGCCCTGTCACACTAACCAAAATACAGTCTGGGAACATGGCCCACTGAGGGCAGGAAAAGGGGCTGTTGGAGCTGAGTCAGCAACCTCCTCAGACACCTACTACCTTGCACCTGCCACACACCCCATCTACCAGAGAGTCATTTTACCACCACATGGGCTGGGATGCCTGGGCCAGGCCCAGGGGAAACATTTCTTACTCTTCTGAGTTCAGAGCCCACTGGTGGGACCCAGACTCACAATGGAGATCGGGCTGCCTGTGCCACTGCCAAGACCAGCTTAGACCCTGGGCACAAGGCAGGCATCCAGAGGACCTCAGGAAGGACAACAGAAGAGGCTGACCTAATGCCTTGGGAATTCTCCTGGACCTACATGATGAAACTGGGTTTCTCTGGCTAGTTTCAAGGCTGCCCTTCCCTCCCAGATTTGTCCTTCAGCACATGGTGTCCTGCCCCAGCCTGTCATCGGTCCTTATAGGGCTGAAGAAGCCTTCTAGGTCCACACCAGATACTCTCTGGGCAGGAAGCATGCCCTTCACCAGGGCAAGGGAGACCCGCTCCAAGTCCCGGGCTGTAGCAATGATCATGACAGCCAGCCACAAAGCAAACTGTCTTCAGCCAACAAAAATCAAATTCCTAATTCTTCAGAAGCCAGAAATGTTTTTCACTCTACTATGCCCCAAATTCCAACTTGACCTTTGCAAGGAAATCAGATACCCAGTAAACAAGACTCCGGCATGAAAGCAAGATGAACAGGGAGACCCAAATAAGCACAAGGGGAAAATGTGGTTAAAGGAGGCCCAGAGACCACAGAGAGTTACCAGAGCGCCTGTTGTCCACGTCGGCCTCATGAATTTAAGAGAATTTAAGGAAATGCAACTTTTTTTTTTTTTTTTTTTTTTGGTTTTTCGAGACAGGGTTTCTCTGTAGCTTTGGAGCCTGTCCTAGAACTAGCTCTTGTAGACCAGGCTGGTCTCAAACTCACAAAGATCTGCCTATCTCTGCCTCCCAAGTGCTGGGATTAAAGGCGTGTGCCACCACCGCCTGGCTGAAATACAACTTCTTAAAGAAGCCCGGGTCTTTCGGTTTTTGTTTTCCCTTGTGAGGAGGGAAGCAGTTACTCCGTGGGAAGGGAGGCTGACAAGAAAGTTGGACTAGCTCTGCCTCCACTGTCCCACGTCTGATGAAGCTGGGCATGGTTGAGCATTATTCTAGTACTTGGATGGGTTTGGTGGAGCACCTCAATCCCAGCATTTGGGGGCAGAGACAGGAGGATCTCTGTGTTCAAGACCAGCCTGGTCTACAGAGTCAGTTCCAGGAGGCCAGGATTACGTAGAAAGATCTGTCTCAAACAGACAAACAAAGAATAAACAAACAAAATGCCTCGCACTGAGATGGCTGAAGAAAGACGGCCTTGGGGTTAAAGTTTCGCAGTTGCTCAGATACCTGTATCCAAACCAAAAAAAAATTTTTTTAAAGGAAAATGATAGTTTTTACCACACAGAGGTAACTGGTATTACATCTCTAGGTCAAAAAAGAAAAAAAATACTTACTCTCTATTTTTAAAACAAAACTAAAGACCTATTTGATTATTCTTGCTTTTGTGGTCCAGGGAAACCACATCTTCCCAGCTCTCCCTCGTGTCTGCATGGCACATGCCATCTGCAAATTGTCACACTGTGGGCACCACGTGGCCCTCTTGCCACACTGCCACCTCTACATTCCAGTGATGTGCCGAGCCCGACCCCTTGCTGCAGGGGAGCAGGTCAGTTGTGTCTTTTCTCTCTCAGTAGGTCAGTCTTGTGCTCTCCCCTTCTCTCCCTTCTGTCTATCTCTGTCTCTCTCACAAACACACAGTCTCAAACTGTAGCTCAGGCTAGCCTCAAGCTTATAATTCTGCCTAAGCTCCTGAGTCCTGGGATTACATGTTCGCCGCCATGGTAGGCGCTCTCTTTTTAAATATACACTATATATATATATACATACATATATATGTATATATATATGTATGTATATATATTTTGTTGTTGTTGTTTTTTCGAGACAGGTTTTTCCAGCCTGTCCTGGAACTAGCTCTTGTAGACCAGGCTGGTCTCGAACTCACAGAGATCCGCCTGCCTCTGCCTCGCGAGTGCTATTAAAGGCGTGCGCCACCACCGCCCGGCTTATACACTGTATTTTAATGCATCTCTTGTTCTGTCAGTGCCGGGGAACCCAGGGCCTTGGGCCCTACTGCACAGTTTGTAAATGAGTCTGTAAATAGACAACTCTGTAATCAAGAACAAATCTTCCTATGTTGCTACAAAGAAGTCAAAACTACTCGCTCTGCTCACTTAAAGAGGTATTGCTACATTGCTGTCTATGGTGTGTGCACCAGTTTCCATGACCAAAAGCCAAACAACTCAAGGCAAGTGACAGTGCAAAAGACAATTTTAATATCCATATATGAAGCCTATTTCATACACGTTTCTCTATATGCATATAACCAAAGCAAAGGCTCGATACGCAAAGTTCCTGGGAATGAATAGAAGCATGGCAATATATGTGGTATACACATAACTATAATCCCAACACTCAAGACGTTGGGGCCAGAAAATGGCTCCAGGTTGAAGGAAGGCTAGCCTAGACTACACAGCAAGAACAAAACCATGTCAAAGAGGAACGTCAGGGACAGGTGTGCAGTCTCACTGGCAAGCTGTGCAGACCAAACAAAAAAGCAATTATAATTACCTGGGTTTTTTTTGAGACATGGTTTCTGTAGCTCTGGCTGGCTAGAGCTCCAACGGATCTTCCTGCCTTGGGGGCCATGACTAAAGGTGTGTGCAACGGCACCTGGCACAACCACACTCTGTAAAACCGGACTTCTAGAACTGAAATTCTGGAATAAAAGTCAGTATCAGCCAGACTTTGGGACTGGCCACCGTTTCTCCACATTGTGTTAGGGATTGAATGGTAGGGCTTTTGCACGTCAGGCGAGCGCTCCACCACTGAGCGACAGCCCCTTTTTATCTTCTGAGACGGGGTCTATGCTGCCCAGGCTGACCCACACTGCCAGGCCAGGCCCAGCAGCGAGCACTCCCTGTGCTGCTTGTAGTGCCCCGCATCCTCACTGGAGAGCACAGAGCTCCTCAGACCTCCAGGAACCCTGAGGTAGGCCTATTCCAGTCACTGTCATCTCACAGACAGGGAGGCTGAGGAACAGGCAGGTAAAAAGAGAAAACTGCACCATTTGGCTAGAAAGCAGTTGCTGTTAGACACTGTATTTTCTTCTAATACTTCAAAGTTTTGCATTTTTATATTTAGGACTCTATCTGGAAATTTATCTTTGTCTGTAGAATGATGTCAAGATATAAGCTTTATTTCCATCCAAATGGATAGCTGTTTCTACAAGGACTAACTTATATGATCACCTGTCCAGGCTCACAGCCGTCAGCCCTCCCAAGCCTTCCTGCTGCTCCCACACCAGCTAGACAGGGGCTCTTCCGGGCAGTCTGGCCCTGGTCCCATCAGGCAGCACGATGCTGAGCAAGGCAGGGTGTGGAGAGCTGTCTGTGTACCCTTCAAGGGCAGCCAGAGACGGGAGGCGGAGCCTCAGCTGGCCAGCAGGTCCCTCAGGCCACTGTTGCAGGGCAGCAGATCACATGCTTTGCGATCCCGGACAGCCTTCAGGGCTGGGCTGTGTTGTAACAGGAGGGAGCAGATGTCCTCGTGACCCTTCTCTGCGGCCTGTGGGGGGGGAGGGGGAGAGAGAGAGAGAGAGAGAGAGAGAGAGAGAGAGAGAGAGAGAGAGAGAGAGAGAGAGAGAGAGAGAGACACCTGAATCAAAACATGATCCAGAGCTGGGCCCTGCACTTCCTTCCTTTTGGGGACCTGCTTAAGAAAGTGTCCAGGAAACAGGTGCCTCCGAAGTCTAAGCACACTAAAGTTCCCACCAAAACGCCATGCCTTATACACAGATTTGCGAAGCACCTGGGGCAGTCTGGGCAGCTACTCATTAGTTCTGGTTCTAGTTCAGCTGCTCTGGAACTTTCTGTGTGGACCGGACTAGCCTTGAACTTCTGGCAGTCCTCCACCTTCAAGTGTTGGAGTTACAGCTACTGAAGCAGCCATGTTTGGGCTTTTGTGCATGTCGGACAAGCAACCCACCACTGAGCTACAGCCCCGCTTTTTATCATTTGAGTCAAGGCTGCTCCTGTTTATGTCTTGTTTTTTTAAAGATAGTTTCACCATGTAGCCCTGGCTGACCTGAAGTTCACTATGTATATCAGGCTATATGTATTTACTGCTATCTGCCTGCCTGTGCCTCCTGAATGCTGAATTTAAAGGTATGTGCCATCATGCCTAATCTTTCTTTTTCTTTCTTCCTTCCTTCCTTCCTTTCTTTTTTCTGAGACAGTAGTTTTTTGATTTGTTTTTTGGTTTTTTTTTTTGTTTTTTCGAGACAGGGTTTCTCTGTGGCTTTGGAGCCTGTCCTGGAACTAGCTCTTGTAGACCAGGCTGGTCTCTAACTCACAGAGATCCGCCTGCCTCTGCCTCCCGAGTGCTGGGATTAAAGGCATGCACCACCACCGCCCGGCTGACAGTAGCTTTTTGAGAGAGAGTCTCACTGTGTTGCTCAAGCTAGCCTCAAACTCACAATTCTCCCGCCTTGGCCTCCTGGGGTGCTTTTCCACTCACCTCACCCCTGCCCCCCAGCTTAGCCTGAAATATATATATATATATATCTCCTTTGCCCAGTAATCATTCAGGTCTTTATTCAGCTGTCCCACAGTTGCCCATCACCCCAGCACTGAAGCGAGTGCAGACAAGAGGCTCTCTGGGGCTTGTTGGCTTCCAGCCTGGCTGAGAAAACTTGAGCCCCATGTTCAGGAAGAGACGCCTATCTCAGAGGAAAAGGCAGGGGCTGACAGAGCAGAACACCCAGTGCTGACTTCTGGTTCCTGTACAGGCACGTGCATCTGCACGCAGATGTGTGCGTGCACTCACAGATACGTGTACACAAAGAAATCATGTTTTAAATTCTGTGCATGTGGAGGGGGGTATGTGTAGATGTGTGCAGTAGCCTGCCAAAGTCAAAAGAGGGCAGCAGATTTCCTGGCTGCAGTTACAGGGTGTTGTGAGCTGGGGACTGAACTTAAATCCTCAGCAAGAACAGTATACACTCTTGGGCTGGAGAGGCTCAGAGGTAAAGCCCAATTCCTAGCAACCACTTGGTGGCTCACAGCCATCTATATTGAGATCTAGTGCCCTCTTCTGGCCTGCAGGCAGAACACTGTATACATTATACACCGTAAATAAATAAACCTTTTTTTTTTTTTTTTTTTTTTTTAGTTTTTCGAGACAGGGTTTCTCTGTACTTTGGAGCCTGTCCTTCCTGGAACTAGCTCTTGTAGACCAGCTGGCCTCGAACTCACAGAGATCCACCTGCCCCTGCATCCTGAGTGCTAGGATTTAAAAAAAAAAAAAAAGAATAGTAGTACACATTCTTAACCACTAAGCCACCCCTTTAGTCTCCACAAATTAGTAAATTAAGTTTTTTTGTCTAAAGACAGGGTTTCTCTTTGTAACAGCCCGGGCTGTCCTGTAACTTGCCCTGTAGACCAGGCTGGCCCCGAACTCACAGAGATCTGCCTGCCTCCTGAGTGCTGGGATTAAAGGCATGCACCGCTATTAGGAAGTATTTTTAAGAAACAAAAGACGCCGGGTGGTGGTGGCACACACCTTTAAACCCAGCACTTGGGAGGCAGAGGCAGGCAGATCTCTGTGAGTTCGAGGCCAGCCTGGTCTACAAGAGCTAGTTCCAGGGAGCCTCCAAAGCTACAGAGAAACCCTGTCTCAAAAAACAAAAACAAACAAACGAACAAAAAGACTCGAGCTTCTACACCTGTCAAGGATTTAACAAAACCCAACATGCAACTGTTCACTCCACGCCTGTGGTGTGTCCAAAGGCTGCACACTCCACAGAAGCCAGCTCCAGCTGCTGCCTCTGGTGAGCCAGACCTCAAAGAACAGCCAGTGGGCTTAACCTCTGAACCTCTCCAGTCCAAGAGTGTATACTGTTCTTGCTGAGGATTTAAGTTTAGTCCCCAGCTCACAACACCCTGTAACTGCAGCCAGGAAATCTGCTGCCCTTTTTTGACTTTGGCAGGCATCTGCACACATCTACACATACCCCCTCCACATGCACAGAATTTAAAACATGATTTCTTTGTGTACACGTGTCTGTGAGTGTCCAAATGTGACTTGGGAGGAAAGGCTTTATTCTGGTGCTGGTTGTTGCTCATCATGAAGGGAAGTTGGGGCAGGGACCTGGAGGCAGAAACTGAAGCAGAAGCTATGGAGGGATGCTGCCTACTGACTTGCTCCTCACGGCTTGCTCAGCCTGCTTGCTTCTTCTCCTTCTTCCTCTCCCCCTCTCCCTCCTTCTCCTCCTTCTTTGAAGCAAGGTTTTTTTGTGTAACCCTGACTATCCTGGAACTCACTCTATAGACCAGGCTGGCCTCAAACTCAGAGACCCACCTGCTTCTGCCTCCCAAGTGCTTGATTTAAATGCATGCACTTCCATGCATGGCTTTTTAAAATGTCTTTACTTTTTATTTTATGTGTGTTTTGCTTGCAGCTAGAGAGTCAGAGTCATTGGAACTAGAGTCACAGATGGTCTGGGCCACCCTGTGGGTACTGGAATTGAACCTGGGTCCTCTGTAAGAGCATCCAGTGTTCTTAGCTACTGAGTTATCTCTCCAGCCCCTGGCCTGCTTTATTTTTTTTTTTTAATATTTATTTATTATGTATACAGCATTCCTTCCATGTATGCCTGCAGGCTGGAAGAGGGCACCAGACCTCATTACAGATGGTTGTGAGCCACCATGTGGTTGCTGGGAATTGAACTCAGGACCTTTGGAAGAGCAGGCAATGCTCTTACCCTCTGAGCCATCTCTCCAGCCCCACCTGGCCTGCTTTCTTATCCTACCCAGGACAACCTGCCCAGGGATGGCCTGGCCCTGGTGAGGTGAGCCCCTTAGTGAGGTGAGCCCAACCACTTCAATCCTTCATCAAGAAAATGCACTCCAGACTTGCCCACACCTTGATCTTATGCAGGCATTTCCTCAGCTGGCAGCCACTCTGTCCAAGTGAGTCTCGTTCATGTCAAGGTAACAAAACTAACCAACATGCCAGGAGCCCGGAAGCCAAGGGCAGGGCACAAACAGCTGAGAATGTCTGGGAACCAGGAAGGTTCTACAGAATTGCTATATACACTATAGTCCAGAAAGAAAGGTAGAAATACGGCCTATGACAACTGGGAGGGGAAAAAGCTGGATGGGTTGGGGCAGGCTTAGGATCAGTTCTCAAAAGACAAGGGCAGGAGGACTGATTGCCACTAAGTTCGAGAAGACCCTGATCTGCTATAGTTCTAGGTTAGCCAATGCCACATAGTAAAACTCTGGTGGGAGGGGGGAGAGGGAGGGAGAGAGGTAGGAAGGGAGAACCTGGTTCAAGAGAGGAGGGCGGGGAGTGGAGAGGCTTCCATTTGGAAAGCCGTTTGTGACACACAGAGACAGTGAGTACAAGAGGATGGAAAAGACAGAGCCTGAGAGCTGAGGACAGAACTGAGGCCATCAGGAGCTGAACCCAGCTGGCTTTGTGGGATAGCTCCTTGGACCTGGGAAAAGCAAGCCTGGGGGGGGGGGCGGAATCCATGGAAGGTAGGGTTTGATGGGAACTCTTTCAAAGTCACAGCACTGGTGGAAAATCAGAGCTGGGGCAAGGAAGGATTCTATCTATAAATATATACATAAATCACATCTTTAAGATGCATGCGTGGGTTGAACAAATAGTTCAGTGGTAAAGGACTTGCCCAGCAATCCCCAGCACGAAAGAAAAAAGAAAGAAAGAAAGAAAACAAGTGAGTGATCGAGCAAGCAAGAGAGGGAGCGACTGGAAAAGTGGAGGCCTGGAGGAAGAGCCTAGAGTACTGAGTCCCAAAAATAATCATCCTGCCTATGCCTAGAAAGTGGGTGGTAGAGAGGTCAAGCAGTACTGGTTTAAAAAGCTGATTACAAGGGAGCGCCTTTGCAATTCGCCACTGGGGAGAGAATGAACTCAGACACAGGAGAACGGCTAGAAAACTACTTTCCTAAGGTGCTGACAGGCAAGCACTGAGACCCCAGGTGGCTTCTCTTCGCTATGCTTTTCCATTTTCTGCAATGAGCACTGTGATCTTGGTCGTCAACTGGGTGGGACTTAGAATCTCCTAGGAGGTGTGAGGGCATTTCCAGAGACCTTTAAGCTCATGAGCACAAGCTCCATCCAGCTCATGGTTGGAGCGCCTGCATTCATTTCAAGACCTGCTGTAATCCCAGCAGGAAGAGGCGGGAGGATCAGGGTCATCCCACACACAGCAAGTTTGAGGCTAATCTGGGTTATGGGAGCCTATTTCAAAAGACAAAACAACAACTTTAAAGTGAGGTGAGGTAGCACGCCTCAGGTCTCGGGGGTAGAGACAGGAATGACTTCAAGGACCGCCAGGGCCAGAGTGAACCCTTGTCCTCTGTTTCCTTGACTGTAGATGCAGTGTGGGTGCAAGATGGCTCAGAAGGTAAAGGAAGTCACTTGCCACCAACCTGTCGGTATCAGTTTGATCCCTTGGTCCCCTGTGTGGAAGGAGAGAACTGACTTCTGAAAGTTGTCCTCTGATTGCGTCATGCCCTCCCTGTCCTGCTCCCCCACGCAAATATAGACATCACGTGGCCAGCTGCCTCGCGCCCCTAGCCTCCTACTGCTGTTGTATAGCTGCCAGGATAGACTGCATCCCCTACCTTGACATGGGTGTGGTGGCACACTGCCTTTAATCCCGGCAGCTGGAAGGCAGAGGCCTGTGGATGTCTGTTTGTTCAAGGCCAGTCTGGTCTACATAGTAAGTTCTAGGACAGTCAGGACTACATAGAGAGACCCTGTCTCAAAAAAAAAAAAAAAAAAAGAAAGAAAGAAAGAATTTTGTCACAAGAAAGCAATGAGAAAAGTAACTAATACATGAATAAAATTAAGGAAAAGAAGGTACGAAAGAGACAGGGACATACCTTATGTAGGCTGGTCATGCCATCATCATCAACCAGCCGAGGGTTGGACCCATGGGAAAGCAGCAGTCGTGCAATTTCCGTGTGCCCACAGTAGCTGGCCCGGTGCAAGGCTGTGGCACCCCCGTGGGTCTGGGCGTCACACTTTGCTCCACTTTCCAGCAGAAATTGGCAAACAGCATAGTGCCCATTGCGACTAGCATAGTGCTGCAGGGGGCAGAAACGGAAGTCAGACAGCAGCAAAGTCCTGGCGGGTGACAGGGGCACTGGGATGGTAAAGGCACTGGCTGTCCAGCAAGGGGCAGACCTGGAACCAGCTCAGAGACACTGTGCTCTTCCACTAATTAAAATACCCAGCTGCTCATGATGCTGCCAAAATAAAAAGGGGAGGGTGGCTAAGGATACAGCGTAGGAGGGAGAGTGCTTAGCATCATGGCGGCACAAGCCAGGGTCTGTAATCCCAGCAGGAAGAAGCAGGAGGATCAGGGTCATCCCACACACAGCAAGTCTGAGGCTAATCTGGGTTATGTGAGCCTACTTCAAAAGACAAAACAACAAACTTTAAAGTGAGGTGAGCTAGCATGCCTGTAACCTCAGTACTGGGGTGGGGGGGGGCAGGAATGACTTCAAGGACAGCCTGGGCCAGAGTGAACCCTTACAAAAGCTAAAAACCTAAGAGCCAGTGAGATGACTCATTGGCTAAAAGTACTTACTACCAAGTCTGGTGACCTAAGTTCTATCCCCAGAACTCAGTGCAAGGAATGGAACAACTCTCCAAAGTTGTCCTCTGACCTCCACACATGCCCTGTGACAAGCTCGTGCCCGCTCGCAGGCTTGCACATGCGCGCACACCACACGCACACACGCACACGCACACACACACACACACACACACACACACACACACACACACACACTGCGGGCTCGCACATTCACATGCCGTGCATGCTTGCACACGCGCGCGCACGCGCGCGCACACACACACACACACACACACACACACACCACACACACACGCACCACACACACACGCACCACACACACATACCCACACACTGCGGGCTCGCACATTCACACACAGTGCAGGCTTGCGCGCACGCGCGCGCGCACACACACACACACCACACACACGCACCACACACACATACCCACACACTGCGGGCTTGCACATTCACACGCAGTGCAGGCTTGCACACACGCACCACACACACACACCATGGGCTTGCACATTCACACATACGCACACCTGTTGTAATAGCTGCGACGGGGCTGTGTCCCCAGCACCCCGGCTGCCTGGCTAGCTTATGCCCCGAAATAATTACACGGACACTGTATTCTTTTAAACACTGCTTGGCCTATTTCTATCTAGCCTCTTCTAGGCTAATTCTCACATATTAATTTAGCCCATTTCTAATCATCTGTGTAGCACTGCTAGGTGCGCTTACTGGGAAGATTCTAGCCTATGTCCATCCTGGGTCGGGGCTTCATCGCATGTGCCTCAGAGAGCAGAGCTAGGGAGAGGGGAGCATGGCATCTCTGAGCTCACTTCCTCTTCCTCCCAGCATTCTGTTCTGTTTACTCCTCCCACCTATGTTTTAACCTATCAGGGCCAAGCAGTTTCTTTATTGCTTAACCAATGAAATCAACAGATTGATATATGACACTCCCACATCACACACCGGTAACAAGAACCAACAGAACAAACACTGCAGGGCTTTGCTGGGAGTAAAGGGGAAGAGAAGAGGCAGCCCAGAGTCAGAGCCTGTCCCATAGCTCACCAGCGCGGTATAGCCGGCAGAGTCAGGCTGGCTGGGGTCTGTGGCCTTCTGGATGAAATATTTCACTCGGCCCAGGTCTCCATTCAGGGCTGCCGACCAGATTCCTGCAGAAAGCCAATCAAAGCACTCAGCAGGGTCGCAGGATGGCATTTTTCTTTGTGTAAGTACTAGGGGAGGCAGAGGCAGGTGGGTCTCTGTGAGTTCAAGGCCAGTCTGGTCTACAGAGCTGGTTCCAGGACAGCTAGGGCTACACAGAGAAATCCTGTGTTAAACAAACAAACAAACAAGAAGCTGATCAGGGAACGGTGAGACGGCTCAGCAGGTCAAGTACCTTCATCAAGCCTGACTACGCGAGTTCGACCCCCTATACCTACATGGTGGAAGGAGAGAACTGACTCACGCCAGTGTCCTCTGACCTCCGTACTCATACCCACATGCCCCACACACCCTAAATTTAAAAATAAGTAAAATTACTGAAATAAGATAACCACGAATAGGTTGACCAATACTACACACCCAGGCGAGGAGAGAATTCATCAGTGGCTTGGAATTCAGTCACAATGCAGTATAAAATGATGGGGGATAGAAGAGGTAAAGGAACTTGGAAAAGACCGTGTACCAGCATACTTCTAAAGCAATCACGGACAGATATGCTGGATGTCACCGGCGTCATGTCCTTGCAGGGCTCCAGGAATTTAACCTTACTGGCAAGGGAGCCCAGACACTGCAGACACAGAAGCTAGGACGGGGGCTGGTGGAGAACTGCACAACCCAGAAGCTCATCGTGTTTATTATATGCAGTTGAACAGTTAACCAGGTTACTGTGTTCAACAAAAAGGCAGGGTTATTCTACACAGCTGAACGAGGAGGCGGGGTTATTCTACACAGCTGAACAAGGAGGCAGGTTTAGCTAACATCAGTAGAGCAATCAATCTCTGCAGAGGAACAGACTTCAGGCCATGAATAGCCAGAGGGAGAAATGGTGGACATTTTCTGCCTCACCCTTATGTGTGTGTGTGTGTGTGTGGTGTGTGTGTGGTGTGTGTGTGGTGTGTGTGTGTGTATGTGTGTGTGTGTGTGTGCTCAGCACTTGTTGCTCTTCTAGAGGTCTGGGTTTGATTCCTAGCACCCATAAGATTAGCTCACAAACATCTGTAACTCCCATTTCAGGGGATCCAATCCCCTCTTCTGATGAGGCCCATACATGATGCATACATACACATGGGCAAAACATTCACACACATTAAATATATATATACTAAAACCAGTGATCAGAGAGATGGCTTGGCAGTTAAGAGTAGTTGCTAGGGCTGGATAGTGGTGGCACACACCTTCAATCCCAACACTAAGGAAGCAGAGGCAGGTGAATATCTGAGTTCAAGCCAAGCCTGGTCTACATAATGAGTTTCAGGCCAGTCAGCACCACATAGTGAGACCCTGTCTGGGGGGTAGGGGTGAGAGAGGTGGGAATGGGGAGATGGACAGACCAACAAAACAGAATACACACACACACACATACCCAATAACTGAACTAAAAACTAAAAAATCAAATGAATTAAAAACTAAAATAACATGATTTACAGAAAACATTCACACAATAGGTGAGCACCTGCATCACATGTGGGAAATTAAGAAAAGAATAAGCAAACAAAGTAACAGCAGGTGATACACAAACTATTTCTTTTTTCCCTTTTAGTTTTTGGAATCACTATGTATCCCTGTTCTGTCTGGCTTTGAACTTGTAGCCCTCCTGCCTCAGCCTCTGAGTCAGTCCAAACTGCTATAAGAAGAGCAAAGTGCTACTGTAACAGAATAGCCTGGAAGGGAAGGGCCCTGCTTTGAACCAGGACACGGTTTCTTTCTCAACAGAGACAGGGCTGAAGTGTTGAGCCAGGTCACCGTCTCTTGTGGGGAGCTGGCCTGTGCACGTCAGAATAGCTGTGGCTCACAAAAATGTCTCTAGATATTTACGGGGCATAACTATCCCTAGGTAAGGACTTGATAAGGCATAAGGAAGGTTTCTCTGAAGAGGTGTCATAGAACTGAGAGCTCTCAGTCTGAAATTTTCAGGAAGGCTGGCTAGCAGGCAAAATGAATGATGTTAATCAGTCAAAGGTTAAACACCCAAAGGGCACCACTGCAAAGGGTACAGAAACAGCTTTGTAGGTCACAAGAAAGAACTCGGTTTGAGGAACTAAAGCAGTGGGGGTGGGGCTGGAGGGAGAGCAGCAGGCAGCTCTGCAGCGCACCTGGGGCGGTTCCCAGCACCCAGCTCACAACCATCTCTAAGTGCATCTCCAGGGAATCCGATGCCCTCTTCTGGCCTCCATGGGCATCAGGCACAAGTTGTACACACACATAATTCTGACAAACGCATATAAATGATCTTTAAATTAAAAAAAAAAGTAAATGTAATAATCTCATTTGCTATTTTTCCAATGGGGAGGAGAACACACTGGACGAGGGCATGAGAGGAAGGGAGAAGCCCTGTTATATATATCCCCAGCCCAAAGATGGCAGTAGCTGAGCTAAAAGGTGCAGGTTAAGAAGTACGGCAACGGTCGGGTGTGACTGCACATGGGTCATAGCATCTACCCTACCTTGCTCTAGCTGCACAAGCTACCTGTGCCAGGGGTAACAGTTCATAACACAGTGGTGGCTGGCACGGAGAACATTGCTGCCAGCAAAATCTCTGTATAATCTGGGACAAAACAGTTACATCCTTGCGCTTCTCACGTAAAATGCAGTCACCTGTTTTGAAATCACTGTAATAGCTACATCATGGAGAGCAACCCCCTGACCTCCCAGGCGGACACAACCAGCTGCAGATTCTGTCCCTGGCTCTTCTGTCCCCTGAGCAGACTGTCTCCTAGCTAGGACGGTCTCCAGACCCAGTTCGGAAACCAGTGCCTCAGTTTACCCGTCCGCACTAGAATCGATGCGGCCGAAGGGCTTCCTGCCAAGCTCTGCGGCCAGCCTTCCTGCACCAGGCCCGGAAGCTCCAAACTCGGTTCGCGGCCTCCTTTGGTTCACGTTCCGGGAGCTGGGACTGGGAACTGCCTGCCTCCAGTCACGCGGCCTCACCCTTCTCACCCCTCTCAAAATCCATCTCCTCCAGCGTCTGCTGTACCCCGGGCACCGCACCAGGGTGCGAACAACAGGAGCCGTCCGCGCACGGTTGCGGCGCCGCCATCTCGGCTGCCAGGTTTGCAGCCGGGCTCCCCTACAAAGTGCCCACCCTCCGTCCCAAGATGACCACTTGGAGTCCGTAGTTGACCTCCGAGTTCCGCCCTCTCACCCGGACCGACCAATCCGACGCTTAAACCTTAGCTTAGCAACCAATGACAGTAGCGAGGAGGGCTGGATGGGTTGGGTCTTGCTGCTCTGCCACCACGAGAGGGCGCCCAAGGCTAACTAAGCACAAGGAGGCTCAGAGGTGCGGGGTTCTGCTGTTGCGCGCCCGGAGGAGGCGGGACGGTTCTTGCAACCGCGCCTTGTAGGGTGTGGGACCAAGCAGCTTAGCCCGCCAGGCAGTGTTTACGTCGCATTCGCCGGAACCGAGGCCTCGCGGGCTCCCCAGGGCACAAGGACTCTGGACGCCGCCCACAGTCCTCATCCCATCTTCCCGGCATCAACTGACCAACGGGCCGTCCATGGGCAATGCAGCGACTGCCAGAAAGTCACTAACACCCTGACCTCGTTCCTTAACAATCCTGTGGGAAGCAGGTGGTCTGAGGGCAAGGACCTTTGAGCTTAACCCTCTGCCCCCTCCATGGTCACTGACTGCCAACATAGGCTGGGCTAACGTCTGAGCTAAGGGAGACACACTCAAGCATGATCCAGCTTTCTGACCCACACTCAGGGAAACCAGGATAGCAGTCTGCTCAAGCTGCAGTCAAGTGTAAGGACGGCGGGGGACACTGGAGGGGGTGGTGCTCACTACTGTGGTCTCTGTCCCTAGGCACGGGTTAGATTTATCTAAACCAGTCGTGTCCAAACTGCAGTTAACAATAGCATCGAATTCTGCACAAAAAATCTTAAGACGTCATTTCTTTTCTTCTTTTCTTTTTTTTTCTATTTTCCTTTTTGAAACTCGATTGCCGGGCAACTCCCATCAAGGGCACTCAAAAATGAATCCAGGCTGGGCCTGTTATTTTTCCCAGTAACATCTGGGCTTATACTACCTCATTAGAATCAGGGCTTGGAACTTTCTGGGTGGCAGTAGACTATCTTTCCCTTTCCCTACATAGATGGGACAACAGAAAGCTACAGGTAGGTCCTCCTTCCACTGAGCTTGTCCTGGGCTCCATCTTCATAAAAACGCTGCCTCCACAACCTTGAGACGTTTTTTAGGAGGTCCCCTCCCTCAGACCCCTCACCCCTGCTCACCCTCCCTGGAGTTCTGGGAAGACAAACCCCTTCTCCTACTCTTCCCCCAATGCTGACTTTTCCCTGTGGCACCAGGCCAAGTCTGGCTCCCAAGAGGATGTAGCCCTGGTCTGGTTCCCAGTCCCATAGGCACCAGTGTGGGAAAACACTTGAGTCTTAGCTGGCCCCTCCAGACTATGATGGGCCAGCCCAAAGGATGGTTCCCTTTTGGCTCAATAGATAGGTTTTAGTCAAAATATCTGAGCACCAGAGTTAAGTTTCATTTTCTCCATTTTATTTGTCAATATAAAAATACTCAAATATTTACAACAAATAAATATGTGGGGACACAATAAGTTACACTGTTAGGAGCCCTTTTCCTGGAGCTGGGAGAGGATACGCCAGTATCCACAGCATGCCCACTCTCCCTTCCCTCCCCCCAACCTTTCCCAGCCCTGTCGGAAGAGCGCAAGTATAAAATACCACTGAACCCAGAGGCCAAGTGGGAGGCCCTGCCCACCCTTCCCCCTGAAACAGGAGGCTCCATCTCCCTCCCCCACCCGCCCTGAAAACATTCACAGCCCTAGGAGCAGGACTAGACCCACCCCTGAGTCCTGCACTCCCCCCAGAGGGGTACAGCACCCTGTCCACCCATCCCCATCTGTACATCACTGACCCGAGCTCGGGACAGGTGGGGGTAGGAGAGGCAAAGTGGTATGACCCCCTTCCCCTTCATAGCTCCAAAGACTCACCAGGAGGACCCCAGGCCAAGGGAAGACTTAACAGAGACACTCCTAGACACACACACACACACACACACACACACACACACACAACACATACACACACAACACACACCCCTCCATACATACACGCACCAACACATATATGCACAAACACCCATATCTTGAAACTTCTGCCTTGCAAAGTTTTGGCTGCTGGGGTCCCACAATGTCTGAAATTCACAGAGGAGGGCGTGGCCTCCTGTGAGGCTGATGCCCTGGTAAGCCACACCAAGTGGCAGTGCCCATGCTGAGCAGGTCCTCATGGCTGGGCAAATGCTGGGCAGTGTCTGTCCCAGGCAGAGCAAGTGCCCCTGCCATGTCCCTGAGGTAGCTGGTGCCTGTGCAAAAGTAAGGGTGCACCTCCCACGAGACCCCCGCCAATGAGGTGGGTGGGGGGGCTCCCCTCATACTGACGACTCCTCTGGGTTGGAGTCAGGCAGTGGCTGGCGCTGCTGAAGTTTCCGCCGCAGCTCATCCG
Source organism: Microtus pennsylvanicus (assembly GCF_037038515.1). Lineage (NCBI taxonomy): Eukaryota > Metazoa > Chordata > Mammalia > Rodentia > Cricetidae > Microtus > Microtus pennsylvanicus. The sequence goes on along the minus strand of NC_134585.1, from coordinate 33,770,953 downwards.
CGAGCTCAGGCAGTGGATGCCCAAGTCCTCCTCGGTCCTCCCCTCCCAGTTGTAAGCGCACATAGCCATTGGCGTTTGAGTTCCGACCTCCCCCTAGGTGAAGCCGAGTTGGAGAAGGCAGGGGCTGGCCAGGTATGCCAGGAGGTGGCGAAGGGGGCCCACCCCCGGGCTGGCACCGGGCGTGACCAGGCACAATCTTGAGAGAGCCGTCTGAATAGTAGTAGCCAACAGGATCCCAAAGTTTCTCATCTGTTTCGGGGCCAGGGCGGAAGGGGGGACTGGTTGGTTCCTTGGGCAGTTCTAGCGGGTACACCAATGTCCTCTCAGCTGCCTTGGCACCTTTTTCTAGCTCTTCTCGAAGTCGCCGACGAAGTGATAAAACCAACAGCAGCAACACCAGGCACACAGCCCCCAGAGCCACCACAGCTAGCCATACAAGCCCCAGGTTTTCCAGGGGAGCCCGGGCCTCCAGGGTCACTGACGGGCCAGCCACGACAGCAACAAGGTAGCTTTCTGCAGGCAGTCTTGTCCCCTGCTCCTCCGAATAGCAGTGATAGGGCCCAGCATGGCGGGGCTGGGCAGCCATCACTACCAGCGCCTGGAGTCCTGTGTCATAAAGGAAGGAGCCAGGTTGTTCGGCAGGCAGGTCCCGGCCTCTGAAGGTCCAGCGGGCATGGGCCAAATTTGACAAGAGGTGGCAGGGCAGAACCAGGTCTGTCCCCGCCACTACGGTGATGTTCTTGGACGCAGATCGGACTGCAGAGGTAAAAATGAGAGAGAACTGGGTGTTAACACAGGAAACCCAGAGCCAACAGCAGGAGGAGATACGCCAACTCTGGCTGCGGTTGGGGGGTATCCCCAAAATGAAGGAACAGAGAAAAACGGCTCACCTTTCTTAATGCCATACTGGTTACACATCTTTGAGGTGTCCAAGTTTGTCACGTGTTGGATCAGAAGGGACCTGGTAGGGAAGGGAGAGAACATTGGCAGTCCTGCTAACCACCTTGGCCTCCCTTCCTGGCCCTGGCACTCCTCACGGAATGCCCGACTCACCCTGGGTGACCAACGGTGGTGGCCACACATCGGCTGGTGTTGACATTCCAGGCACAGTAGGGATCCCGGGCAAGGACACAGTCTGCACAGAAACGGTACTTTGTGCAGTCATTCAGGGGCAACTGGACCAGCTGAGAGCGGGAGCCAGCGAAAAGCACCCTCTGCAAAAAAATCAGACAAAGGGTGAGCCTTTGAGAGGCACAGGCAGAAAGAGAGCTTGGATCTGTGCAGGGAGCAGGAACGCGCTAGGGACCAAAGGAAGAAGGCAGAAGAAAAATCCAGGCCGGAGGAACAAGCTTGATGAGAGCTGAGCCAGCACAATCCTAATCACGGTATTGACATGACCTTATTAGACAAGAACAGCAGACCTGGGAGGCCAAGGTATACGCACACCCGCTCACACACACACACACACACACACTTGCCCACACACACACACACGCTTGCTCACACACACACGCACACTTGCTCACACACACACACGCTTGCTCACACACATGCACGCTTGCTCACACACACACCTGCACACACACAGCTCAGGAAACGCTCTCCTCCAGCCCTAGAAGCCGGCACAATAACGGGCCCATCTAAGGCATTTCCCTCTGCCTGAATGGTGACTGCCAATCTGTATATTTACTCAGCCCCACACTTTCCTTGCTGCCATTTCATTATTCAGTGATCAGGGGAGCAACTTTGAGTCACAATAGCTGGTAAAAGGCAAACAAATCAAAGTCCAGAGGGTGCTGGGAATATGCCAGTTTTGCATAAAGGTTTGAAAAAAAAAAGCAAATGCTTCAAGGAAATGATCCAGAAGATTGAGGACCTGGCTAAGAGACCCACTGGGGACTGGAAGAAAACTGATGTCCCTGTTACATGGGTACCAAACACACTTTAGAGCCTGGGAGGTCTGGTCAACCACAGTACGGAAGGGCCTTAAAAACACATGAGAATATGAGGGCACTAGCCAAGGCTAGATTCTGGGAATGGGGGTCCCATGGGAACTGGCTTTATGTAAGAACCCTTGGAGGGTAGGTTCCAGTACAGTCCGTTAATGCTCTTACATCCTGAAACTCGCAAAAGCTAAGTGAGGGGCTCTGAGCTGGCCAATCACATGCGCCCAACTAGGGAAGGCAAAAAGCCTGGGTGTGGACTAGATGGTGCGGCACTGAGCAGTGCAGCCCGTGTGGCCCATCCTACCTTGCTTCGGGACAGCACCAGACTCTCCACCGGCTCCTGGTCAAACACCTGCAGCTCCTCTATCATGTGGACCCAGGACCCCAGGCTCACAGCCTTCAGCAGCCAGCCGTCTCCTGGAGAGGGGATGAGGAGAGTGTGTAAATGAGGAGGCCCTCGGGGCGTCCCCAGGCTCCCAGGCTTGGGTACACCTGGAAAAGTGCCTACCTGTACCAATGAACAGCACTGTATAGGTGGCGCCATCGAGTCCTGTGACCCTGTCGGCCACCACGTGTGTGAAGTTCGTGTTCTTCTTCACAAGCAGGGGGCGGCCCAACCGAGGCCTCACCTGCTCCTCCATCAGCGGGTGCTTCTTGATGAAGTTGAGGATGTTGTCTGGCAGCTCCAGAGAACTGGTGTAGCCATTGTGGCGGTGCCAATTGTTGATGCACTGTGCGGGAGGGGGCGGGGGGGAGAGCTGTCAGCTGGGTGAAGGAATGGGTCCTGCAGAGGGTACTGGGTGCACAGCCCCATGCTGAAGACTCACCGAGCCAGGCCGAGGGCTGGGTACTGGGTCAGTATAGCGGGCCCACTTCTGGGCCTGCTCGCTGTACTCTTTGTAGGGGCCCTCGAACACCTGTTGGATCTGTTCCAGCTGGTACTCACAGACTGCTGACAGGTCCATATCGCCCCTGTTACAGCAAAGGAAGGACCTCAAAAGTCAGGTCTGGTACTTCTTTGCCCACACCGTACCCTGGCATCAGAGGAAGCACTATAAAGGCAGGGCTCAGTATAGAGTAGTCATGGCCATAAGGTGGCTCTGAGGTTCACCTGAGGCGGTTTCTGCTCCCCGCCCCCCCACAGAGCTTTAAAAAGAGCAGGCCAGAATGATCTTGGCTACCAGGACCGACCCGCTGGACCTCCTCCAGAGGTCTGTGCAAGACTCACGCCCACATACCACCCCCGACCTGACCGCCACCTGCTCCTCAGAGCCCCAACCACCCCAGAGCCACTTACCATCGCGCTTGAAACACCCCAAAGAAGGTGGTGTTGTGCCAAGAGGTACCCAGCAGGGTGTGCACTGCCCGGAGCTGGTTGAAGTACACCTTCCACTCCGGGGCCGAGCACACCAGCTGTGCTTTCAGGAACGTTGTCCACTTCTTCTGCAGGGTCCGGGCGCCCCCCATGTCGCCCTGGTGGATGGCAAGGAGACGCGGCTGCTTAGCCCCTGCCCAGCCCTCGGGGCTCCCGCCGCCCACCGCTGCAGAACTTGGTACCTTACAGACGCGAGCCACGCGAGCCACCACCTGCTCGGCGTAGCAATCGTACTCCACTGCCCGCTCGCTGAAGAAGAAGTAGACCTTGTCATCGTCCCCCGTGAAGCTCCCCACACTCTCAGGGACATAGGCAGAGCCTACGAAGTGGGGTTCTGGGGCAAAGCAAGGAGGGTCAGTGGCAGGGTGCCAGGGCCTTTCAAGGCCCTTCCCCTCTTGGCTTCCCCGGTCCCACTCCATAACACACCATTTAGCCAAAACGCCAGGTACTCGGTCTTGATGGAGTGGTGGGGCCCCATGTTCCGCAGGATAACAGGCTCGGTACCCAGGAAGTTGTTGAGCGTGGCTGAGAATAGCTCACCATCTACGGATAGGAGACAAACGGCGGGTCAACCAAGCTAGAAAAGTAAGGTTCAGACAGATGTACTCTGGAGACAAGCCGACCAAGTCCCCGAAGATTCGCCCTGTCCCTACTGGAGGCAGCCACTCACCCACAAGGAGTCCAGTGTGGCCCTTAGCTGGGTCATAGGGACATTTCCCCTTCCCGTCTTCAAATTCTCCACGCTCCAAGGTGAAAGTGAGCATGTCCTAGGAGCAGGAAGATACGGAAGACAGGCATTAATACAGGGGCCTGCACGGCCCGAAAAATCACGGTCTGGGAGTACAAACAAGGAAGTCACAGAGGTCAGGGACAGGTGGGTAAGGGGCACACCCAAAGGGGGGGTAACACTCACGATGTAGGTGCACTTGGGCTGGAAGGCATAGGTACCACAGACGTATAGGTGGGAGGCATTGTATGGCTGAAGGAAGCGGATGAAGTTGAAGCACTCGGTCTTCAGAGAGAAAGGTATACAAGTTAGTGAGAATGAAGAGGTGGGGATACAGGATCACTAGGGTCCAGAAAGGAGAGATTCCACAAAGGCCTGGCAGGGGAAGTGCCCTGAGAGCCCACCTGGTTGCTCTTCCCTTTCTGGGTACACTCAATCTTCTTCTCAGCCGGGGCCTCCCAGGAGATCTGAGGACCGGAAAGGACACATCAGAGATGTCTCAGGCACATGTGAAGTGTGTGTGCTACAAACACAGCTTGAGCTACGCCGTGGGGCCATCTGGTCCCCATTCTGACACAAGCCCCAAACCTATCCCACCTGGAGGAACCCAGAAGGGGAGAGCAAGTGCTAATCCTGATACCAAGAGAGACCTCCGGGCTGTGGGACAGTCTTCCCAGGCCACACACCCCCCAGTCCTGTGTGCCTCCCGCTGCCCCACCTCTCACCACGCCTTGCAGCTCCAGAGCCTCTACGCTGAAGGCAAACAGCGCCTCTCGAGCCCCCACATATAAAAGCCCAGAGTGCTCCCTCAGGGTCAAGGTCAGGAAGTCCTGGATGCCCGTCTGGGAGAACCGCCTCACTACTGTGGCCAACTCTGTAGAAACAGGGACAAAACAAGGTAGGAATGAACAAGGGGTGAATGGCAGCCTCCCCGGGGTTCCAGGAGTCCCCTACATCCATCTTCCTTTGTCCAAAGGTCCCCTGGGCCTCATCATCACTGCTCTCCGCAAAAGCTAGCACCACACACACAGACGACAGCCAAACCCCTACTGGCCATAAAGAACTTTTTCTGAATAGACTTGGACTCGATAGCTCCACCCTCCCTGGGCTTCTGAAGCCCCTCTTCACCGTCTGGGAGGAGGCAATCTGGGCTGGTATAGGGGAAGGAAGGATATCTCAGCCAAAGCTTCCGGCCAGAGGAAGCCATCTGACTGATGTGAGGGCTCTCACTCAGGGTCAGCGGTACCTCAGGCACAGAGTCGGGCGCTTCCCCCACCCTGGCCTCCTCAGCTCCCATTTCCTCCTTTGCTCTGCTACTTGCTGACCACATCAGGGTCCAGCAGACCCTGGCGGCAGAGTCAGGGGGGCAGAAGGCACAGAACAGTTGTGAGCATTCCTTGTCTAAGAAGCCATTTACGCCAGCAGGCGCCCATCCAGGCTTCCGGAGATGCAAGCACAGATGGGTATGGGGCTGGCAAGGTGGCATGTGGGGAAGGGGAAAGAAGTTAGGACTGGGAGGGCAAGGGGACCAGAGACTCAGAGATCTGAGTTGGTGTTGAAGCCTGAGAAGCTGTGCTGCCGTCCGGCACATGTAGCGCATGATCACACATCTGTCAGAGGACCACAGCTCTGCCCCCCTGCCCACAGGGCCCGGCACTTAAGCCAGCCCCAGTCTTTGGAGGCAATGACCAGCCAGAGCTGGGTCGGCACGGGAGGGGCTTCATTAGCAGTTGAGTGCAGCCTGTGGGAGGTGAGCTCATCCCATGTCCCAAGAGCCCATGGATGATACAAACACCTGACATCACCTCTCCATACAGGTGTGTGTGCAAAGGAGCGCTGTCTGCTCGGCTCTGCCTCCTCCCCCAGCAAGCACAAGCACTTATATACACCCACCTAGAACCACCAGGCGGCTCCAGTGTTGGGGCCCCGCAGGGGAGGACCATTAGATGAATTAAGGGGCTTCTGGGGACAGTCAGCTAGGAGGACTGGAAATGGGGTTAGGCTTACACTTGCCCTAGAACTTGGGGTTCAGGTTTCTCTCTCTAGGCTTCCAAGCACTAGTGACAATTCAAGTGAGGAACAGGGAGGGTGACCCCGAAACTACCTCCCTTGCACACCGGGACAGCCAAGTCTGGGTTGGGGTTGAGGGTGGAGATGGTGGTAAGAGATCCCAAAGAGTTATCCCAGCGTCAGATGGGGGCAAATCCCAGGTTCTGACCTGCACTACCAGTTCTGGGTCCCTGGGGCCACTCGCATTTCTTAGAAAGCCACAATCACACCTATCAGTATAAAGTATGCATGCTTGGGGGGATAATTTTCTCAGCAGCTGCTCCTTCCTTCAAGCAAGCATCCCCTTCTTCCCCCAGCAGTCCATTCCTGCCTCCCTCTGGCCCTGCCTCCCATGCTTCAAGCACTCACCCCCAGAAGATACTGTCTTCCGGGGCACAAGGTTCCACCACACCTCAGCCCCAATGCCCAGGCCCCACAGCCCTGCTGCCAGCAGCCAGACAGCCCAGTGCGGGGCCATGGCAAACACCCGGGCTCTAAACTTCAGTCCAGCAGCCCTGCTGAAGGAAAAGAAACTGGTCAGCATCACAGACCGGAAGGGGGCCAACACCAAGAGGCACGCCGCACAGGGCGCACATTTGAACACAACTCCCCTGGAGCTCCTGGAGCTCCCCCTGCTCCCTTTTTTGGAGCAGACCTAGTTTCAGCAACTGGCCTCTGCCCCCAGGGACCCTGGGGGTCTCTTCCAGAGGAGCAGGGAGGAGCTGAGTCAGCAGGCACTAGGCGTGGGCAGTCATCAAAAAGCCTTCTATGGCCTCCAGGCCATCCCTACTCCCTCTCAACAGGGAGTTGTGCAGATAAAATAAAAAGGTTTTAGAACAATCTTAAGAAACAGGACCTGCTACCTGGACTCTGGCCAGGCCCAAGACCTAATTCGGGGAGGTATACCCCTTATTCGGCAGAGGCAAGCAGGCGGTTGGGCAAAGACCCCCAGTGGGGGACTTGGTGCAGCCGCCAGTGTGCAGAGTTCCCGGCCCCAGCCTGTCCCCTCCCCCAGCGCAGACAATAGCCGGGCAGAGCCCAAACCCGGTTCCACATCAGCAGGGCTAGAGTAGGAGTGGGGCCGGGAACCAAAAGGGCCCAGCTTCCCGAGGCCCCTTTGTTGCCCAAGAGGGAGGCAGGAAGTGGGTGGGATGGGCGTGGAAATGACCAGGGCCAGTCCTGTTCTTCCAACAGCCTTCTACGAGACAGTGACCCTCCATCAGAGAGGCGGCGGGGCAACGAGTCGGCTCAGGGCGTATGGGGATCTTCTCACCGCGACGGGAGCGGAATCGTGGAAGGAAGTGAAATGGGTTTGGGAGGCCAAAGGGGGTTTCTCCTGGAGCACTGGGGATGCCCACGAATAGCCCTCGAAGGCTGTGTGTCCCCCCTCGCCACTCCCCGCTCCTCGGCTCTGACGAACGTTCTTAACTCGGGGATTGCACCCCGGGGACCATGGCCTAGGCACTAGGCCAACGTGACTGATTTTCACTAATCCAGACGCTCCGGGCCGGGAACAAAGATGCAGAATCTGGGAATTTCACTCCAAAACAAAGGTTCCAAGCCAAGACCCTGTCCAGGTCTCCCTACTGTGGGCTCTCCCCTCCCCCAGCTCCGGGGATTTGAATGCAAACAAAGCAGTGGCGCTGGGAGCGTGGCAAAACCAGGCTTGAGGACGCCCCCTATCGGCCCAGAACCCCTGCGCGGGAAGGCGGGGTGGGGGTGGGGGACTGGGGCTGCCTTCCCCCCGGGCAGTCCCCCTGACACACCCTCAGCTTCCCCTCCACCAATTACCCTACGCTGGGGTCAGAACCCGGTGGCGTGCTTCGAGAATCCGCCCGCGTACCAAGACCCAACCCCCAGCTCTTTCCAAGGCAAGGGACGAGGACAGCCAGGGGGATGGAGGGGTGCAGAACCAGGATTTGCGCCGCACTTGCACACACGGAGCAGCAGATCGTGGATCGCAGCGCTCCAAAGCGGGACAGTGCGGCTAAGCTCGGATGAGGGGGCTGGTTCTCAATGCCAGCCCGCCTCCCTAGCAGAACAGGAGGGCGGGGGGCCGCGCTAGGGAAATCCGATCCCACAACATCGGCCACGGTCCAAGCCCGCCCCAAACTTTCCGTCGAGGTGGGGGAACCGGAGCAGCTAGCGAATCTGGCAAAAATCCGGACCGCGCGCCGGACAGCCCGAGGGTCTCCCACTGCCCCTAGCTCCGCACCCTAAGGCGCCCGCCGATCCGGCCACTGGAGCTGCAGACACAGCTTGCCTTACTGCTGATCGTCCGCTGGGCAGCCCGCGGAGGACTCGGTAGGGACCCGGATCGGACAGCTGTCTGCGCTGCCGCCCCACCCTGCACCCCAGACGCTGTCCCCTCGCGTGCGCGCCGGTCCCTACCCGAGCCGTGGGGACAAAGCAGCAGCTCTGGAGCCCCAGAGCTCTGGCCTCACTCACCTCTTCCGTGCAGCTCGAATCCCTGGGCGCCGCCCTCGCTTTCGGCTCCGGCCACGGTCCTCCCCTATCCCCGCGCCGTTCCAGCCCGCGTGCGCCAGCCAGCACGCTTAGGCTGTCCCGCGCCACCGCCCCTCGGTCCCAGCACCGCTCTCGGCGCCCCTGAGCTCGGGGTCCGTGCTCTACCGCGCCGGGCGCCGATTCTTTCTCCGCTGCTGCCTCTGCTCTCCGCCCCCAACCCCCTGACGTCAGGCAAGGAGGGTGTCGAGTGGTGGCCGGGGGCGGGACGCGAAGGCCCGCCCAGGAGGGGGCTGAGACCCGCAGCCCTTGCTTGCCCGTCGCTGAGGCTTGGGGACCCTTGCGACTCTGGCCTCCCCGGAGTCAAGGTCTACGCCATGGCGCCCGGAGGGAAGGGTGCGGGGAGGGACTTCAGGCATTGCCACCGGGAACCACACTCACCTGGTCTTCCAGAAGTGTGCCTTCAAGCCTTGCGGCGGGCTGGGCTCAGGAAGGACTGAGGGGTTCCCCCCACGCTCCAGTTACAGGAACGAAAGCTGGCAAGCCATTTTGGGATGCGTATCCGAAGGGAGGGGAGCAACGGAAGAAACTGAAGGTTCTCCAAAGGGCTAACCACAGTGGTCAGTCTTTTGACTCCGAAATCGTTCTTCTTTCTGGCCCTAACCCTTAGGCTGGTAGGAGCGGCTCACAGGCAGAGAAGACCCCCAAGTCTCCAGGCTGCTCCTTGTTTCCAGGCTCCAGCAGAGCCTACCACCAGGAAATGATCCCTGGTACCACTTGAAAGGTTGATTAACAAGTGGCATGAGCCCTTCTGTTCAGATGAAAGGGGCTGAAGGGAGCCGCGCTGGGAACCACTACCACCTTCAGAACTGCCAGCCTCCGCCCACAGCCGCTCCTAGATAACTTGTAGCTTTGGCCTCCTGGGCCCTGCTGGATGGGCAAGTCCTCTTTCCAGCCAGCTGGCCCTCGCGCTAGGCAGCTGGACAGAACCTTGGAGAAGCTGCTTCACCGGTACCCGGAGACCACCCCTAGCCAGAGTTAAAGGACATCGGGAATGAAGGAAAGTCGAGGCCAGGAGACTTCTGTGGTAACTTTAAGCCCCTGGGGCAGTCCTAGAGAGAAGCAACACTTTAGACCCCATCAGCAGATCTGGAGTGTAAATCAGTTCGACAGCAGCCTTTATTCTGGGTTAAAACTTGGCATCTGAAAGTGGAGACCAGAAGGACAGTGGGGATAATGGAGAAAGGCAGCCCAGTGGGGTTTCAGTAACAATTGAGTCTTTGCTAGGACACAGAATGGCCCCTTCTCCCTCACTGGCCAGAGCCACATTTCCCAGCTTCTTTCCAGTAGGAAACAAAGCTGGGGCCTTGGAGATGCTGGAGATAGGAGGCAGGCCAGCTACTATCAGGGGTGGGCAGGGAATGTGCCCTGTTGGAGCTGGCCAGAGATGAGCCATTCAGGCCCTTCCTCCTCTTGGTCAGCCTCAGTTTCCATTTAAATAAGGGTAAGCTGCTACACAGACTTCCAGGCTTCTGTGCTGTTGTTCTGTGTCCCTGGCTTTAGAACCTGCTCTCAAATTTCCTCAGGCCATGCTCAGGACCTTTACAGACTGGGTATCCTCAGCCCTAGGAGGCTGACGCAGGACTTCCAGGCCAGTGACTGTTTCTCTCATCTTATCAGAAAGATTAAGCAAGATCTAAAACTGACTCAAATTCACATAAACAGCAAGGTAAAAATTGTGAATGGGGCCTTGGAGTGATGGCGGGAGCCTGTGGTCCCAGCTGCCTTGGAAGGTGGAGGTAGGAAAGTTGTGAGCCCATGAGTTCATGTCCATGTCCACCCTGGGCTCCCTAGTGAGACTGTCTCAAAAAAAAAAAAAAAGGAAGTTGAGTTCCGTGATTCCCATTCCTCTTTCTAGCAGTCACCATGCACACCGCTAATGCTCCACTTCCTGTTGCTTTTCTCTCTCTCCTCCAAGTCTTGCCCACCAGGAAGGAGCGCTGCTAGGCAGTGACCTGAGCTCCTTGGCTCTACCTCCATGGTGGCCCCAGTGGAAAGTTTCAAAAGGTTTGGGTTTCACTGGCAGGGACAGCATTCTGCACCTTCATGGCAGGCATCAGGGTCTTCTAAGCCAGGGATGGAGGTGGAAAGAAGACTGCTCCAGTAACGGCCAGAAAGCCCCTCCCTGCCAGGCTCCTCACCGATAGGGCTCCACCCCCACCTCACCCCCCACCTCTGTGCATTCCCTGCCATGCTCGGTTTACCGCCTTGGGTCTTCTCCACAGGTGGGTGGGCAGAAGATGAAGTTTCCTACATGACTCTTGCTCGTGATTCATGCTTTTTAATAAAAGGACAGCTGGCAGAAAAATAAGGATTCTGGATCTTACATCAAGAAAAAAAATAGTAACACTAAAAAAAAAAAATAAAAGAAGAAAGAAAAAGAAAAAAAAAGATAAGGCTACATAGCTGTGTAATCTCCCTAGGCCTGCCCAGCATAGCCTATGGAAGGCATCACACTCTGATCCTTATTCCAGCCTGACAGAGCAGACCCCGCTCTGTGCCCCACACCCCTTTTGCTATAGCTTAAATGCTTGTGGTCAACTAAAGGAAACAAGACAAGTTAAACGCCCACCCTCCCGGACCCACTGAGTTCAAGCTGACCTTTGTAGAGCCCAATATTGGTCATGAAACACAGTACTCCGCTTCTTACCAACCACCCCTCCCAAGCTAAGTGGCAAGAGGAAGGCCCAGAGTGTGCACTGGGGGTCTCTAGTCAAGGCCTCCTTGAACCTGGACCATTTCCAAGGTAGCCGGAAGTCTCCCCACAGGTGGGAGAATGAGAAGACTAGGGTGGGCCATCTTTCGAGGAGCTCTCTGTGACCCAGGGAACTGGGACATAGGAAAAGGACTTCCTTGGTCTACTTCCTCCAAAGGGAGAGTTATCAAAGCTGTCCACCTGGGAAGCCTTTCCCTTCCCAGCCCCTCCCTTCCAGCATCACCAAAAGGAAGCAGGAAAACATCCGTCATCACAGCCCAGGATACTGCTTTTCCAGTGGCTTCTACCAGGATATCCCCTGCCTTTTCCCAGGGGCTTAGGGTCAAAAACCTGGAGGGCAAATGGTGAAACAGCTTCATTCCAGAATTCTTGGCCTGGAAGAGGCTCCGTTTCCAACTGATCCCAACCCAGGGTTGGTCAGCGCCCAGTCAGTCCCAGAGCAGGACAATTACATGACCCAGGGGACAGTGTCCACCCTTGAGTGACCTTACATCGCATACCTCTGCTCAGGTTACAGCAGCCTTCTGGGAGGGACTGAGAAGTCCCCAACACTGCCTCCTCCTCTCTGCTGTATCTGTTTCTCTCTCAGGGATGGGTATGTTTGTGGAGTAAGGAGCCAGGGAGGACTCCAGATGTCTACACTGACGGACACTTTGATCCCCTTAAAGCCAGGTAAGGGCAGCTTCAAGAACTGGAAACTCCCCAGTTCAGCCTCTCAGGTCTTCCTACCCCCTCTCTGCCCTTGGCAATGAGAACAAAAGAGGGAGATTTCAAGGTGATTTCCAGGTTTCCAGAGCAAACCCAGTTACTGAGGATTAACTGCCAGGATGTACAGTGTCAAACAGCAGCGCCCAGAGGCAGGGTGAAACGGGCTAGCTCTCCAAAGTCCCTGCCTGCCTGTCAGAGAGCTGAGGATGACCTGCTCACTCTGCTGCTGGGGTGTGAGGGTTTGCCACAGGGTCACGTGATGCAGCCAGGAAGAGAAGCCAGAACTATCAGTCAAATCACTGGGCATCCAAGTCACCTGGCTCTGAAAGGGCTTCTTCCACTTCTCATTTGGCAAAAGCTTTGAGACAGAAAAGATGTCCTCTGTGGTACCCAGTACTGTGCAAAGCCTGTGCCCTGTCTCTAAATAATAGATGTCTCTAGTTCCTGGCCTTCAGAGGACCCAGACAGGGAGGTACCTGTGTCTGAAACAGGCCTAGGAAGGTCTGGGCTCCACTTTAGCTATGTTCTCTCTCTCTCTTCTCTCTCTCTCTCTCTCTCTCTCTCTCTCTCTCTCTCTCTCTCTCTCTCTCTCTCTCTGTGTGTGTGTGTGTGTGTGTGTGTGTGTGTGTGTGTGTATCACCTGGCCAGCCCCTAATCCTGGAAGATATAAACAGGGAAAATTGTATGCAGCAGCCATGGGGCAGCTCCAAGGGCCATCACCTGAGACATGAACAGTCAGGTTGGCGGGGGTCATCCTCTGCTGCCTCCTGGCCCCTCTTCTACCTGTTGCAAAGCTCACTCCAACTATGAAAGTGTCAGAAGGGTCCAAAGATGAGCATGGATTTTGTCAGAGGAGTTGCTAGATAAGAAAATAAATAGGGGCTAGCTAGGGGGCTGCTCCTGGAGATACAAACGGGCCCACTCACTTCTCCAGGGGTCCAGGTCAAAGACATCCAGTTATACAGTTAGAGGTTAGGACACAATGAAACTGACCTGGAGGCAAGGCCATGGAGAGCAAAAGAAGGATCCAGAAGTGTCTTTGGGACCCACCCCCACTTCTAAGTCTAAAGAGTTGATTTCACAGCTCAACAATAAATTGAATTAAGCATAATTACAGCCCTGATCCACCATACTTTCTGTATAGCGTCCCTAGCAGGGGCGGGGTAGTCCCAGACAGGATCCAGACAATGGTCTTTCATCCAAAAGTGCCAGGCTCCAGCAACCCTGGTCACAGTGTGCCGGCTCCGAGATAAAGAGTCAAGTGGAGGAGGTGGTTCCTAGGCCCCAGTCACATGACTACCAGAGGTGAGAGCAGTGGCTGGCTCACGCAGAAGCAAGGCATCAGGTTAGGCGCTGGGCATGAGCCCTCGGGATAGGGATTTAAGGAAGGGAAACCACTGATGCTGAAAATAAGACTTTAATGTGCACAAAGGAACCCCATATTAAGGATGGACAGAGAGAACAAGATACAGTGTGTGAATGTGTGGGAAGAGTGGCCAACAAGGAGGGCCCAGCAGGCCCAGGAAGCCAGTGCCATAGAGACAAGACCTAGGCTAGAAGAGACAGCTGAGCAAACAAGCGTGTTTAAGGGTGGGGATGGTCAGGGAGACGACCTCCAGTGACAGTAGGCTGGCTTCACCAGGCTGGGCCTCCCCAGCCTCTGTTCTTTACCTCCTACAGTTCTCCTCCTGCTGGATCCGGAGCCTAGAGTCACTTTGCCATTATCCCTTTAAATATCTTTCCAAGGGTTGAAGTACTGGCCCTGTGAAGAACAAGAAAGCGGCTTGTAATGGCCTGGCCCCAGTACTGTCCTCTATGCAAAGGCCCCTGCATTAGTGGTGTCCATTCAGCATCTTCCAGAGAGGACTCCATGGCAGGTGTCTTAGGGTTCCGAGACCGGATACAGTGGGTCAGCAGGCCTAGGAGGCTCAGCCAAGGTCCCATCTCCTACTACTGTGGGCCCAAGGAATATGGGAGGAAGATGGGATCTGTGCACACTCAGCCAGGCCCCAATCACTCTGATTCTTCTTTATGACAAAGGATGCTTCCCACCAGCGGCCAGTGGATCAGGAGAAGGTCTGAGTTCCAGCTTTTTCTCAGGGACTTGCGAAATTTGAGCACCAAGCCACAGCCTGTGGCCAGTGTGTCAGCCTCAAGTCAGGGGTGAGAGGGAATTGTAAGGGAGGGGTCAAGGAGAGGCAAGCTGGGAACAGGGCGTTCAGCTGTCTCCATTAAGGGCTTGGGGGCTCAGGGCCAGCCCAGCAGGGCATGCTTAGTGGAGAAATGGGGGGGGGTGCCTAAGGGTGGAAGGGAGTTTGAAGATGGGGACTGCTTTGTGCCAAGGAGTGATACTGGCCACGAGCCCTGACTTTCACATTCACTCAAGCTGCCTGCACGGTGGGGCAAACTATTGACCCTCTGGAGTCTCTAGATACAGCTCATCTGTAAAACTGGCGACTAACAATCCTTGCTTCCTGAGGTCTTCAGGTTCCGGTAGAAAAAGATCTTCACTCTGTAAACTTTAGCTAAAATGTTACTACCTGGACTAGTTGAGACAATTCCAAGAACAAAACTGCCCCTGTGGAGTGGGTGCTGCTGCTGTGGATGTGGGGGTAATAGGGCACTTGCTTAGCATGCAGGAAGCCCTGGGTTCAAGTACTAATCACTCTCCCCTCCCGCCCCCCACCGCAAACAAAACAAAACAGAGCAGCCTGGGAAATGTTCTTAACAAAGCAAGAAGCCAGCTGAGGTCCACAGGACGAGTGGACAGGAGGTGGACAGCTGTTGCCTGCGGTGTCCCTTCCTGGCTGGTCATATCAAACTGGGATTGCTCAGCTCTCCAGGGCCGAGCTTCGCTTCACATTTGTTCACAGACAGGCTCCTTGTGTTCCCTTCTGCATCCCCTCCCCGGGCCCTGGATTAAGAACGAAGGTCCCCTGAGACATCCCCACCCTCCACCACACTGCCCACTCCACCCTCTCCCTTTGGAGTCCAGCAGCTGCAGCGGGGGTGGATGGCCTGCTGGATCTGCCAAGCCCCACCGACTGACCACTTCCCTTTCCTCCCAGGTCTAGGGGATTATGGGACACCACCTGGGGCTGACAGTGAGCCAGCAGGTCCTGCCAGCGGATGTAGGTCTGGGTGGCGAGGTCCTTGAGTTTGGTCCGGTGCATGGCCTGGGGGCTCTCCCGGATATGGGTGCTGATGTGGCGGTCCAACTGCATGCACAGCAGCTGCAGCTCGCCCTGAAGAGGAGGAGGAGCGGGACATGAGCCAGGCATATTCTGGAGGCCGGGGCAAGAAGGAGAACTAAGTCAGAAAGGGAGTGATTCTCTGAGTGACTGCTGCCAAGCTGGGTAGGAAAGGGAGGAGAGGGGACAGATCAGCATCCCTTAGGAAAGGCTTTTGGGACATGGTGGGAGAAAGAGGCCCTGGCAGCCCTTGCCACTTTCTTCTTGGCCTCTCATTCTGCAGTTCCTGAAAGAAGACTGGTTCCTCGCTGGTCGTTGTGGTCCCACAGTGCTTGATACAGTAGCTACTACCGAGCACCCAACTCTTCCCTGCTCCAGCCTCTTGGGAGACTCACCCATTGATCTGGAGTGATATCCTGGCTGCTGACCACCACCCCAGCCAGTGTCAGGAGGCTGTGGCACAGATAGCAGACCTAGAGAGAGAGCACAAGGATGCTTTCTTAACTCATCTGAGCCTGTGAAGGTTCCTTGCGCGCAGCACACACAGCAGCTTCCAGGAAAGCATCTTTAAGGAAGGCCTGCATGAACAGAACTTGGCCTCATTATCTCAGAACTGTAACTAGCCCAGGAGGCTGGACCAACTTTCCTATAACATACCTGCCACCCAGAAAGCCATACCACCCCAGCCTCATCCGGGGACTCTAGAACTGAAAGTCCCCAGGGTCTGTGTCCTCAGACCTCTGCACAGCCTGCTTGTTGAGCCACCTACACCTGTGCTAGGTAAGGGATGTGAAACTATCCCCTGCACAACCTCTGAGCTCCCACCTTGGAAACGGAGCCCCAAGGAGGATAAGCACCTGCACAAACCCAGGCACAGCACTGTTTGACTCTCAGTCCTGATGTCAGACAGGAAGCTGGCCAAAGAAAAAGCAAGCGGTGAATATCTTCATACCGTCCAACAAGTCCACCCTCACTCTTGCCACTGGATATGCAAGAGATAAAAAAACAACAACAACAAAGGCCAGGTATGATAGAGCATACCTGTAATCCCCAACTTGGAAGCTAAGTAAGACAAGTTCAAGGCCAGCCAAGGCTACATAGGAAGACCCTGTCTCAAAAGTAAGCAAAAATATACAACAACAATGAACACAAAAAAAGAGACAAAAAGAAGAAAATGAGAAGGAGTAAGGCAAAAATGGCCCTATGGGGGCAGAGACAGTAGATTATAACACCAGACAGATCCTGTGTCTTTTACATCAGCCCTAGGTGGGGCAAAGGGTGGAGGCGGGGTTGGTCAGCCAGGTAACTAGCTGAGTTTGAATGGGGTAAGGGAGGGCATGGTTTGGGGACAGGGCTGGCTGCAGACACTGAGGCTCATTGGGCTGCTGTTGACTTGGGGTGCTCAGAGCCTCCTGAGGGACGCTAGTGAGAGAAGGTAGCAGTATCTGCTGTGGGTTGAACACACCGTGTGTACCGTCTTTCTGGGACAAAAGATTGCAAGATGTGTCTTTCATGTTCTCTTTGCTGTCTGTCCTCTATGCCATGTGGTGGGAATGTGTATGTGTGTGTGCGTGCGTGCCTCTGTGCTAGAGACCAAACTCAGGAGTAAGCGAAGCACATACTCTTCCCTGAGCTGCATCCTCAGCCCACATCCTCTTTTCTTCCCCTACTTATGAATATGGGGGGGGTGGCGCTGGAGAGATGGCAGCTGCCAATACCGCAGTTGGAAGGCTCACAACCACCCGTAATGCCAGCTCCAGGGGATTCTAATGCCTCTGGCCTCCTTGAGTACACATACTGTATGCATGTGCACATACCCCCATACACACATACACATACAATAAAAATAATACAAATCTGAGGATGTGGTGGGATATGCATTTAATAATAGCATTCATAAAGGCAGAGGCAGGTGGATTTCGGTGAGTTTGAGGCCAGCCTGGCCTAGATAGTGAGTTTTAGGCTATTCAGGGCTACACGATGTGACCCTATCTCAATAAATAGATACATGTAAATAGATACATGTGTGTAAAAACAGAGAAAAAGAGACCACGAGGTTGAGAGGAAGCAAGGTGGTGGATAATAAAGGGAAGGAAGGGGTGAGAGGAAAAAAAGGGAAGGGAAGTGACATTATTATAGTTTAATTTAGGAAATAAATGCTATTTTAAATAAATAAGAATCTCTTTTGAAAAAGAAAAAGACTATTTCTGGGGACTGGGGCTGTAGTTCATTGAACACAGTGCTTGCCTAGCATACAGTAGGCCTCAGGTTCAATTCCTAGAACCATAAAACCGGGCCTGGTGTCACATGCCTGTAATCCCAGCATTCCTTAAAGGCAGGAGGTTCAAAGTCATCCTTAGCTACACAGTAAATTCAAGGATAACCTATACAAAACAAACAAACAAACAAATAAATCTGTCTAATATGTATTATTGACAGAGTCAGAATATACCTAAATTTGTTGAAGATTTTTTAAACAGGACACCGCCCTACTTTAATTGAGTCTAACCGGGTTTGGGGCAAGAGAGGAACATGACCTTGGAAAAAAGCTGAGGCCCCTTTCTGACAGGGCAAAGCTCTTGGCATGGAGCAAACTGATAGTGAGAGGTGGCAGAGGATGCCAAAGAAAACATCCAAGGGCAGTGGAGCGGGGGAGGGGCCGCCTGGGGAAGCCTGGGGATCGCCCTTCCGAGGTGTAAAGGGGTGGTGGCTCCGCTGGAGCAGAGGGCTAAGGGACCTCGTGACTCCTCACCTCTAAACCCTTTCTCTTGCAAATGCCTTTCGCTAGTACACACCACCCCTCCTGAAGATCAGCCTGCCCCAAGCTCCATAGTGGAGGTCTTTGCTTCACCTGGACTGAGGGATTTACCGTCCTAGAGGATCGCCCTGGGGGAAGACTGCCGGACAGGCTGCCGGTGCCTTTACCCTGTGCAGCGGATCACTAAGGAAAAAAATGCAGCATGCACAGCTCCAGTTTCACAATACAGCTCTCACTGATTCCCATAACTCAAGCTTCAAGGAAAACCCCAGATAAATATTCTGAGCTTCTTTTTTTGGTCTGGGTGTGGGGAGGAGGGATAGGGTGTTCACCACATTTTTCAACCATTTCTCCGAAGGACAAATCCAAATGCACACGGTTTGGGGGTCGGTGTGTTTCCCCCCACTTGCTGGAGAGGGCCCTTTAAGTTATCTGACTCAGCTTGAGGTCATCGTAGGGCTGCACCCTGCTCAGGGCAGGCAGTGCGGAGTCCCTGCCAGTGTTTTTTTGTGGTGTGGGGGGGAGGTTTTTGGCTTGGGATGCTTCTCAGCTGTAGAATCCTCATCTAGCAAAGGTAAGGTTTTAAGTTTGATCCTTAGTCCCTCAAAACAAACAAACAAAAAACAAGGGCACGGTAGTGCATGCCTTTAGTCCCAGCACAAAACCAAACTGAAGCAAAAGGTCTCAAAAAACCAACCCCAAACAACAAACAACATCAAGTTTCAGTGTGGACATCAGTCATGCAGGTAAGGGTCTCCTCAGTGGAGGCAAAGAGCGGTTGTTGGTTCCTCTGTGTCAGGGAACCAGGGGTTCTGGGCCTGGAGCAGGCAGAACCTGAGACCCTTCCTCTACAATTCCACGGCTTGGAGGTGGGCTAGGGCTGCAGAGCAGGCCTGCTGTGCAGGCAAGCGGTCATCTCAGTAGGAGCAGGATGCATGTAAAGTGAAGAACCACATTTCCCTCTCTGTGACAGTGACCACTTTCTGAATTTAGCAAGCCTGCTCCTGTCTTGGCTGGCACCACAGAGATTAAGCAGGAAGTGGTGGCCAGAGGACGTGGGCTATGCAGCCCCCTCCCCCACCAGATTACCCCTCTGCCCTTTTCCTCTACCTTTAAAACCACAAGGTGGCCTTTCCCCCAGTCCAAGGGAGGCCCCTTCCAGGACTCGGCTTGTGTGGGTGCGTGTGGTATGTGTGTGTGTGGTACGTGTGTGCGGTACGTGTGTGCATGTAGTATTTGTGTGTGTGTGTGGTGTGTGGCTGTGTGTGTGTGTCCATGTATGTGTGTGTGTAGCTGCAGCTGGGGCCAGTATGGCTTTGGAGTCAGTCTTCCACGATGGTGGGGCTGCAATGTCCAGGCCTCATATCTTGTTTAGAGCGGCAGGACCCCAGCCAGTTGAGGAGCCCAGCCCCTCGTGCACAAACACGAATCCAGGCTGGGAAACCACAGTGGGAAAGAGATCCAGGAAACCTCAGCCAAGGACTCAGAAGAGAGCGGCAGAGGGTGAAGAACAGGACGTGCCTGGACCCAATACTGACAAGCCAAGGCAGTACTGTCCCCCAGTCCCACTGCCAGCAAGGCCTTTGCTTCCACTTCCTGGGTCTCTCCCCAGAGTCTGGTGACGGGCCTCTTCCCAGAAACTCATTGTGGCATATCTCATTCCTGCCCTCCCCCAAATCAGGACCTAGGGATGAAAGGGTCAGGAGGCTCGTCACCCAACAGACAACAGGCAGGTGGCACCTCTGTTTCTGCTCCAGTTAGTTCTGATCTCAGGTCTCCTGGGTCAAGTGGAACTCATTTGCAAGTTTTTGTCAAAGGAGACAAAAGGGAACATGGGTGGACATTTCCCGGGAACTTCATCCTTCAGGAAATCCCCTGTTAGTTAATGCCAAGGGGGTAAGCTGGGTTACTTACGCCAAAGGGTGGAAGAGAGAAGGGAGTTCCCAGGAAGCCGCTTTCTCTAACCCAGCAGCAGTTTCTCCCTACCTCAGGTCATGACCAAGGATGTAGCCTTACACTGGAGTCTTTAGATGGAACCCTTTCCTCAGAGCCTGCCAGGCAGAAGGGGACAGTAGACTTTCAAGGGCAGGAGGACTCTGTGGAAGCAGGTCCAGCCAGGCTCTGGGCAGCTGCTAGGGACTGGGGAGAACTGAGGCTGGCCCAGGGACACCGAGGAAGGAGGACGACGAGGATGCACGGGCAGTGGCCCTCTAAGTCACATTGCTGAGGCCCAGGGCTCATCCTGCAGGGTCTGCATACCTGCTCAGCAGCACCAGGATGCCAGGACTACCTCTTCTGTTTCTGCCCTTGACATCACGGGCCCTGGCTGGTGGCTCCCCTGGGGATCGTGCATTCAGCTCAGTCTCTAAGGTCTGGAGGCCCAGCCTAGCTTGACAACGGACCCCAGGAGACTCCTTCGCCAGTGCGCTCCTGTCACATGTGGAGCACACGTGCCGATGACGAGCTCTAGAACCAATCTAGTTACAGACCCAGGCTGCACAGATCACTAGACTGCCTGCGTGCGAGGTGGGCCGCGAGCCACTCGCCTTTTTAAAACTAAATTTAAATCTAGTATCACAGCATCCCGATCCAATAAGACACACGGAGAAGGCCTGGTGACCCTGCGTCTTGGCATATGTGGGAGCTCAAGTCTGGCCAGATCCCCAGCATGTCCAGTTGGAGAAGGAATGGCAAGAAGTGGATGTCTGGGACCTCCCCCTTCATCAGGAAAGGCTCTAGACTTGTATCACCTCTATAAACAGGGCTGACACTGTAGAAAGAGCAGAGGTCCCTGGATGCTCTAGAGGCAGGACATAGAGGCCAGGCTATTCCTGGGGTGGACGGGGACACTGGCCTGTGCCCAAGGGCGTGGGGCAAGTGCTCCTTCAGGGGTTGGGCAAACAACAACAATATTATTAACCCTGGGTAATCTGGAGGTAGGGCCACTAACAGGCCCCAGGCCAAGACCTTCAGCTCAGGGATGGAAGCAGGGCTCTATCTTGTGTGTCCACCAAAGCACAGTACATGCATGTTTCTAACTACACTTCATCTGAACATAGGAGCGTGGCACCTGCCATCGTGCGATGCCATTTCTTCCCTGTTTCTCAGGGGAATCTGCATAAGCTACTCCACGCTGCTCCAGTTCCAAGGTTGTACTTTCTGACCTTGGCCTTGGCAGGCAACAGAGCAGAGGGCTGCAACCAAGGTTCCATGCCAAAAGAAAAGCTGACCTCCAAAGTGACTGCCCAGGATAGGGGACTGGTCACTGTTGTAGCAAGTAGGAAATGATGAGGACACATGACTACTGCTAGGAAATGAGACGTGTGACATAAAACCTCTTCTTAGACCAGAGTCCCTGAAGATACGGGGGCAAGAGGTCAGGCAACAGACGTCACAGACACAGCCTGCCAGATTCACCACAGGGTTGGCTAGGCAGGCCACCCTATTCTATAACTGAAAGTGATGCGGTCATGTTGGGGGATGGATCCCTAAAAATTGGACAGGGATAGGGCCACTTTCGGGTGACAGGGGACAGGCTGGCAGCATCTAGACAGGAACAGGACTTCTGGATCAGCTGCTGGGAACAACCAGTAAAGGAAAAGTTGCTCTCGGGACCCCAGCTGATCAGGAGGCAGGAGGACTCTTCCCAGGGTGCTGGAGAGTCTGAGGGGTCCAGAATGTACCCTCACACCCACCACCACCACGCCCCCAGAGCATGAGCTGGAGCCTGCTCTAAGCTCCCAGAAATGAGTTCTGAGACCCCAGGCCTATCACAGTGGGATCCTCCTGTAAGCTCTACCTAAACTCTGAGCAGGGACCCCAAGGGGCTCCTTCCTGTTCTGCTCTGAGGACTGGGTGGGAGCTGGGAAGCCTTAGCACAGGAGGTAGGGGTAGGGCATACATAAGAAGGAGGGCTGAGGGCATGTGCTAAAGTGAAGCCATCTCAGACTGTCTCCAGAGGGAGGAACCACAGGGTTGTGGGCAAATCCTTGAGAGGGTGATCCCACCCTGCTCATCCTCCCACATTGGCTTCCTTCAGGGGTGGGGGTGGGGGCAAGCAAGACGACAAGCAGAGGCAGTAGCTCTTCCTGCTTCTTCAGCTGGAACCAGAGACCCTGATCCCATGGGAGTCTGGACGGAAAACCTAGTTCTGCCAGGGGCCCAGAGTCTCTGGCTATAGGAAGCTGTGTGTGTGTGTGTGTGTGTGTGTGTGTGTGTGTGTGTGTGAGAGAGAGAGAGAGAGAGACAGAGACAGAGAGAGACAGAGACAGAGAGAGACAGAGACAGAGAGAGACAGAGAGACAGAGAGAGAGAGAGAGCGCGTGCGAGCGCGCGCCCAGGCTTATACACATGCATGCACATTAGCATGTGGGCCTGAGGGCATGGGGAGCCTGTGCAGTTCTGCAAGGAGTAGCTAGGACTGGCCATCTGCAAAGAGAGCTGCTTTCTCTCAAAGGCCGTGACAGAAGAACAGGGTGTGCTGTGCGGCCCCAAGTTTCTAGGTACCTAGGATGCACCCCTTCCTTTGTAAGAGTGGCCCAGCTTCCTGTCCCCTACATTTAGGCCAAAATGTTCTATGGTGATGTCTGCAGAGTTGACTCCAGCAGAATACATGTGACCTGGGCCAGCCAATCACCGTCCATGCCAAGCCAGTGAGTCTTGACTCTGGGACAGAAGCTCTTTCTTTACCCTGGCCAGGGTGGCCAAAGAAAGGAGGTCAACCTAGGGTTTCACACACACACACACACACACACACACACACACACACACACGAGAAAGCCTGTCTGGGAATGCAGGGTAGAGTAGAGTCAAGCACTGGGGAAAGCCACCCTGGGGTTTTGTGACACAGTGCCTGCAGTTGTGGGCTCAGCGAAGCCTGGGGAGTCATCCCAGGACAACCAGGAACTACATCCCCATCAAGAGAGGCCAGGGAAGACAAAAGAGAAGAGACAGAACAGGGGAAAAGTGAGGAGCAGAAGCAGCTGAGAAAGCTGTGAACCCTGTCGGAGTGAGCAGCCCCCACTCCTCCCTAGCCAGTCAAGGCAGAGCTGAGAGATGGAGCACTTGGAGAGTGCTCCTACACCCAACCCTGGCCTGACTCGGGCCTGAAGAGAAACGGCAGGAGGACCCCTCACAGGGCTTATTTCTGCTCAGTCGGGCATTTCACTGGAGGCCCGCTGCTGAGGGTGACTGGGGACCCAGCCCCACGCGCATCTCTGTTTACATTCATGGAGGCAGGGCACATGCCAGGGGTTAAGTGGACTGTTATGGACCTCCCGAGTTCAGCAGACAGGAAGTGGAAGACAGGAAGATGCAAGGCCAAGGCCATCAGCATGCAGAGTGCTGTGGTTTGGTCTTCAGGGCTGTACGTGATGGGGGCAGAGACTGTGGATGGAAAATCAGAGTACGATAGATACAACAGGTCTGAATGGGAGGAAGACACTCTATAGAGTGTCCAGAGGGAGGAAGAAACCCAGATAAGAGTGCCAGGACAGAAGCTGATGAGTCACCTGCCCATGGACAGGGACCCTGAGAGGTCCTCCAGAGCACTGGGCTGATTGGGGTGAAGGAGAGAGCAGGCCAACCCTCCAGCTGGTTGGGCTTGAACAAAAGCTCCCTGGGACCCCACCCTGCCTCCTGGGCTTAACCCTGTTGCTGCAAGTCTTGCTCGCGTTCTTGCAAAGAACTCAGATTTCTGGGAACCAAGCAAAGCTGGCCTGGGCCTGAGTCTACAGGTTCCCAGACTTGCGTGTGCTTCAACTCATCTGCAGGGTCAGCTTCTCAGAGGCCACCAGGTTTATGACAAAATGCAGCTAATGCTTATTTTGGAGGAAGGAAGATGGAACAGAACCACAAGCTGGACAGGAAGAACTCAGGAGTCTGCATGTCTGTTTTCCATTCCTCAAATCCAGTTTCCTCCTGGCTCTCCTAACCTTGTCCTGACCCAAGTTTACAGCACTGTGGGGTGTGTGTGGGGTGTGTGTGTGGAGGGTGTGTGTGTGGGGGGGGTGCTGTACTTTCAGGAGAGAAAGGGCAAGGGGAGAGGCTCCAGGATCTGCTTGTCTTTGAAAATGACACAGGGGTTCAAGTCAAGCCCAGGGAACATACATCCCCTTGTTGGAGTTGGAAGTACCAGCAAGAGAGGCCAGAATCGAGCACAGAGATGCCAGAGGGCAGCTAACCCTTCCTGTCCCTGCAGCAACCGCCCATTAAGGCAGTTCTTGGCAAGGTCAGCCAGCCCAGGGACAGACAGCTGCAGTCTATAGTCGCAGCAGCAAAAGCAGCAAAACTTGTTCACCAGGTCTCCCAACACACCTGGCACACCACAGGGTTTACAGGAGATGCACACAGGGCACTTGCACACAAACACACGGCAGGCCACGCCCTCTGCCCAAGCTGGGCAGACACACACCTCCACAGAGTTGCAGCTGGCTGGAGCCCATCCCCGGCATCACCCACAGTCAAAAGCACACCCTACCTCCATAAAATCGCTTCTTCACAAACACTGATCCCCCGTAAACAAGCTTTTCCCAAGTCTCTGCAGCCTGGGACCTCCACAGAAAGTCACAAGGGATGGATGCACCTGCAGGAGGTGACCGACCGATGTACAGTCCCCAGTGAGCCTCAAGCTGTCATCTTTGGAAGGCATCCACTATCAGGCTGGGAGGAGGCATACGGGAAAAGGGAAAAAGGAAGTAGGCTCCCAGTGCCAAGTTGGTCTTTTTATCCTCAGTTTTCATTCCACAGTGGGAGACATTTAACTTCCTCAAATTTAACCAACTAGAGAGACACTCCCATCCTACCATCAGATTCTGGTTCCCTATACCTTCCAAATCTCTAAGCGGGGAAAACCTCGCTAATACAGCATCTGGGCTGGGCTGCAGCTCAGTAGGAAGCACATTCTTAACACGTGACAGGGTATCATGATAGTAAGCAGTATCAGAAAAAAGTGCAAGTATATATATTTACACATGTGTACACACACATACATATATACATACACACATTATATTTATACATTTATGCATAGTAAATGCATTTGCACACAGCAATAGACATGGGAGAAAAAGCAAAAATGATTTGATAACTGTGGTTAAACAGAAACAAGAAACATAACGGCAGGTTTAACAAGACCAAAACATCAGCCACTTCCATAAAACTGAATGGGTCACAACTCAACTCCAGGAGTAGATATAATACAACTAGGTCAAATCTGGCCACATTCAGAAAACACCATAGCTGAAACCAAATGCCCCCGGAAACCCCAGTGCTGGGTTGGAGGGCTGAGCTGGTAGACTGGAGGAGAAAATTGAGTCAAGTTATGCAATGTTTTTCTGCCTGCAGCCAGAAGGCCAGTCTCACGGGGGGGGGGGGGGGGGACGACAACACAGGACACACGTCTCTGGCAGAATCACATCCTTGGGCCAAAAGGAAGCATTGGGAGGCCAGCCTTAGTGTTATTATACTCACCTCTGTGTAAACATTGTCATCTCCCACCTGGGAGACAGACAGGGTGCCTGCCTCTTGCTAGAAGGTACCAAGCCCCAAGCATCTTCTCACCTAGATGTTTATTCCACTCTGGGAAAGGCTAGTTCAAACCGGGCACAGATAGTCATCAAGGAGATTGGCACTATATATGAATATTTTGAGATGAGACACTATGCTAGAGTTGAACTCCTGGGCTGGGAGAATGAATCTCCCTGCCTCAATTTTTTTGGGGGGGGGGGTTGAGACAGGGTTTCTTTGTGAAACCCTGCTGGCCTTGAACTCACTGAGATCCACCTGCCTTTGCCTCCGGAGTGCTGGAACTAAAGATGTGCACCACCACTGAATTTCTAGCCTAGACTACAGCCCTAGGTACTGAGCCAGGCACTTTAAAGTGTTAAATCTTATACACCAATCTTATAATGTTCCTTAACCATGCTACCACTGAGTTAGACTCCAGCCCTCTACAAAACGCCTTTTTTCCAAGCATATTTTTGTATGTGCTAATAGCATGGTAAGTGACTTTGACCCTGGTAGGACAAACGGCCTTCTTGGGAACCTGCCCCTGCCTCCAGCCTGGCTCTCTCCTCCTCCCCCCACAGAGTGGAAGCCTGAGCAGTTGCTTCTTTTGTTAAAGTACTTGGTGGTTAGCTTTCCCAGGCAGGAGCCTCACTAACTTATAATTACCAACAATGCCCTGTGATTGGTTCTCTCATTACCCAAGGTAATACTTCTGAAGTCCGGGGTTCCATAAATGCTTGTGGTCTTAATGATACAAGGATATTAAGAGATGAGGGGGCTATCACTGGTCAAAGGCAGTGCAGGGGGGAGGGCAGTTTCAAAAATGGGGGCAGGGGAGCAGATGGCCACAACAGAGGAAAGAGGAAGAGACATGAAATACAATTCATTTGTTCGGGTTTTCACTTAGTGGCAAAAAACATGCCATGCTGAGACACAACTGTGCCCACAATCCAGCTAGACAGCCAGCCATGCAAGGGGACAACAGTGGGGCCATGCTGTGCCCCTGTGTCTCCCCTGGGGGAGGGAGGAGGTGGGAAGACCAGGAGAAGAGTCTGCAGAAGTGTTGATTTGCAGGGCTGGAGGAGCGCTGTGACCCCTGCAGTTTAGGGCAGGAAATCTCCCAGACAGGAGTGTGTTTAGTGTGGGACAGGCAGAAGCTCAGCACTGCAGCCTCAAAGGCTGGGAAGAAGCTTTCTCCTTGATGCTTGATCACCTCCAGCTGACCTGAACTCTGGCCTCAGTTTCCCCATTGCACTTGAGAAGCAAAAAGGCAAAGACTTTGAGCTCTGTGGATGAAAGGCTGCCCCATCCCAGACCACCACTCCCTGTAAAATTGGGCGGATGACGCCTCTGCTCATTTTGGCTGGTGAGTAGCCCCATCTCATCTTTGAAGATGAAACACGCTCAGACCTAATGAGGAGTCAGTTGGCTGAGGTGGAGTGGGACCTAGTCACCTGCCCGGCCTGGCCCCTCCCAGCCACCACAACACCCAGCCCAGGGCACAGAGCTGGAACCATTTCACGGTTCTATTATGGCACTCCACTAGTCCCCCTCTGTCCTGTCCCCTGGTCCTGACTGCCTCTGCCCTTAGCCACTTCACCAGCAGAGGTCAAGGTGAAGGGGAGCCCCGAGGCTCTGCAGTGCTCTTGGCTGCAGCACAGGGGCTCTAGAGGTCACAGCAGCCCCACCTGCCCCTACTGTTGGTCCCCAGCCAGTGTGCCCTTTGCTTTGGGGCAGTAAGCACCCCTGGATGCGCGCTGCTCTGCTCTCCTCAAGCTTTAAGGCAAAACGGACGATTGATTTCTAACAGGCAGACAACGAGGGAGGAGTAGCTGTGCTTGGAGCCTTCAAAATAAAGGATTCCTCAGCCTGTTTATCCTCCCATCCCGACTGCTACACAGACACCTTCTGCCCCTACTACCAGCAGGTCAGCAATGTGGTGAGCCCAGTGGGAGCCTGGGGCTCGGTAGAAGCCACACCCCTGCTGGGTGAGGCTGCAGCCTGGCCTGAAGGTTCCTGGAGGCCATATAGTCTCTGTGCAGACAGCCAGACAGCAGCCGCTTCTTTCTCATACCCTCCCCCCTTTTGTCACCCCAAGGTCTCTAGTATCCAGCTATGACAACCTACCTACCCAGGGTCTCCTAACCTGTCTGTGTCATCCACTCCTGTTTCCTGGGAAATACCTGGCACAGGACAAGGGATGTGTGTATGGCCCCCACCTTCCTAGGAGACTGTAGCCTTGTAAAAACACTAAGACAAATCCCAACGCAGGCGAAGGCCACCTTCTCTGCACGTTCTGAAGGGGAGTGTGTACCTGTGCACGTGGGGGATTATCCTATCTTCTTAATGGTTCATTTGTGTTCATTAAGTAATTAATTCACTTATCTGATTCTCAGAGTGATGCCCAAAGGTTGGACTTCTGGATTGTTAATATCCAACCTCAGGAACCAGAGTTTTGAATCCCTGCCTTCCTGAATTAGAAGATCCCTATCTCCATCTTTATTCTGAGTCTCCAGGGATAGAAGAGCCCAGGAAGATGCACTTGGAAGCCCCCACAGCCACCTTGGTCCCTGCTCTGACACTAACCCCGGGGATGCACCGGCCTCTGCTAATTCCTAACCCACAACCTCCCAACCCAGGACACTTCACTGCCTTTCGGGAGAGCTGGTCAAGGCTTAGAAGAACTACTTTGGAAGAACTGGAGAAAGGTCAAGGGCTAAGCCTTGGTCAAAATTAGTGAGAATAAACAGGGAAACTAGGCATAGCTCTGGGCCCACAGCGTCACCTGCACCTACAGGCACAGGTGGGCAAGGGGACTAACTAAAGGCTTGGGAGAGATACTGAGCATCTCCTCCCCACATAGAAGGTAGCTCGCTGGCCTCTGTCCTGGAGTGGCTTCTGGTTCTGGAAGGACTAGTGACCACAGGCCCCACAGGCTGTGCAATGGGGACAGCCCCGCCTTCCCCGTTAAATGAAGTAGCAGGGTCCTTCTTGGTAAAGGCAGGCAGGGGGTTGAGGTGCTTACCTTGTAGTCGAGCTCAGCGCTGGCCCTTGGCTGTTTCCCCTGAGACGGTGGCAAGGTCTCTGCACCCAGATACTGCCTGAGGGATGATGGTCTCATGAGGCTGAGGAGATGGCCGAGTACCGCTAGCTGGGGAGGAGAGAGGAGACTGTGACTGAGTGTGTGGACAGCTCTGGGAGATGCCCTCAACTGTGGCAGAGGGTCATAGTCAAGCTTCCAGGACCTGAATCTGACTCTCACTTATGAGCTGTGTGTGTGACCTCCCTAAAATGGTCCACACTCCTTCTTCCTAGGAGGAGGGATGTGTATATGAGCATGTGTGTATGCACATGGGCACATGTATACATACATACACACATACATACATATGTATATATATACATATGTGTATGTGTATACATACACAAGCATGCACACATACACACACGTACACACACACACAGGGTGTACCTAGCACAGGGTGAGCCCTCCCTTAACTTGATGAAGTAGGAAGCTCTCCTAAGACTTTAAGGTTTACCCTAATTCCCTGTAAAATCAAGAGTAAGAAAGAGATTCCCTCTGACATTGAGCAGGACCTCGGTGACCTGAGCAAAACCTCAGCCACTGAGCTGGTCCTCAGCCACCAAGCTGGTCCCTTGCCACCTGCGCAGGTCCCTGGCCACCTGAGCAGCCCCTCGGCCAATAGCATACTCTCTCCTGTATCCCTTTTTTGTCACTTAGCTTGTTGCTGCAACATATTCGATTCACAGGAAAAGGACTGAACCTCTTCAATCCATAGCTTTGCCTGTCCATTCTGTGAGCCACAACTACAACCGCTCTGCTTGCCTGTCCTAACTCCTCTGCATCTGTACCACACTCTTCCCTCCCAGGAATGCCAAATACTGAGTCTTCTAAGCCATAAAGAAGATACACACACACACACACACACACACACACACACACACACACACACATATATGAGGGTCTCCCACAATATAACACTATCAAGAATACCAACAGCTCTGTTTGTCTGAAACAAGGTCGCCCCTTGTGTCCCAAGTTGGCCTAAACCTTGTGACCCTCTCAGCTCTGCCTAAGTACTGGGATTACAAGCATGGACCACCGGGCCTGGCAATTCTTTTAATTTTTTTTATTACATGTTATCTGTGTGCGCACACGCATGCGTGCAAACAAGCCACAGCAAACACTCTGATGGTAGAGGATAGTTTGCAGGGGTCGGTTCTCTCTGGGGACTGAATTCGGGCCATCGAGCTTGGTGGCAAGCGCCTCTAGAGCATGGGCCATTTCCCTAGCACATTCTGTTTTCTTCCTAGATGGGGTCCTTCCTTTGCAGACTAGGCTGGCCTCAAACTCGCAGCCAATCCCTAACTTTGCCTCCTGAGTACTGGGATGTGTGTCTTGCCCAGTCCTCTTTTTTCTTTTCCTAAATGTTGGGAGCAGTGAACCCCCAGATCCTGAAATTCTTGTAAACAACTTGTTTTCCTCTCTGAGCACCCTCAGGAGTTCCTGATGGCAGGGGTGGGTTTGGCTGGGGCGTGGCTATCAGTTAAGGATCTCTATATATGTGGCCCCTGGACACACTAAAGGGGGCATTCTTGGGATCAAGGATGACCTGTGTGTCTCTGTCTGTATTTGTGAGTCTTTGTGTGTTTCAGTCTCCAGCCCCTTGCCCAGTTCATGAACTGTATGGTAGCACGTGGAGCGCAGACGGCCGTGATGCGCTACACCTAAAAAGTCATACTATTTTCTTGTCCAACAAAATAGCCAATAATTCACTCTCACCCAGTATCTATATTCAGTTTTCTCCGTCAGAAACTTCCTTTCAATGGGTCCTTTAGATGGGGATTTCCCTGCAAGGTCTACAGAGGGATCTGGCTGATCTGTTAATCTACCAGGCACCCAACCCACCCCCTGTTTAGCTTTGAAGAATTGCCCAACCCCTCTGAACAAAACAGGCTTTGAAGCTAGCCCCTCCCCCTGGTCACCTCAAACATAGGGTCCCTGCAAGGACTGCCCAGATGATGTAGTATGGCTGGGTTGAGGCAGGTAGGCCCCAGTCCTCGTCCCTCCAAGCCATCCATGTGCAACCCTAGGGATGGGGGAGGATGTGGAAGAATGGGCAGCGACAGGGTATTTCAAGAGGACCGGCTCCTTAGATCTAGCAGGTGCAGTGTGGCCACAGACAAGAGGGTTGAGCCCCGAGCCCAGCTCCCAGCTTGAGCCCAGCCGGGTGGCACGCCACACCTGGCTTCCTCCTGTGACTCACCCCCCAGCACCTGCTCAGCACTTCAGCTGCCCTCAACCTCAGAAGCCCTGGAGAGCAGCTGGGCAGGGAGAGGAGGATGAAGAGCTGGTTGGTAGTCAGTTTGGCTTTGGCTCCTGGAAGGAGGCCAGGCCTTCTCTGCAGTGTGGAAAGACGGCAGCAAAAGCGGGGAGGAAGGATCTGGGCAAGGATAGGTTCCATCTGGGGCTGCATCGAGAGCAGTACTGCCTTGTGCCAGCCTTCGGGATAATTTTCAAAACAGCCCTGCCCTTTCGCACGCTGGAGGCTCGCTGCTCACAGCTGTGCAAGCACTGGGCTGCCCCGCATTGCCTCGAAGACCACGCCCCCAGAGTGACTAAAGGCCCGCCCCAGCAGAGCCAGGACTCTCCGTGCTCGAAGAGCAGGGGGCAGGGCCGGTAGGGAAAGCACAGACCAGGCTCACTTGCTCACTCTTATTTTTCTTCTCGCTCCAGGAAAGCAGGCTGGCGGTGCCTCAGTGCAATCTAGCATTCTGGTCTCAGATTTTCTTTTGTTTCCCGCATCGCCCCACCCCCACATACCACCCTCTCTCCTGGATGAAGGCTTCTTTGGTCCGCAAAAGTCCTGGAGAGGGAGGGTTAGGACCACACCAGCACCCTTGCCACCCCCACCCCCTACTTCCACTGCAGAGTGCCAACTCAGCAAACATTCAGCCCATTAGGGCAGACACCTCAGGGCAAGAAGTGATGATCACCCAGAAGGACAGGCCTCCACTGGCCTTGCCAGTCTCCTGGCAGGAGGAGATCCTGGCAAAGCAACTGTCTACACAGCATGTGTCTCCTGCTCTCAGATCCTGGCAGTGCCTCCAGTTTGCACAGGAGAGGTGGCTGTAAGGTGCAAGGAGGTCCCAAATGACCTGCTGCTGCTGCTCTCTGGAGCCTGGTCCTTCCTGAGGTGTCTGAACAGAGGCATTGCACATGTAACCCACAGCCTACAGTATTGGTGTTTACTACCCTTGCCAGTCCCCTACCCGGCACACCTTTTCCCTCTTGCAGGCACAGAACTTGCTTGCTTAGTGTCCTGACTTATTGTCAGCCCCCTCCCTGGCTGTGAGGTCAGCACTGTCTCTTGCAGTGCACAGGGCTAAGCACCATGCCTGACACATGGCTGATGCTTATTAAGCAGTCATTAGGCAAGCGAATGGCTAAATAGCATCAGTTAACCATTTCCTAGGAGATTCAAACTTTTGTATCCCCCTTAATTTTGGACACTCAAAACCCTTGCTTTCCAAATTTCAAGACATGATTTGAGGCTGAAGGTGGTGGTGCTTGCCTTTAATTCCAGCACTTGGGAGCCAGAGGCAGGTGGATCTCTGAGTTTATAGAGTGAGTTCCAGAACAGGCAGGACTACACAGAGAGGTCCTGTCTCAAAAAGCAAAACAAAACAACAACAACAAAGTTGCCAGACACAATGGCACATTCCTGTAAACTTTGGACTTGGGAAGCAGAGGCAGGAGCAAATCTCCAAACAATGGTTGATAAGATGGCTCAGAGGGTCAGGTGCTTGCTGTCAAGCCTTTGCTCCCTGGGTCCGACACCGTGGAAGGAGAGGACAGGAGAATGGACTCCTGCAGCTGTCCTCTGACCTCTATGTGGGCACTGCGGTGTGTGCACACACACAATAGTAAATACATATTTACAAAAAGGTTTGCCTTGTTTCTGTGTTGCAAGAGGCTGGTATAAGAAACAAACTCCGAGTTTCCTCCCAAACCTGTTCCACCTGTGTCTTGCCTGGCTGCTGAGAGGGTGTCTCCTTCCCTCCAAGTCTGGTTCCTGGAGGGCTCCCACCCGCTCTCTGGAGCCCTGCCGGCTGTCCTTGGGAAGTCACCTAGCAGCAGCCATGCTCCAAGGCTCCATCTCTGCTACTCTCAGGCCAACTGCCCTGCACCCTCCTCGCCCCTTGCTTCATCCTCCAGCACTTGGGTCTCAAGGGCTAGCTGGCTTTAACATGTTTAGTTGAGAGTCTGTCTCTCCTCTCGGCCTGGAAGCCCTCTGCTCCAGCCACACCAGTCTCTGTGCTTTCCCTCCAACCCAAATGTCCTCTCTAGAGCCCCTGGGCCTTTGTGCTTCCTACTTCCTCAGCCGGAAGTGACCCTCTCCCCCACCAAAGGTAGGTTTTCCTACAGTTCCGCGCCTTTACAAAACCGCACCCACCCAGTGCTGTTTTTCCTCTTCTGGGAAAAATTTTAAACTTTTTTCCCCATAGCACTTGCATTCTCTGCAAGTTTGCCCCAAATGTTACTTCTTTCTCCGTGCCTCTGTTGGCCTGCTCAGACTAGGACTAGCACAAGAGAGGGACTTCATTCAGTTCAGCTCTTTTCCTGTCCAGACCAGACTCTAGAGTACACTGGGGCCTGAGGCTAAACAGCGACTGTTTCTGAAGTATTCCCAGTATTCTATGAAACAACAGGAATGACTGGTCCAACCCCGGGACTCTCCGGGAAAACGCAAGTGCTGGGCTGTCGCATTCTACCGACCTATTGTCTCTCCAGCCTAGCTCTCCAACTCCTGCTCCTGAGGCTCAGGCTGTGCCTTGAGACCGGGACAGAGGTGGTGGTGGTGGGGTGGCAGGTTGGGTACTGAGAACCCCTCCCAGCCACTTCAGACCCCAGGACTCTGCTTCTCTAGAGTCAACCCCGGAAGTCCCTTCACAGTGGTATAGGCTGTGAAGAGCCCGGGAAGAGGCTGGAGGGGTTGAGGTGATGCAACATGCTGTAGTGGTCAATGGCACAATTCTAATCCTGGCTCCCCCCCCCACTTCCCTGCTGTGTAGCTTCCCTGACTCAGTTTCTCCATCTATAAAACATGGATAGAGTAGCAGCTCTTCCAGCCCTAGGTTTTGAGGGAGGGAAGCGCTGTGAACAGTTCTCAGAACACAGTGAGTGCTGCCTGCATGGAAGCCACAACTATTACAGGTGAAGGGGCGACCAGTGGACAACCACAACTGTGTGCATTCACTGCAAGGGAGGTATGGGCAGGGATGGCTGTGCGGAGGGGATGTGGGTGGCTGGGGGTCAAAGTAGTCCTTCGAAGGCAAGTCTAAGGAAGATGGCTCTGACAGGCCAGCCAG
The DNA here is from genome assembly GCF_037038515.1 of Microtus pennsylvanicus. NCBI lineage: Eukaryota > Metazoa > Chordata > Mammalia > Rodentia > Cricetidae > Microtus > Microtus pennsylvanicus. Next base: position 33,737,060 of record NC_134585.1, on the reverse strand, counting down.
GGAAGGAGCACGCCTGTTGATCAGACATCAGGAAGAGACCAACAGCGGAGTCTAAACACAGCTGCTGGGGCTTCCTCCCTGCAGAGGCACCGCTGACTCTCTCCCTCCTCCCCGCGGTACACTCAGCATGCAGGGACTCATCCCCTGAGACCTGGCTCAGGTACCTTCTCAGAAGTCTATCCTCAGGCAGTGTTAGTCACCCAGGTCACAGCGAGCTGGCTCACCCCGCTTCAAGAGTCATCTGGAAGTGTCACACCTGGTGTCTGAGCCTGAGTCTGGGATCTGAGTTGCCTAGTCAGTGTATAAGGAACTGACAGGTCCAGAATTGGGTCCCCGGTGGTCACAAGCAGGTAGGTGTAGGGGCCTCGAGCAGAGAAGCAGAGTCTGGCTCCACTTGCCTGACCGGCCTTGTGACCCTGGATTCTTGGTTGTTGCAGAGACCTCCTGAGCTGGCTCCCTAACTGACCAAGCAGCACACACAGTTTGCCTCCCTCGTTGAGGCTCCTCTCCAGGCCCCAGCAGCCCTGCCGGGCTTCCCCTCACACTCCCTGCAGACAAACGACTAAGCTTTGAAATGCTCTCATCTTTGGGTTCCTGCTAACCCAGCTTCTGGGCAAGAGGTCCCAGGAACCTACCCTCCCTGGAGTCCTGATTTTCTTTCCTTCTTCTCTGTCAGTTCTCTATGGGGGCTTAGTGAGCTCATCTGGCCAAAGCCAATGCCTTCACAGCAGGCTTCCATGGCAGCCCCTGGGCAACCTGTCTGGTTGAATTTCAGCTGGCCCTGCCCCTGACTTCCTAACCTGTCTTCCCTTCTTCAGTGACCTCCCTGGTGGTGGCTTGCAGAGCACTCTGTCTTTGGGGACCCTGGCTGTCTCTTTATCCCATAAATTACATTGCCTTCCTGGTGTGGGCCAGGCCTGGGCTGAGGGGCAAGGGAGAGCAAGTAGACACCACTGGTTCCCAACTCAGGGGCCCCAGATTCCGCCTGGGAACAGGGGTGTGGGGAAGACAATGCAGCAGACACCAAACAAGTAAGGGAGGGTGATGGACAGGACCAGGAGGCCTCCTTGAGATGGCACCTCAGCCAGAGTAGGAATGGCAAGCTCCCGCCATGCTAGGGTGTACGTATTCCAGGCTTAGGCGAAGTGGGGAGCTGAAGCCAGAATCAGGAGCCAGCCCCCTCCTTCCAACCAAACCAACTGACACTTTTCTTAGCTCCCTCACAAAAGCTTGGATTTGACTCTAGCTGGCTTGGGGATGTGCTGGGCCTGGGCGTGCCTTTGCCTGTGTACCTGGCCTCTTAAGTGTTGTTGAACCAGGCATTGGGGGGGGGGGGGGGCGGTGATGACGACACGACCCTGAATCCAGGGAGATCCCTAGTGGAAGCAAGAGGCTTTCAAATTCTCGAACATCCTATTCTTGGAGCCTCAAGAAGGCAATGGCCTCTGAGCTGAGAGGCAGGGTCAGAGCTCCACAGAGAGAAGAGTCTGGGAAGAAGCCTGAACTCGCCCCTGATGCCCCAGGGATGCCTAGCCCTGGAGTGGTGAACTCTGGTAGGAGCTTAAAAACTTAATAGTGTTTCTTTCCATCTTTATTGTTCTTCTGTCATGGAACCAGGGTTTGAGAAGTGAAGAGTGGGAGGTTCCTAGGGGCTGGGAAGTGAGTTCTGTTCCTCTGTCACGCAGCGCAGGCTCTAGCTGCTGAGTCATCATTCTAGCCCTGCCACTGTTCTTCAAGGATGTGGTCCCTGGAAGGGAGACCATGCCCCAGTGGATGGTCCCACATCAATGTGTATACGGGCTATAAATGAAGTTAGGAGGGTAAGAATGGTCTAGGAAGCTTTAGGGCAAATAGGAGGGGATATGTTGCATGTATGTATGGAATTCTCAAAGAATAAAAATATATTAAAACCAACCAAACAAAAAAAAACATTTCAGACCAAAGCTGGGATGGTAGCACGTTTGTAATTCCAGCACTCTGAAGCTGAGGCAGGAGGATCTGGGAGACTAACAAAACATAATGTTACAAAAGAAGCAGAAATAATAAATTTTATGATATGTATATTTTACCCAAATCCATAAACTGTAATGCAGGCTCCGTGTTCACAGATCTGGTCAATTCCTAGAGCCTAGGACAAGGCAGTTAGGCAAACTATTGTTTTTCAGAGTGGCAGAGTTAAAGTGTTGTGATTAAAGGAGTGAACCGCCACACCAGCCTCACCTAGGCTGGTCTCTAAGTTTCAGGCTCAAGGAATCTTTCTGTCTCAGCCTCCCCTGTAGCTGGAAACACAGCCTCACCAGCTGTTTTCTTGCCACGCTGGTAACAGAGCCCCGGGCCTCACACAAGCTAGGCAAGGCTCTACCATACACTATCCCTCTAGCCCCAGGAAGCTGAGGGAAACATTCAAATCCAGGTTAGGTGTGGGGATGGTCTCTTTGATGACAGCTCAGGTGTAAGCAGGTTATGGGGAAGAGGGGTTGTGGCCCACCAGAGGCCTTCCTGGTCCTGCTGAGGCAGACTCACCTGGGTTTTCTCTCCCCAGAGAGGAAGTGCCTCTTGCTGACCCAGCATCCGGGCAATAACCGTGAGGCTCAGTTGGCTTCGAAGTAGCCTGGGAGAGAAGAGCAAAAATCTGAGTGGGGTAGGCTGGAGGTCAGGGGGCCTCTGAACATTCTGGAAAGACAAGATATCCAACAAGCAAGGATAATACATTTTTCTTCGGAGTTGTAACCCCCTCAGATCTGTACGTATCTGTAGATCTGAATGGGTGAAAGGTCTTCTCCAAAGCACACCAACATTCCTTCCTTTGCGTAATAAACGCTTACAGACTGCGACAACACCAGGTGTGTCTCGGTGACAGCGCATAGCGTGCAGGAGACCCTGGGGACTGGAACATAAACAAAGTAATAACTGAAGAAGAAAAATGCAATGACGGAAGGCATAAAACAACTAAGGAGGAAAATACGCAGATAGAGGGGAAAAGGCAACAGGAAGAAAAACACATTCCCTTCTCTGTTCGCTTTGTCCTGCCCAGTGCACTGCCTCTCAAATTTCAAAGGACTTCAAGCAGGGTGGATGATTGGCCCCTTGAGACCAGGCTTTATTGTCTTTTTTTTTTTTTCATCCACTTTTCAGAAAACTTTTCTTTGGGATTCCCCTCCTACCATCCTGAGGAGCCAGGCTCCTGGGATGTACCTGAGTGCCACTCGGTCACTGAAGCAGCCTCTGGGTCTCGGCAGGACAGTTAAGAGAGTATAACTTCTTGTGGGGCAGCTAATGTGACAGGCGTCACCTTACAGTGCTGACTGTCCTCCTGTCTCCCAGCTGGACAGCCTTCATGGAGGCCAGCAAAGAGAACAAGGGACAAAGCGCCCCGGGAATGCCCAGAGCCAGCTACCCCCAGTTTCTAGCCCATTTGTTCCCTGAGCTGCTCGTGAGCCTGCACGGGTCTCCTGCTTCAGTCAACCCAGCCGGTCGTCTGAGACCAGCCACCAGCCGTAAGGCAACGCTTAGTCAGTGCTGACTCCGGACTGAGACATCTTCTAGTCAGGAATGAAGGCCCCAGTGGGCTTCAGATGTTAAAGATGTTAATGCTTGGGTCCTCAAGCACTTCGGAGAGTAAAGAAGGGAGGAAGAAACCAGAGGGTGGGGCTGAGAGTTGTCCTGGGACCTTTGAGACTAGGTGACAGGACAAACTTCTCCTCAGGTCAAACTCTCAAGCCACGGCTCTGTAATTAATCACCTGAGCCTTGCTGAGGAGATTGCAACATGTCGTTCCAGGTCTCTGCACACACTGGTCTGCAGGCAGCAGGCAGCCCCTTGAAAGGATTTATTTGTTTATTCTGACGAGGACGGAATCCAGAGCCTTACGCCAGGTGCCATGCCACAGAGTTTCATTCTCTTTTGTTTGTTGTGTTTTATTTTGTCTTGGTTTGTTTGAAGACAGGGTTTCTCTGTGGAGCCCTGGTTATTTTGGAACTAGCTCTGTCGACCAGACTGAAGCTTAACTCACAGAAATCCGCCTGCCTCTGCTTCGCCAGTGCTGGGATTAAGGGCGTGCGCCACCACTGCCTGGCCAGAGTGCCATTCTTTTTTTTTTTCCTTTTTTTTGGTTTTTCGAGACAGGGTTTCTCTGAGGCTTTGGAGCCTGTCCTGGAACTAGCTCTGTAGACCAGGCTGGTCTCGAACTCACAGAGATCCGCCTGCCTCTGCCTCCCGAGTGCCACTATCGCCTGGCCAGAGTGCCATTCTCATCTCTTCTGGAGGGACTTGTCACTGCACTGTGCTAAGTAAACCCACTCAGAATGGAACTCAGCTGGCCTGCGAGTGTTACCGCCTTGAATCATGCCAGGGAGTAAAATGAAGAGAAGAAGGGAAGCAGAGAAAGGCATAGAAGTGAAGCATGACGGGAACATGTGTCGGGTTGGACTCTTAGAGGAGAAGGGCTCACAGGTCAAGGGACCCCTGTCGGTGCCCTCAGTCACATCTCTGGAAAGACATGAGGACCAGAAAGACCAGATGCAGGCCACAGCGGACGCTAGGAAATGTCTCCTTAAGGAGGACTTCGGGAGGCAGGATGAAGCCTGGTCACTTCAGTGGGTAGTGATGATTCCAGAGCACTGTTCCCAGCGCCACACTTGCTTTAGCAATGGGAGTGCCGTGAGTGTGGAGGCAGCCTCCACCCAGGGAGAAGATTGTGATCAGCCTGGGGGCCTGAGCTCTGCGTGCTTTGTTGATTTTTCTTAAGTAACAGTCAAAAAAATCGGAAGAATCAACAAAGCACGGGGTTCTTGGTTTAAAAGAAGTGCAGCAGGTGGTGCCGACACCTGAAGGGCTCCGGTGGAAAGCACAAACAGCCACTCACTCCGGCCACTCACTTGGAGGTGGGAGACCGTGAGGTGCTCACAGAGCTCGTAGGAAGGGTCATGACCCCTTTGGAAAACTAAAGATTAACTGAGGACAGACCTACACCTGCTCCCGTGTAGACAGGTACGAGAGAGGTACTCACAGCAGAAGCACCCCGATAAAACTGGCGGACCGGTAGCTACATAACCACCTCCACATGTTCTCTTCACTCAGCTGTGGGGGAAGATGGCAGCTACAGAAGGAAGTCAGTGTGAAAATTCAATTGCATCAAGTCTGAAACGGAGTGCTGGAGGTCGGGGGTCCTGGTGGCCTCGGGGTTTGCTCAAGCTGTCCTTTCTCTCCCAATCTGGGTGGCAGTTTCACGTGTCTGACTTGGGAAAACGCCACCGAGACATAGGCTCGGTGGTCTATTTGTATGCTGTAGTTCAACAAAGCTATTATACTAAAAGGAGATTCGGCTGGAAGGGGACTTGGTTTGTCAGATTTGGCAAATTAAAGTTTAGGCTGCCCTGTTAAGCACAAATTTCAGATGAAGAATCTGTTTTCCTTTCTGTTTTAAAAGAACGCTGTGTTATGTGTTGTATTTGTATTGCATCTGGCAAATGAAGGGGAAACCATTCTGCCATTTTTGACTGGGAAGACAGAATTCCACCTGGTTTTAGCCTTGACCTCTTTCTGCAGGGCTATGCTGAGGTCCCGGGGCTCCCCAGGACTCCGAGAGCTAGAGTGAGCACAGAGAGGCAGCTGCCATCTGAGTGGACACAGGATGGTGAGTCAGAAGCCCCTATCCCTGTTCCTCCATGGCCCCCGCTCTACGCTCCATCTGAAGCCCAGCTTCCTCCTCATCAAGGCCTCGACCCTCTGTGGCTTGCCTGTAGCTAGGACCTGTTTTCCAGCTGCTCCTGGGCTCTAGGATCCGGCAGCAGCTGGGCCCAGACACAGTGGGAGGTAAATGGCTGCTGCTGCTGTGCTACAAAACCTACTGCCAGAGTCAGGAGTGCTGCATCTGGGCTTCATTAATCCCCCCCACACACCAAGGCCCACAGAGGGTGGGGAGGGGCGGGCCAGAGAGAGGGCCAGAGCTGACAGGCCTCACAGCAGTACTGGGGAGGGGGATCCAGAGGGAAGAGGTGGGTGAGTGTGTGGGGTGTGGTGGGGGTCACACCAGGGCTGTAATCTAGAAAAAACGAAAACAAAAAGCCCCAACAACAACAAAACAAAAAACCAAAAACAAAGAGCCGGCAACATTGAGGGGTGAGTGGATATAAGGAACCCACATTTAAGAGCTGAGCCCCCCATGCTGGCGCTGCCTGTCTGTTGCCCACAGCCTTCCTGACACTCCTTCCTGAATTCCCAGTCCCGCAGAGAAACAGGGACAGGGGCCACTTTAAATTTGACAGACTGTGAGTTTGAAAGGGAAAAAGCAGAGAGGACCCACCCAAAATGCCACCCCAGCTGTGCAGGGGGCAAGCAGAGAACCCTGCCCAGACTGTTGGGCTCTTTTTCTCCACAGAAATTGCCTAACCCCACCTGGCAAAGCTTTTCCAGAACTCAAACCAGGCAAGCAAAGAGAGATGCAGAAGCCACTGGAGTCCTCCCAGCAGATGTCATATAAGGCGAAGGGCTCCAGCACAGCTCTCAGACCAGGCCAGGCCAGTGCTGGCCTCTGGCCCGCCCACCTCCCAGAGGCCTGTAAGACCAGGACACTGGATCACACAGAGGCACCCAGGGCACTAGAAAATCGGGAACAAGGTTTTCTAAACCTAGCCCAGAGGATTTGGGTACTTTGCTTCCAGTCTGCCGCTGTCTGGGCAGCTCTCACAAGGGACTGGGTGCCCTGCAGGAGCACCCAGGAAGGCAGAGTGTATGCCACTGTGATGTTAGGACAAGGGACATGAGCCAGCACAGCACCCCCTCCACCCCCCAATGCTCTGTCTTCACTCCCTCGGAAGGGAACCAGGCCCTGCTGAGGCTGAACTGCCCTAAAAGGCTACCAGGCATCTGGCCAAAGGCATGTGCTGCCTTTTCCAGTGCGTCCAGGGCAGCCCAGGCTGCAGCAGTCTTGGCCTGCTCCTCTAAGGGAATGCTGCCCGACACCTGGCTGTGTGCTGCCTGGCATGGCCTACATCTCCAGGGCCACACACACCTGTCAGACCACTGGCTCTTTAGTCCATGATGGGAATCATCCTTTTCTGATTTTGTTTTTGTTTTTTTCAAGACAGGGTTTCTCTGCGTAGCCCTGGTTGTCCTGGAACTCACTCTGTAGACTAGGCTGATCTTGAACTCAGAGATCTGCCTGCCTCTGCCTCCTGAGTGCTGGGACTAAAGGCGTGTGGTACCTTTAATCAAGATAACTAGGTGGGAGCTATCTTGCATGTGAGTGTGCTTCCAAAGCAGGAAGAACCAGGGTTTGAGTGCAGCGGGTTGCGCAATCTTTCCCAATGCCCATACTCCCACCCTGCCTGAATTCGCAAGCCCGCAGCCATCACGCAGCCTGGTTTTCCATTAGTGCTTGTACAATCCCATGGGGGCGGAGGAGGAGGCATGCACGATGCAGACTGGAGGAGAGGATACGGTAACCACTGACCGAGGAAAAGGATGGCCATACAGCCAGATGAAGCTATAACCACTCACATCGCCAGGGAGCTGGTCCCCAAGATGCCTGTGAGCACAGCACGCCAGTCTCGCAGGAATGCACTGCATGGGCCCATCTCCAGCAGCGTTCAGAAACAGGCGAAGAACCAGTAAGTTGGAAGAACACCAGGGAAGTGGTTTCCTCTGCAGAAGGAATGACCAGGTGACATTCTGTGCAGACACTGGGTCGTAGTGCACCAAAGGCAAGTCCCTGAACACCCACCTATGGTATGTGTCCTTTTCTTCATGCAGAATTACAAGTAAACGAAGAGGCACCTATAGGCAATGGACACTTAAGCCAGAGCCCTGGACTCAGGCATCATTCAAAGCTGTGGCCCCTCCTCTCAAGGGTTCAGTTTTCATCCCAGAAGCCAACATCTGCTGCCGAGCTGGTCCAGTCCACTCACTGGATAGACAAAGGAAGTTCTTCCTACATTTTGCCAAAAATCTGCCCTTCTGGGACGCTGACCAGGCTTCTGGAGTCTGCTCTGGGAGCCGTCTGGCGGGTATGGCTGTCCCCATCCTTGAAATCACTGGCTGTACTCAGATGGCTCTGCCTCCTGCAGGCCTGACTACTTCACTTTTCCATCTTTTTGACCATTCATTCTCTTTTGTGTCCGTGGATGGCCCTGGTTATCTGTGTTCCTTGTCAAGTGGGCCGCTCTGCTCGGAGAACGGGAGGCTGGTGCTCATTTTCTTGGCAGTCAGCAGACTGAACCCACGTCCTTTGGCTTTTCTTTCTTTCACATGTCTTCTTGTCAAACCCCATTCATTTCTCAGACCCTGTTCTTAATCGTACAGCAGGGCCTCTTTTTCCAGCTTAGCCCTTCATTACCGTCGGCGGAGAGCTTCTGGAAACTTCAATTTGCTGTCAGTGATAGTCATGTTGTCTATGAATCTAGCCATTGTTCTGCTGAACGCCTCATTCAGGACCTGGGCTTTGCTCCATCCAGAAGCCCCACTAGTAAAGTTTGTGAACTAGGTGGCCACAGGAGGCTGCCCTGCAGGTGAACTCATCATCCTGTGCTCCTATGTTGTCCCCAGGGTGTGATGACAGCTTTATCAAATGCCCTAGGAATCTCCAGACAAGCATTCCACGGTCCCCTCCGGAAGCTCGTGCAGTATGATGTATTCTAAGGACACCTAGACACCAGGGTGTCATTTCCGAAGTATATACTCACCCACCGCCCCTAGGAATGATGTTAAGGGAGCCTGCTTCCCAGACCCTCCCAATGAAGGACCTGTACTGCAGGTGGTGTGTGTGTGTGTGTGTGTGTGTGTGTGTGTGCACGCACACGTGTGCGTGCGCTCCTGCCCCGGGGAGGGCAGAGGAACTGATCCTCCCTCCACACGGTCACAGCTGTCATATGTCACTTCCACACTGAGGCTTCAGTGCCCTCCAACCACTTCTGATTCCATATATAAAACCACTCTTCTTTCCACAAAGAAGACAGAAATGAGGAAGTCTGCAGTGTTGAAGCTTCACTATCAGTCTCAAAATAGCACTCCTCACTTCAAAGCCAACTGCGCAGGTGCAGGAGCAGACCGTCTGGCGGCCCTTGGCAGTCTCCGGCAGTGCTGCCTCTGACCCAAGCTACCTGCTTTGCTTTGTGCTCAGCTTTCCAGTTCCACATCTTTCGAACCTAAGGTCATGGGGGAGCAGCGCTGAACTTCAGAGGTCCAGGGGCCTGTGCTGGCTAGACACCTCCCCTGTGCTCTTCCTGCCTTATCTGCATGAAGCTCAGTACAGGGTCTCCTAGCTGCCACAGCCACCTTGCCTTTAGAACTTGGGGCACAACACCCCATTGCCTCTGTGCGCCTTAAGGTGCTCATCTAGTAGCCAGAGGCATGCTGCCCAGCCTCAGGAGCATCGCCACCAACGGGGGTCTTTCTCATTTGCCTAGCTCAAGGCTCAAGAAAGTCAGCTAACCAATAACCCCTGGGTGTGAGGGATGTCAGCCCTAGCCAGTCAGCTGAAGAGAAGGGGGAAGGGAGCCTCGACTGGAAACTTTGAAGCAGATGCTCAGCATGAGTTCAGATGGCTGCAAAATTTTAGGATACGGCAGCTATGTGGGAGTGCATGGGGGGGATCTGAAGGGGCACAGTAAGACTATGGGGGAGGCCGGGCGCTGGTGGCGCACACCTTTAATCCCAGCACTCGGGAGGCAGAGGCAGGCGGATCTCTGTGAGTTCGAGGCCAGCCTGGTCTAGAAGAGCTAGTCCAGGACAGGAACCAAAAAGCTACGGGTAAACCCTGTCTCGAAAATCCAAAATCAAAAAAAAAAAAAAGACTATGGGGGAGGCAGTATGGAAGAGTAAGCACAAAGACCCTGGAACACTAGGCTGGGTTGCTTGGTTGGTAGACCAAGGGGAGGAATTTTTTTTTAGTTTATGTATATGAGTGTTAGACCCGCATTTGTGTGTGTGCCTGGTTCTTAGAGGTCGGGAGACCTCTGATTCTGATACTGGAGTCACAGATGGCCATGTGATACATGGAGTCACAGAGCTGCCATGTGGGTGTGGGGACACCAGACCTAAGTCCTTCTGCAAGAGCAGCAAGGGGTTTTAACTCTCGGCCATCTATCCAGGGTGCCCAAGCCCACTCTGAAAGGATCTTCATCCAGGCGGGAACTGACAGTTTATGGGAAGGAAGCTCACGTTCCTGCAGAGTGTCTGATGGGTTATTTGAAAGACAGTGGGACTGCCAGGAGGAGCTGCAGGTGCTGGAGCACAGCCTTCTCCAGAAAAGACAAAACTGTCAGGATCTCGAATTAGGGGTCTGGTGGGAAGGAAAGAGGTGGAATTGTAGGGCCAGGAGTGGGGAAACTCAACAGTGGTCCTGGTCCTGTCACAGCTGTGGACTCTGCTGAGGGCCTAGGGAAGGCTGGACAGCAACTTACAAGGTGGGTGCGTATAGGGGCCACGTGGTTTTAGGGCAGGTAAATAAATAAAAAAATAAAAAAAAAAGGAAAGGAAACATGACTGCTCCTAGGTATGGTGGAGGAGAAGATTTCTGTAGATACGTGGGAGAGTATATAGCCAGAGGCAGGACCAGACTGAGTTCTGCGGGGGGGGGGGGGGTGTTGGGGGAGTAAAGGAGAACCAGGTGCAGCAGCCAGGAGGCCCAGAGTAGAAGGAAAAAGGCCAGGTAAACCAAAATGGTTGGGAGTATATAGGGAAGGGAAGCCCAGACCCCGGGGCTGGAGAGTTCAGGGTAGGGGATGGGGTATGCCAGTCAGGACGACCCTGTAACAGGTAGGGATGGAAGGATGCAGGGAGAACCTGGTGGCTAATACCCACTTTGATGTGCTAAATAAGCTGTTCATCCTCTGCTGTTTGTCCCAGGCTTGAAACCTAACAGAAAGTCTAAAGCAGAAGCAGGAAGGGATCGAACACTGTGGACAAGGAACTGATGTAGAAACTGAGAGGACAGTAGGCAGCAGGGGTCCAAGGAAAAACCTCTCAGGAAAAGCCTGGCTGGGGCTGATGTTGTCATCTCATTACAGCTGAGGAAGGAATCTAACCCACCCCCACCCCACCCCTGCCCACCCAGACAGAGTTTCTCTGTGTAGCCCTGGCTGTCTTGGAACTCACTCTGTAGACCAGGCTGTCCTGGAACTCAGAGATCTGCCTGCCCCTACCACTGAGTACTGGGATTAAAGGTGTGCACCACCACAGCCCTTTGGATCTAACTCTTGGGAGTTGGGACAAAGGCATGTTCCCTCCAGTCGAGGGACACACAGTGAAGGGATTTCACCAACACAGGAAGAATGGCCAAATTTGAGGACTCCTTAACAATAAATGAATAACCAACCATACAAAAAGACATAGCACCAGAGCAAAGATAAGAAAAACAAATGGCATTCACTATTTCCCGTATTTACAGAAGATTTTTCACATTCTGATCCCTTTAAGGGCTGAGGAGACAAGACAGCTCTCCCGGCAGGTTGTCGCCACTCATAGGAAGAGGGGACAGTTAACAAAGGTACCACCACATTTCAGCTGCAGAGAAAAAACAAAACAAAAAGCCAAGTAAGGTCCCAGAGTGCCCCAGGAGGGACTCATCTGGACAGCTTGAGTAGAGGAGGGTCTCTTAACGCGGGGACAGGTGGGCGGAGCCTACCATGATTGAGAGTGGGTATCTCCAGGTAGTCAAAGAGGATGCTCACAGAGACCCACCTGCCTCTGCCTCCCCTGTGTTGGGATTAAAGACATGGGTTTGAGTTAGATCCTCAGAGCCCACAGATGAAGGGACTCAAGTTGTTCTTGTGCACATGTATGTACACACACACACACTATAAATAAGTGTAAATAAAATGAAGAGATAAGAAACTGATTCTGTAAACCAGGCTGTGGAAGCAAAAGCAAAAACAGGAAGGCCATCACATTTGGAAGAGACGAACCCAAAAGACAAAGCTACTCATGCTTATCTCAATACCTTGAGATTTGTCTCCTCCGGCAACGCTGCCACAGCATTTTACGTAGATTTCTGTTTCAGTAGTTTGCTTGCTTGAGACAAGGTCTTGCTTCAAACTCACTAGGTAGCAAAGGCTAGCCCAGAACTCTATCCTCCAACTGTACTTTGCAAAAACTAGAATTACAGGCTTTGACAGCACACACGGTCTTTTTTTGCTTGGCTTTGTGAGACAGGGTCTCATGTAGGCCTGGTGGCCTTGAACTTCTGCCTCAGCTTCCCACATGCGGGGATTATATAGACTAGTTCTCTCACCCTCAGTTTACCTAAAGTTGTATATCATTACAGCCTGTTCTTCCCCAGTTAGCCCTGATTGTTTCATGACCCTTTCTTCTAATTCCTCCCCCCACAAAGCATCATGTTTACAGGGCAAGTATTCTATCAACCTGGCCATATTCCAGGCCTCCAGGTCTACTCTTTCTTGTTTTTGTTTTTTTTTTTTTTGAGACAGGATCTCACTATATAGTCCTGGCTGGCCTGGTACTCACTCTGTAGACCAGTTTGGCCTCAAACTGCCTGTCACTGCTTCCCCAGTGCTGGGATTATGATCACGAGCCTCCACTGGCTAGCCAAGTCTGCATGTTTGTGTGTATGTGTTTATGTCTGTGTCTGGGGTAGTGCACAGCGACAAATGCTCCTGGAGCTGGACTTCCAGGTGCTCGTGATGTGGGCTCTGGGAACTGAAGTCAGGTCCTCAGTGAGAATATGTGAACTCTTAACTCCTGAGCTATTGCTCCAGCCCCAGCGTGTACATTTTAAGTCGACTCCATCCTGCCACATGGCCTTCCTGAGGAGGCATGAGGCAAACATGCACACTGTGAACCTGAGAGCCGAGCTTGTCTCTTCAAATCTTGTCAACACAGGCAAGAGGGCTCTTTCAGCTGTGGGCTGGTCTGGGTTTTGTGACATGTTTAGTAAGCCTTCACCCACACCTCCATTGGAGCAGGCAGTCTAAGTGGGTCTCATCATCTCGCTCTCTCCTCCGAAGGCCACAGTGCAGCAGCATGCCTGGGATGTTTAATAAACAGTCACAGACAGCAAAGGAGGCGGGCCCTGGAGCCAGGCGACATTAGCTTTCAGCAGAGACGTGCAGCCCTCGGCTGCCTTCATCATTCTGATGGGGCTCCTTCCAGTGGCAGCGAGGTTTGGCTCTGCACATGAGCATACGCTAGAGACCTTCGCTGAAGGCAGAATCCAGTGCCATCCAAGTGGGGTCACCTTCCCCGTGCTGATGTCCCTTCAAGAACCCCCCTTCCATTGGTCCCACTCCAGGTGGCTTCTTTGCCATCTGTTTTCATGGTTAAGGTAGCAGCTTCCTCACACTGTGGTGTGCACCCTGAAGTCTGGATCACGGCTGGAGTGCTGAAAGCACAGCACAAATCCGTGGGAGTGGAAGCCAGCGGGAGTTCTTGCTTTGTACTTAACCGTTCAAGTAGATTCAGAGTGTGACAGCTTCCTCCTGGGGTCAGTCTGGGCACTGAGCCCAGTGGGACTGCCCCTAGCAAGGGCAGAGCCAGGCCACCAGCAAGCTCCTGTGTCACCACATTGCTGCGGCTCTAACTAAAGACCCACGGCAAGACGGGAAGGAGAATTAGAAGCTCCTTATGAGCCAGTTTGGAAGGCTTGCCAAAACATACCTCGAGGAGAAAAGAACCTGCAGGGAGCCTGTGCACACACAGGCGCGGAGACTGGAGATGGCAGGCGGGTGGCGTGTGTCTGGGACATGCCATTCCTAATCACTCCTTGGCACGACCTAAACTTGGTACTATCTGAATGCTCTATTTAGAAAAAAAAAGTAAAATAAAATTTCTTTTAAAAATTATTACTATAATTGTGTATGTAAGCAATTGGTGTCCAGAGATCAACTCTGGATATCTTCCTCAATCATTCTTTGCCTCTTTGCCTTATATTTTGAGAAAAGCTCTCTGTTCTAGCTAGGTTTATTTTATTTTTTATTTTTTTTATTTTTTGGTTTTTCTCTATGTAACAGTCTTGGCTGACCTGGAACTCTCTTTGTAGACCAGGCTGGCTTCAAACTCACTGAGATCCGCCTACCTCTGCTTCCCAAGTGCTAGGACCACCTGGCTCTAGTTAGGTTTCTATTGTTGTGATAAAGACCATGACCAAAAGCAGCTAGGGGAGGAAAAGGTTTATTTCAGCTTCCAAATCCTAGTACATCATGAAGGGCCATCGTGACTTGACTTCAGGTGGAAACTTGGAGGCAAGAACTAAAGCAGAGACCAAGGAGGAGATGGCTTACGGGCCTGCTTTCTCTCCATCCAAAGCCACCTGTGCTGGGGTGGCACTACCCACAGTGCACTGGATGCACCCGCATAAGCCATAAATGAAGAAAGTGCTCTCCAGGTCAATCTGATGGGGGCATTTTCTCATTTGAGGTTATTCTTCCAAGGTGACTCTAGCCTGTGTCAAGTGGACAAAAACCTAATAACCAGGACAGTCTCTGAATCCGGAGCTTGACAGTTGGGCTAGCTAGGTTGACTGGGCAAACGCCTGAGACCTTCCTGCCTCTGTTTCAGCCTCCCAGTGTTGAGACTACAGCTATTATGTGTGGCCATGTCTAATTTTTACATGGGTGTGGGCATCCAAACTCAGGTTAGGGTCTCATGACTATATAACAAGACTTCACCTGTTGAGCCATCTCTCTATTCAGCCTCCTCTCCTTTCCTCACTTCTGTCCTTTCCTGTCCTCTCTTCCTTCCATTTCCTCTCCTCATGACACAGTCTCACACTATAGTTTAGATTGGCCTGGAATTCATCCTGTAGCTCAAGCTACCTTTCCAATTCAACAGTCATCTGCCTCAGCCTCTCCAGCACTCAGGTTATAGGCCACTGTGCCTGCCTTATTTACGGTGTGTCTGTGGGTGGGGGAGGGGCAAGATCGCACTAAGTAGGCTGGGTTTACCTTGAACTCAAGATCTTCTCGCCTTAGCTCCTTGAGAGCTGGGATTACAGGTCTGCCACCGTGGCCAGCTAATCTAAACAAACAACACTCATCCAAATGAGGAGCCCTCTTGCCGGCAAAACTTGTGGCCTAGACACGTCCGTCTGAAATAAGGTGAAGGATGCTCCACTGCACTCCCAGCCATTCGAGAGCACTTGTCAGGGGCCTGGGAACACACGGGGAAGCTGCAAAGATGCCGGCTCCCCACATCAGTGCGGGAAGAATGAGCACAGGCATGGATTTGGGATATGACAATACCTTCAAGTCTATTGGGAAATGATGGATTATTAATATAATAAATTGGCATTGCATCCACACTCTTCTTCAGGGGTAGGGGAATTCTATAGGAAAAGCAGATTCTGGGTGGAATTAAGAGATACTAGGAACAAAGTACAGAAAAGGAATTTACTAAAGTCAGTACTGAAAAAAAAGAAAATAGCTCCTCCTCCTCCTTTTGGTTTTTGAGACAGAGTTTCTCTGTGTAACAGCTCTGGCTGTCCTGGAACTTGCTTTGTAGACCAGATTGGCCTCAAACTCATAGAGATCTGCCCGCCTCTGCCTCCTGAGTGCTGGGACTAACGGTGTGCGCCACCACCGCCTGGCTGAGAATAGCTCTTCTCTCTTTGTGTGTGTGTGTGTGTGTGTGTTTGTGTGGTTTTAGGCAAGGCCTACCTAGTCAAGATGCAAAGATTACGTCATACAGTAACCCAGGCAGGGTTCTGTACTGTCCACACCTATTTCCTGCAGCTCTAAGTTAATTATGGGCTGGGCATGGTAGTCCATACCTGCCATCTCAGCCAGGAGGCTGAGGCAAGTTCTACGCCAGCCTGGGCTACACTGCAATATCCTGTCTCAAAGAACAAAATGACAACAACAATCAATTTCTAAAAACGGCCTAGAAAGATGATCGCTGGGTAAAGGTGCCTGCTGCCAAGCCTGATGACCTGAATTTGACCCCCGGTCCCATATGGGAAAGGGAGAGAGCTGCCTCTCATAAACTGTCCTCTGTCTGACACACGTGCTGCAGCACACGTGTGTACACAGGTATAGAAAATAAGTAAATGTAACAAAAACTAAAAACAGGGCTGGAGAGATGGCTCAGAGGTAAAGAACACTTGCTGTTCTTGCAGAGGACTTGGCTTTGATTCCCAGTACTCAAATGACAGCTCACAACTCTTTGTAACTCCAGTTCCATGGGATCAAACACCCTCTTCTGGCTTCCTTGGGCACCAGGTACACATGCGGTGCAGAGACACACATGCAGGCAAAAACACACATAAAATAAAACTAAATTTTGTTTGTTTTTGTTTTGCTTTTCAAGACAGGGTCCCTCTGTCTTGGCTGTCCTAGAATTCGCTTTGTTGACCAGGCTGACTTTAAACTCATAGAGATCTGCTTGCCTCTACCTCCTAAGTGCTGGAATTAAAGGTGTGTGTCACCACCACCAAACAAAACTAAATTTTAATAAATTACAAAACAACTTTCCAAAAAGGACAATTTACAACCTTAGGAGAAAACACATTGTAACAAATAGGAAAAGTAACTTGTAAATCAATGTAGTTAAGAAGATAAATTGCCTGATAGATGGGTAAGGAAGCCCAGAAGGAAATGCACAGTAAGGGACCACAAACAGCCAACAGAGGGGAGGAGCGGCTCAATTCCACTGGCGATCAGGGAGTGAAAATTAAAAACATGGGTTGACATTTTCTGCTCATCAGATTGACTGCAACTTAAAGTTGAAACTGAGAATATGCAGCGTTAATGAGTGTGTGGAGGGCATTCATTTTCATAACTGCTTAGCGGTATTAGCGACCGCTCCATCTGTTTTTTGCTGGTGTCTGTCAGGCTGAGAGAAACAGCTAAGGCTGCCTCTGCTACCTTCCAGGTATCATGGGGTGCGATGAAGTTTGTTGGCGGGGGTGGGGGGGTGATTGCTTTAAAATGACCCAGACAGAGCAATGGCTGTCATGAAGCTGACACTGAGACGCAACCAAAAGGAAGGATTTAGAATTCTGAAGGCCGCAAATCCAGGTTTAAGTATGAAAGGCGAGAAAGGGAGCAGCCTCTAGGTGTATCCTTTCCCTGCTCCCCGGAGCAGATGTGCTATGGGGGATGGCAGAAATCCCAGAGGTCTGGGCTGAGTGGACAGGGGCATCCTGGGGTATGGAGAGAGTCTCCCTGTCAAGTCTGGGCAGAGTCAGTGAAGAGCCTGAAGCTGAACCAGTGCGGCTGCGGCTGACCCGCCAAGTCAGTCAAGGAAGTCGGCCGGATGGGCCTGGGCTGTGAGGTGGCCTCAAGTCCCAAAGGACTGACTCTTGGGAGGTCACAGGGACACCCACAGAGGACGACTGCCAAGTGCCTATAGGGACACAGGCAGGGCACTCCATGTGGCTGTGAGCAGGGAGCAGAAGGAATGCAGAGATGAGAAGAGACAAGGCCGAGTCCAGCCAACAGGTCTGATCTCCTGGGCTGAGTCTGTCCTGCTCCACTCATTCATCATTCCAAAAGAATTTTACAAAACACGGACAGGCTGCCAGGCACAGGCTGAGATTTGGGGCGATATGGCAGGGATCCTGACAAGGCACCTGCTCTGGAGGTGATTTGGAGGGAAGAGGGAGTCTAGGAAGGGAAATAAACAGTAAGATAATCTCTGGCAGAGAACTGCCGGGAGAGAATAAAATGGCGATGAATTAAGAGTGGAGTGGGCGGCGAGAAGAGGAGAGAGGGGCGAGCAGCTGATGTCACCCAGCAAGAAAAGGCAGGGAGGGAGCCCCAAAGAAAGTAGGCGGGCACTGCAGGCAGAGGGTAATTGCATAAGACAGTGTTGTGCTAATAAGATCATGTTAAGAAAATTAGGCTTTTTCATTTGTAAAGAACTCACTAGTAAATTCTATTTTTAGTTCTTCCTCTGAGAGTTTGCAAATATTTGTTTGTTGGGGCTGCTGGGGAAGATTCTAGGTCCTCGAGGAACCTTTTGGGAATGAGCATCAGGGGAGGAGGCAGTGCTGTTGAGAAGCACCCACCTGCCACGGGGAGTCACGTCCAGAAAGAACTGCACAAGCGCCAGGAGGTTGTGGTGGTGGTCGGAGACCCAGCTGAGGGAGCAGCATAGTGCCTGGAGCTGTGGGGACAGAGGCACCCTGTGGGCTCGGGGGTGGAGGGAAGGCTGCCTTCACCCCTGCCCTGATGCCCAGTGAACTCAGGGGAGCAAAGGGAATCACGAGGCCACAGACCCCTGAAAAAGCTGCAAGTGGTGCCCTCCCCATGTAGGGTACGCTAGGGGCAAGACAGTTCAGGGACCAGGCTGTGGTACCTTTCCCGGCCACTCTTGGATGTTTTCCAGCAGTAGGAGCAGGAGTTGCTGGAGGTCAGTCTTGGGCAGCAGGCGCAAGCCCACATCCAGGCCTGCGCGACACAGCAGCTCCATCAGGCTCAAAATGCTGGTGTCCGTGTAGGACCTCGGCTGGACTAGGAAACACAGGATCAGGAACTGAAAGGAGAGAGAACCAGGATGGACAGGGGTACATGGAATGAGGGAACGACCAACAGGAAACAGAGTGAGGAATGAGGAGGGGACTCAGAGTGAGAGAAGGGACTGTGGGACCTGTTCCCTGGTGACCAGTGGGGAACCTTCTCTGTACACTTCTTTGGCCGTGCTGGCAGTCACAGGCGGATTGCAGGCTTTCAGTAGCATGGGTACCGGGGCCACCACTGAGCCTACAGTGGTGCTGAGCTGGTTCACTGCAGGCACCTGATGATGCTCCCCAGCTAAACTGCTGAGTAGGGCTGGGTTGCACCCCAACACTTGGTGGAGAGGCAGGAAAGGAAAGTTTGGCTCACCTTGTAGATGTAGCTCAGCTTAATGTCCAAGGCTACTTCTTGGGGAGGGTCCTGTGTCTCCTGCCAGCCCAGGCTGGCCTCACTCTCAAGCACTCTGATATAAAGCAGAGACAGTTATCAGTCTACATGATGGGGGGTAATCGAGGAGGTGAACCAGGAGAAAGAGGCAGAGCCAGTGGAGCAGAGAACGCACAGAGGCCCCATTGTCCAAGGCCACTGTTACTGTGTGTCCCAGCATCATGGCTAGGAGAGACCTTTCCCTCCCCCAAGGAGAGGTTTAAAAACATTTATTATGGTTGGGCAGTGGTGGTGCACACCTTTAATCCCAGCACTCGGGAGGCAGAGTCAGGCTAATCTCCATGTATTCTAAGCCAGCCTGGTCTACAAAGTGAGTTCCAAGGCAGTCAGGGCTACAGAGAGAAATCTATCTCGAAAACAACAAAACAGCAACACATAAAACACAAACAAACATAAAAAAAATTTATTATGCCACTGAGATTCTGATCCAGGGGCAGGCAGCTGGGGGTGCTTCTGTGGGTTACGTTCAAGATGCTGGGTGGAACTACCTTCATGTCAGGCTTGCCCAAGCAGGGAACCTGTCTCTCAATTTACCCTTGCAACCCTGGATTGGGAAGTTCCTGGTCCCTTGCCCCATGGGGCTTCTCAACATGGTGTCTGGCTTCCTCCCCCAGAGTTGGAGGGAAGTACACTTTCGACATCTGTGCCTTTCAGACCTGATCTTAAGATGACATTCCATTGTTCCTGCTGATTTCTAACAGCCACAGAGGCCACCCTGACTTGCTGTGGGTGGGGACTACACAAGAGCGTGGGGGAGAGAACACCCCTGAGTGGTGGTCACTGGGTGACCACATTCAGAGGTCTCCGGCTTCAGCATTCTGGGACCTCTGATCCCCCTAACAATCTCCTACAAAACCCATCTTTGCCTGTTCAATAATGCTACCCACTACATGGTAAGAATCACATGGTAACTCACAAGCAGGTTGGGCGAGTGAGACAAAAATCAGAACAAAGCTAATCCCTGCACAACCCCACCAAAGGCTGGAGTTACGTTGCAACTAATAAGTTATCTATGAACAAGCCCAGTGTGGCCAGGCCCTCCACTGATGGGGCGGACCTACTCAAGCACCAGCTGAGGTTAGCCCAGAGTCACACACAGGCAGTGCAGAGCTGCTCCCAGCAAAGATGGGGTGGCATGAGTGGGGAGCCCTGCACTCGTCCTGGATCACTCAATTATTCTCTTCCAGATTTCAAGCCAAATGTACATTAGCCACTTGAGGTCAGGTAAGTAGGTTTCAGGTAGCCCCTCTGCCGTCTCATTCACTTTCCCACTGTATTTTGAGACAGGGGTCTCAGCTATTCCAGGTTAGTCTCAAGCTCACTATGTAGCCAAGGATGATGGTGAGCTTCTGATCCTCTTCCTCCTGAGTGTTGTGTGGAGCTGGGGCTCAAACCCAGGGCTTCACGCAGAGGGCCCTCGACCCCTGCAGATGCGGAGGGTGACACTGATGCTGTTGCAGTTTCAGGCTCTAGCATGGTTGCTCTGGCCCTGGGCACTGCCAGGCACCACTATGCAGCTTCAGCAAGTTTCATTTATCTTCACTTTTTGGCCCTGGTGTATCAGAGGGGCAAGGGATCTGTCGCCTACATCCTGGGAAGTTGGTGCCAAGCAGCCAAAGTCAGTGGTGGGGAAGCTGGAGCTGCGCTCAGCCTTTCTTTGGGTTCTTAGCATTTATTAGGACCAGAGAATGGGTGAGGTTGGAGTTTGCACATCTGGGTGTATACTGGGCCCGCGCCAACATGTGAGTGGGTGTCTTGGTTCGTACCAGCCTGGGAGCAGGCACTGGATGCAAGCATGGGTGGGCATGTTTTCAGATGTGCACAAAGACTCGGGCAGCCGTGCGCTGCTACAGAGAAGCAGGCTTCCAGACAGTGTGACGCTGCCAAGGGAGAAGGAGCAAAGAACGTGTGAGCTGGCGACATGTCTTTTTAGAACTGTCTGAGGAAACGAAGTGTGGCTGTGACAAAGCCCTCTCCTCCTTGGGAAGGGATGCCAGACTTCTCGAGTAGAGCTACCTTCTCTTGTGAGTGCCAGATACTTCCCAGCCCTTCTCTTTCTGGACAGCAAAGTCACGAGGGCCCTGCCCCACTGCTGGCATCTCTAACTGCTATTGTGAGTGTGATTTATTTACATAGCTGGCAGTGCTGTGTAATGACCAGGGCCTCCTGCATGCTAGGCAAGGACTTTACCCTGGAATGATATCCTGCGAGTGCTATTGGAGATGTAGCATTGGCTAATTCCCACGCCTTCACCTAGTCAGGCCAGGGGGCACCAGGAATTTAAGGCTCATCAGTTCCCATTCTTGCAGCCTGAACTCAGCAGTTGAGGAGTGAGCTCCACAGACAGCTTCTTCCCCAATCACGGATGAGCACTCACTGCCTCCCTTAATGGCCTGGAGTCTGAGTCTCAGTCACACTGCTTTAGACTAATACCAATTTACCTCAAAAAAAAAAAAAAAGCTGGGCATCAAAGAACCTACATATGGAGTTTGTTTTTATTGTGGCTAAGTTAGTCACTGGGAAAAAAAACTGCCCTTGCTTTGACTGCTGTTATTATAAATTGAACAAACAGAACACAAAAGAAGGCCACTGCCACACTTTGCCAAGACAAGGTAGAGCAGTCTTTAAAAGTTCCTACTTGGCCGGGCGGTGGTAGCACATGCCTTTAATCCCAGCACTCGGGAGGCAGAGGCAGGTGGATCTCTGTGAGTTTGAGGCCAGATTGGCCTACAGAGTGAGTTCCAGAGCAGCCAGGGCTGTTACACAGAGAAACCCTGTCTTGAAAAACCAAAAATCTTCACTAAAAAGTTTGTCAGATATTCTAGGCCTACAGGCCAAAGATGGATGCCCCAACACTGCAGAAGAACCTTGGGCGACTGCTCAGGCAGCAGCTGTCTCTGGCATTTCTATAGTTTTGTTTGCTCTGCACTTCTGTTTACTTAAGTAATACTATATCCTTCTCAGTTCTCTGATGGAGTTGAAGACGAGATTGTTATAGTTACGTTTTTTCTTGTTACCAAATTCAGAAAAAAACTTACATAAGAGAAATAAAATTTATAAGGTTGAAAAACATAAAAGCTTAAGTTGTTTATGCAAGATGTTTGAAGGTCTAAAAAGACATTTTTAAAATGGTAATACAAGTTATGATAGAAAGTGGTTTAGGTATAAAACTTTGGACTCACTAAGTTAGGATAGATAACAGAGTACTTTCTCTAACCTTCCCAAATACATATGGACTGGATATTGTAAGTATAATTCTTACCTGATAATTGTTTGTATTGTATGTAGTCTTACTATGCTAGAGTTAAAACCTTTTTTTATTTAGACAAAAAGGGGGAAATGCGTCAGGCAGTGGTAGCATGTGCCTTTAATCCCAGCACTCAGGAGGCAAAGGCGGGCAGATCTCTGTGAGTTCAAGGCCAGCCTGCTCAACAGAGTGAGTTCTAGGATAGGCTCAAAAGCTGCAGAGAAACCCTGTCTTGAAAAAAAAGGGGGGGGGGTAATGTTGTGGGATATTTGTACACCGTATGAAGGTGTATTGCTGAGATTGGTGTAATAGAAAGCTAAACGGCCAGTAGCTAAGCAGGAGGTATAGGCAGGAATTCCTGGGAGTGAATGGAAATAGATGACTCTAGGTACACAGAGACGCCAGGAGACACAGAAGCAGCAGGACGGGCAGTTTATGACACAACACTCATGAATAGAAATGGGTTAATTTAAATTATAAGTACAGGTTAAAAACAAGCCTAAGCTAAGGCCAAGCTTTCATAATTAATAATGTCTCCTTATTGTTATTTGGGAGTTGGCTGGCAGGACAGAGACTCATTACAATGTAGCATTAAGCAGTGAACACTGCCACAGTTTGTACAAACTGGAGTTAGTTGATATCTCCTTAAATGAGAAGCAGTCCTCTCTGAACCCATGAGGTGTGTGTATGTATGCGCATTGCTCCTGGATCCAATCACACTACTGAAGGTAGTTACCACTACCCCAGTGCGGGACAGGATGTTCTTCCCGGGTGTTGTCATTATTGTACCTGCTGGTGTCTGAAGAGGGTGTCCCATCTGAGAACCAAGTGGGCCAGACTCCTGACTCCAGAAAACAGCACTAGAAATGCTCTTGAAGGGGCAGACCCATATCCAGGCAATCCTTTGGCTGGCCTTTTGTTACAGTTTGGATAAGAAATGCCCCCAAAGGATCCTATGTTGAAGGTTCAGTCACTTCATGAACTAGTGAGCTCGTAGTGGAGTGGACTGTTAACAGATGAGGTGTGGCTGCAGGAAGCACCCACGGGGCGTGATTTTCAAGGGCACAGTTGTCCCCTCCATGGCTGAGCAGGTCCTCCACCAGGCCCTACACCTTGCCATGAAAGCAGTGAAGACAGCTGACCCCAGACAGAACCCCCTGAAATGGTGAGCTTGCAGACATCTGCCCTCCTCCCTTAGGTGGTTTCTGTCAAACACACTGACAGCTTTGTGGTCAAGAGGCAGCGCTGAGGATCACAGCTACCTAAGAGCCTTCCTGCTGTTCCCAGGGCAGAGGAGACAGCCCAGCCTTTGCTGCAATGTGGGCCCAGCCCCTTGCAAAGATGCTGAAAAGCTCTAACTCCTGATGCTGATCTATCTTCACACACTGGCCTCTCTTCTGCCCTGCCATTCCCCAAATCCTCCCACTTTCTGGACCTGTGATTTGCATGGTGCAGCTGCCAAAGGGCTGCGCCTTTCTAAGAGGAAGTCTGTGTGTGTCTGAGTTGCGTACCTTGCCTGCAGGGGTGGAGGAGTGTGCGCGCGCGCGCGCGTGTGTGTGCGCGCATGTGTGTGCATGAGCGTGCACTTGTGTGAATGCATTGGGAGACAGTCAATGGCCTTCTCTCATCACTCCTACCTTTCTAGTCAGGAAAGCTCGTGACAGCCGAGCCACCTCACTGAACCTGGGTCTCACCGTTTCAGCTAGACTGGCTGACCAGCAAGCTCTTGCCATCTTTTGTCCCTCTCTCCCAGAGCGTGCCTCACTTCCCGTTGTTCTGGGAACCCAAACTCAGGCTCTCATGCTCCCACAGCAAGCGCTTTACCAACAGAGCCGGCTCTCCAGCCCTGTCAGGAAATCGTAATGCACATTTCAGAAGAGAGATGGTGGCAGAAACCTGAGGTTAGGAACAAACAGCGCAAAACATGGCTTTCGCACAGCAACTAGAGGGACAGCCAGTCATGCACTGTGTACAGATGCCTTTCAGTCCTTATTTCAGCCTGAGCTGTTATAAGACTCTGGGGATACCACCAGAGGTGGCTCACAAAGAGCCATAGGTAGTCACGTGGGTAGAATAAGGATAAGAAAAACCCAGAGTGAGCAAACGGCACAATGCCAGCATCTAAGAGTGGCCAAGAACCAGGACGGACAGGACCATGGGATAGAGGTGGCCTGCTCTAGCATTTGTCTTGTCTGTTCCTCAAGATGTTGTGCTCTTGGTGAAGGGGTGATGGAACTATCTGGATGCTTCCCAAATACTTTGCAGGAGTTGTCTTTCAGCTCCATGATGGTATCTGGAGCGCTCTCACAGCAACCCAAGAAACAGCCCTGAGCATCCATCTTCAGCACCCACCTGCTCCAGGGAAGAGGAAGGAAGAAGAATCAATGGATGCAGAAAAATCTCCAGTCTCAGGGGCTTGGCAGGGACTCAGGTCTGCTCTTACAAGCCACAAGCAAGAAAAATGCTCTGGTGGCCATTGATGGGTCCTCCAGGCCCACTCTGAATCCTCCCTGGGCAAGAGGGTTAATGGTTATGCCAATGTCCGGGGCCCATTAAAGGAGGGGGGGCTGAAAGGCATGCCTAGAGCTGTGTGTCTAGACAGAGCACACATGACCTGTAAAGATTGATCTTAACATTGGTATGCAGATCCTAGACACTGGATTGCAAACTGTTTTTCTTTCCTATGAAAATATTTAATAAGATGTCTTTAGTCTTAAGAAAACTAAACCATGCCATCTTTATTCAAAGTCAGAACACAATGAATCAAGTAGAAATTATATGCTTTTAATGTTAATGAAAGTGAAATTTTCTAAATAAATGTTTAAAGCATATAAAAAAAAAAAGAAGAAAGGCATGCCTAGGAGTGAGACCATGTGGCACATCAACTCCCCTCTTCCAATTTGGGTCTTCACTGTCCCTGGCCAAGCTCGAGTCTGTGCGCTAACGTTTGTGTGAACAGATGATTGGAGGCTTTTGGGAAGAGCAGAGTCTCCAGTGTATCTCCAATCTCCCAGGTGGGCTCTGTGTGTCACAAGTGGCTTCTTGATCCCCTCCACCCCAGGCTCTCTGGCATGCTTTGCTTTTCCCGAGTGTAATTCGAATCCCCCAACTCATCCAAGACACAGTAGGGTGTGTTAGAAAGCAGCAAGAGGCGGATTACACCCGATATGGAGCGCTGCACTCCAGAAGGGAAAGGGGCAGAAGCGTGGCAGGCTGGCACATGCGTGGGGTATTTATAGCAGAGCCAAGTGTGGCTGGGCTTGGCAGACAATTACTAAACACAGTCGTGGAACAGGTTCTTAAGAAATCACCCGCTTTCTTGCAGAGGAACATCCGGCAGCTAAAGAAAGGGTCCCAGCTCTGCCTGGGTGGAGGGACTGCTGCCGGATGCGGGGTGGGGATATCTCAAAGAGTTCTCAAGGGAGCTGGGATGTGCTGTGAGTTGGAGAACAATGTAACACACAACACTTGTATAGCCTCTATCTGGTCATCACCCTCCCAACAACAGTCATTGATAGTGTGTGCGGCTCTGTCCCTAGAGGGCAGGGATGTGCTCACACAATTAGTTTCACTGTCCACCACCAGCACCAAGCCCAGTATAGGCACAAAATGGAATCATGCAAAATAGAACCTAGTGGAAACTGTATGCAAAATAGTGCTTGGTGCTGGGGATATAGCTCAGCTGGTCGTTTGTCTAGCTGGTAGGAGGCCCTAGGCAGAGGGAGTTTTCCTTTCTTCTTCTTTTTCTTTTCTTTCTTTTTTTTTCTGCAACGAAGTTTATTTTAGATATGAATGGTATTTTTGAGACAGTCATACTGTGTAGCTCTGTCTGGTCTAGACCTCCTTGTGTAGATCAGACTGGCCATGAACTCACAAAAACCTGCCTGTCTCTGCAGTCTGGGACTAAAGGATATTCAAGGGGTTTCCATTTTATGCCAGACACACTGGTGTGGACCTGTAATCCCAGCACTCTAGGAGGCAGAGACAGGAAAGCAGCCTTGAGTTCAAGGCCAGCCCTGTACACATAGAAAATTCTAGTCCAGCTAGGCCTGAAGAGGAAGACTCTATCTTTAAAAACAATGTTTGGGGTGTAGCTCAGTTGGCACAGTGCTTGGCTAGCATTCAGGAAGCCTGGGTTTAATCTCCTGCACTAAACAGAGAGTCTGAGGCCTGCCTGAAAGATATGAGACCCTACCTCAAAACACCCAAACACACACCCTCTCCCAGCCCAACAATGATAGAAAGCTGGGATCGGCTGGCCAGGAGCCGCTGTACACGTTAGTCAAACAGATCTGAAGAGAGACTGGAGTCTGCGAGGGGGAGGCGTAATTTGGACTGAGAAGTCTGGGATCCACCAGTGGAGGGAGGCAGGGTCTGAGTAAGGAGCAGAACTCTTCCAGCCTGGTTGTCTGAGCTCTAAGCCCAGAAGGCCACACTGTTTGCTGACTGACACTTGCTCCCACAGGCAGTCACTAGAAAACCAGAGAGAAGGCGGCAGTGCGGGAGGAGAGCTACACACCTTGGGCGGTGCTGGTAGGCCCCCTGTGGATACAAGGCAGGGTTGAAGGCTCCCAAGCTGTGAAACACCTGCTTGACCTCTTGCAGCGAGGGGCACCACAAACGCACGTCTTCATCTGTTGAGACAAAGGAGGCAGAGTTAAGACTGGGGAGAAGAGGTGGGTAACACTTCCCCTGATGCAGTCCCCAGCTCCGGCCCACTAGTTTCTCCACATCTTGGTGGCGGTGGGAACATTGGCCGCACAAGTGAAGCGACAGGTGCTTTGTGTTTTTAGGTACTCATGTGCTACAAGAGCTCATCTGGTCTTCCTCCAGGTATGAGCTGCACGGAAGCACACAGGCCAGAGGCTGGCCATGCCTGACCGTCCATTCACACCAGGTGGCAGCTGGGCTCAGCTACTCATAGCCAAATGAGACACAGCTGCGGCGTCTCCCTGCTCCCTGCCACAAACGAATGATGTGATTTTGTACCCACTGCTGCTGAGACCTCTGTGGGCTTCCTGGGCCACTGTCCTGGCCAGGCCAGGAGCAAAGCTTGCCTCCCTTTCAGGCCACATCAACAAAGGGGGAAAAAACTGTATCCTTAGGGTTTCTTCCCTGTCAGACCATTTAAGGACTTTGTTCAAAAAACAACAATAAAAAAAAAAACGATGACTGGCTGATGCCGCAGGGCAGTCACCCAGCCCACAGGCCTTTCCACCCCTTAGCCCCTCACATCCTCACTGGGAGGCCTAGGTTCTGTCTCTGACCTGTTCGCATTTCTCTGTATTATCTTATCTTTAGTTTACTTGCTTCTAGTGGCCTCTCCTCAAACAGCATACAAATTACAGGAATGCTAGTTCATTTCTGTAAACCTAGCACTTGAGTGGAGGAGGCAGGAGGATTGTTGTGACTCTCAGGTCAGTATTGGCTAAAGAAATGAGGCCATCTCTCAAAAATAAAAACAATTAAAAATAGAATTACTGCAGAGGAAGGGCCATATCTGCATTTATTTCCAGGGCCTAGGAGCAGCCAGACTGGAAGAAACTGAATGAATGAATGAATGAATGAATGAATGAACAGAGACTCCACACAGCATGACTAAGCAGTTCACAGGCACAACGGAAGCTGTGAACAGTCACACAAGGTGAGGAGGCAGTGGAAAGCCACAGGTGTTCTCAAATGTTGAATCAAGACCTTGGAGGCTGGGCTAAGACATTTGAGTAGCACCAGGAGGGTGAGTGTCCCACCTGAGGTGGAAAGTAAGGGGGGGGGCGGGCTCTTCATCCTCTGTCCTCTGGGAGCACTCGTCCAAGAGGGAGAGAAGCCAGGTAGATAAGCAAAGGCCCAGGGTGTCCCTGCAGAAATCCAAGGCAGGAAAAAGGTTTAGAGCGTGGCCAGGGGTGCCGGTGGGTGCCTGTAGACTGAATTTGGAGGCAGAAGCAGGAAGATCACTCAAGTTTCCAGCCCAGCCTGGCCTACAAACAAGACTATCTTAAATAAGCAGAATCAGAGAGCAGGCAAGGCGGCTCTCCAGGGAAAGATGTCTGCGGCTAAGTCTGACAGCCCGAGTTCGATCCCTGAGACCCATTAGTGGAAGGAGTCACTGCGCACAGGCTGTCCTCTGCCCTCCACACCTGAGCCGTGACAAGCGTGCCCATCAACTGAATACACATGCAAATAAAGAAAAATGTCATGAAATAGAAAATAAAACAAAACCCAAAGG
Organism: Microtus pennsylvanicus; assembly: GCF_037038515.1. NCBI lineage: Eukaryota > Metazoa > Chordata > Mammalia > Rodentia > Cricetidae > Microtus > Microtus pennsylvanicus. The sequence goes on along the minus strand of NC_134585.1, from coordinate 33,708,736 downwards.
TGAAGTGGAATCGAACCTGCCTAGGGGTGGGGGAGCTGGCTGCAGCGGGCAAGTGAGGCATGCCACAGGTAATGTGAGGGAAGCGCCCCCCCCAAGAGGTACAGCCATGACAAAAGCAGATTAACAGGAAAAAGTATGGTAGGACCAGAAGGAAGATGGGCCACAGCAAAGGGGAAAGGAAATGGCAGCGTCTTCAGGCCTAGAAAAGGGGCGCCTCCTTCCACAAGAACCATGCAGGGCTGTTCCCTAAACTTGTGAAGTCTCAGCAGGTCACACCATCTGCCTCGTTGACAGACAGCACCTGGCCAGGCACAGGGTCTTTGAAAGCTAGCCAGGGCCACTGCTTCAGCAGGAGTAGGGTGTCTCTCTCCTTAGAAATGTATATGGGTCGGGACTAACCAAGTAAGTAATGAGACTCCTGTTGTTGTTTTCTCCCTCTCGGCAACCTAACAAGTCAAAGAGCAGTAATGACAGCCCTCGACCTCCTCACAAACGAGCTGAAAAGCGGAAAGACTCCAAAACACAATACGAGTCCCTGAGCCAGAGCTCTGTTTACCTGGGCCTCTGGGGGGGCCTCTGCACGTACATGCACGCACACGTGGGCGGGAGCATGAACTTTCCAGAGAGGGGAAGAGAATGGACCTAGGGCGAGGCCCGGCTGGGCTGGAACATCCTGCCAGGCCCTCAGAGCCTCAAGGGGACGTGTCCTGCCCCACCTCAGCCCACACAGGTGCTCAGGGCTCGAAAACCCCTCTGAGGGCAGCAGGGCTGAGCACGAACGTTGGCGTCACACCTCTTCTTTCTCCAACACAGTGCCACCAGACCTGAGGTGTCGGCGCAGTTTCAAAGGAAGGGGGCCCAGATGTGGGGATAAATCAGTCCCCATCAACAGCCCTGGAAGTTGGTTCTTGGAGACAGGAAAATACCACCCAGAGCCCATAATTAAGGCTTCCTAAGTAGGCCATGCGCTCAGCTTTTCCTCAGCTCTCTGTCCCAAATGAGGGATTTCTGGAGGCTGACACATAAGAAAATCCAGACTCGAAGCCTCCAGGCTGTCTTCCTATCGAAGTTTCTCCACACACAAGACAGTCATTTTAGGTGACTCCAGAGCAGTCCTCGGACATGGGGGCTTTTCAGTGCCAGCGTGGGCAGCTGGGCTGTGCCAGAGCCTGGGGCTGGAGGCGGCCCTCTGAGTGGCTCTCCTGGGATGGAACAGACGCTTTAAAAGGAAAAACGGTATCTGGCCTAAAATAAAAGTGACTTTTCCATCTGTGTCACGGAAGAAGCTGTTTTTTCAAGGCTGTGCTCCCGGCACTGGTGACACGGAATGAGAAAACCACACGTGTCCTAAGCACTCTTGCAGCCACTTGGCCAGCGCCAGCCATTCTGAGCCTGGCTCCCAACCCCCTTTCTAGGCCTCCATCACTCATCTTGGGTCAGCACAGGTATGCCAACAGTGAAGCGGGCACCCTGGCTCTTGTGCCTGTCACCTCACCCCAGGTCGGGTGTCTACTGAGCAACACCATCTAACTCAGCCTGGGCCCTAATTTTCTGAAGTCCCATATACCTCAGGAGGAAAGAAGGCCCCAGGAAGGGGAAGAAACAGACTCTCTTTAAAAAAAAAAAAAGAAACACTTCCCAGGGAGTGTAGGGGAAGCCGGGGAACTGTCTTACTTCCCATTCCAGCTCCCATTACTTAACTTCCCTCCGCACTTTAGTGCTTACATTTAAACTAGTTTCAGTATGATTTGCTTTAGTCAGTGAAAATGTTCATTCACCCAGCCACTGTTGACCAAACACGGAGTAGGAGCTGTTGTAAATGATCCTGGAGGCCAGAGCATCGAGAACTAATGGAAACTGAACCGGGGAGTGAGACACTAGGTGGCCCAAGTGGCATGCAGGAAGTGTCCAGGATGAGTTACAGTGACAGAATAGGCTCAAAGAGACCTCAAGTCATGGTGGATTTTAGAAGCACGGGAATGGGTGTGTGGCTGTGGGATGGAGACAAGGGCATTGAGGCAGAAGAGCGCCCAGAAATAAAAGGCAAAGGGAAGTCACTGCTCTTGGGAGGTGACCCTGTCATCAAAAGGATAAAGGAAACTCTTCTAGCCAATCAGGACTTTAGTTTTTCTTTTTGTGCTCCTGGAGGGACCCAGGCTCTTGCACATGCTAAGCACATGCTCTACCACTGAGCTACATTCCCAGGGTTTGAGTTCATATTTTAAACCCATGTACATTTCATCACCCCAACCACAGCGTCAGCTCAGGGCACAGACAGCCAATCTCCCTAGTACTGACATTGCCTCTCCCAGCGCCCTCCATAAATCCTGCTGTTCTTGCCGTTTCTCCCCTTTTGTTAGTCTTGAACTTGTTCCTTTGAAATCTCTCTTCCACTCTCTCTCTCTGAGATAGGACGTTACCGCGTACCCTAGGCTGGCCTTGAACTCGCGGCAATCCTGTCTCAGTTCCCAGTTCATTTTGCATTTGTGCATTATGCTCTCTTCTCACTCATCTGAGCAGAGCCCCTCTCTCTGCTATCCCTACCAACCTCCCTACCATGTGATCCACCCTGCATGCCTCCCTGGCATCTCTGTGGGCCTCTGGCCTGTTTATTCATGGCTCTGCGTACAGCATAGATGATGGCGTCCCCAGGTCACCTCTCCTTTCCTCTGTCCTCTGTAACACACACCACTGCCTGGTGTCACCTAACACCAGAGTATTCAAGGCCCCCACCATTCAGACTGTATAGTGCCAGACCACAGAAGCACTCATACTGGCGAGAAAGAAAACATACAAAAGCTAAACAAAACCAGCCATGCTTAAAGAACCATCAAGTCTATGTTTCTATGGTGAAAAAGGAGTCTGGGGCGGTGCAGATGACAGCTGGAGCCAAGGCCTGACTGTACCTGTGGTCGGCCTGCACTGCTCCTTGTTCTGCTCTCAAGATCAAGGTCATCTCAGGGTCCAAGAAGACAACTATAGCCCAGCTATCACATCTCAGCTCCAGGAATTTTCCTCTTTCTTTCTTAATAAGCATACATTCATTGTGCAAGATACAATATTTCCATACTGTTTGGTTGGAAGCATCACTCCAGCTCCCTAACACCCCTTTATACAAAAGGTCTGGAATATTTAGTTGGGGGAGCCTCATCCCAGCCCCTTGGCATCCATCTTTGGAATACTGGGCAGGAAACTCCATTTCAAGTCCCCTCCCCTGGGAGTTGTCTTAGTCTAAACCCTACCTCCGAGAAAGCCTGCCAAATGGTGACCCCTCCCCAAGGAGGGTTAAGAAATCTCGCCAAATGGTAACCCTCTCCCCAGGGAAGGTCAAGACCACTCCCACAGGCTCTTTAAACTGCCCCCCAGAGACTAAACATGTGATCTCTAGGTTTTGCGTGGACTGCCCTTTCCTCTCTTCCCCTCTCCATGCTTTCCCTGGGTCACCCGGGAGCATTGCATTAAATATGGGCATCTTTTAATTCAGTTTAATTCTGTCTGATTGAAATTATTTGCATCTTCGGAGAGGCTCATCTTAAGAAAAACCTAACACATACATGTATATCATGTGTTAAACACACACACAATAGATCTGTGAGAGAACATATTTGTCTTTCTGAGTCTGGCTTAATTCAACATGATGAGCTCCAGTTCTACTCATTTAACTAAAAAATCATGTCATTTTATTCTCACTATATAGCCTTGGCTGACCTGGAACTTGCTATGTAGACCAGGCTGGCCTCCAACTCAAAGTCCTACCTGCTTCTGCCTCCCAAGTGTTGGACCCAGAGGTATGTGCTACTAAACCTGGATGCTGCTTGATTTTTGTTTTCTTTTTTGAGACAGGCTTTTCTCTGTGTAGCCCTGGCTGTCCTAGAACTCACTCTAATTTAGAAGAGGAAAGGGTATATTTGGCTTACACGGCCAGGTTTCAATCCAGCACTGAGAAAAGTCAGGGCAGGAACTCAAACGAGAGTAGCAAGAGGGAAAAAAAGAACAGAAGAAATATAAGTAGGAAGGGATGAAATCCAAGTATTCTCATTTGTAGATATGATTTTAGAAGAGACCATATCCCCAGAGTGGTGGCACATGTCCTCAGTTTCAGCACAGATAGGTGACTCTAAGTCTGAAGTCAACCTGGTCTGTATCTCTTGCTTCAGACCAGCCAGGGTTACACAGTGAGACTCTTATCTCAGAGACAGGGAATCTTTTAGAACTGTAATCATCAGCACTTTCAGCGAAGTGGCAGAGTGCAAAGTGCACACCCAGGAATCAGTAGCCCACTTCGAGACTAGCCACAAACAAGCTGGGAAGACAGCAGGGCAGCAGTGCAGTGCCGCTCAGACGGCCACAGTCCACCCCCACCCTGGATACTCCTGACCAAGGAAGCGAGAGACCTCTGCAATGGAAACTTCAGAACACCTGAGGAAGAAGACGTAGGAAGAAGCTAGAAGATGCTGTCCTACCAAAAGTAATTTACAGATTCAATGCAAGCACATTAAAATCCAATACCAGTCTTCACAGAAATAGAAAAACTTCATATTTATTGAATAGGGATGTACATCAACGGAACAGAAAAGAAGTCCAGATAGAAACTTGTGTAGGTACAACCACCTGCTTTTTTGACAAAACACTCATTTGTGCTCAAATAAACTGAATATTTACACATAGAAGAATGAAACTAGATCGCTATCTCTCCCCCCAAACAAAACCCAACTCCAAACGGATTGAAGACCTTAATGTAAGACCCCAAAACTCTCAAGCTACTAAAGAAAAGGCAGGGAAAACACTTCAAGATATGCACTTCAATAAAGGCTTTCAGAGAACGCTAGCTGCTCAGTAAATATGGCCAACAATGGACAAATGAAATTTGTCATGAAATTAAATAGCATTTGTACAGCAAAGGAAATCTGTCAATCATGAGAAGAGGAAGTCTGCAGAATGGGCAAAAACCCATTCTGTGTATGCCAGATACACATCTGACAAAGGATTAATTCTGTTAATAGAATATGCAAAAAACCAGCAAGAAAACAGACAACCCCATTAGAAACAGGGGCCATGGAACTGAACAGAGAGCTCACAAAGGAAGAAGTACAAATGGTCAATAAACATCTTAAAGGGTGTTCAACATCTTTAGCCATCAGCAAAACTCAAACTAAAAGGACACCAAGAGTCCATCTCACCCCAGTCAGAATGTCTATCATCAAGAAAACAAGTTACCAGGGGCCGGTAGTGCTGACCTTACTTCCCAGCACTTGGGAGGCAGAAGCAAGCAGATTTCTGAGTTCAAGGCCAGCCTGGTCTATAGGACAAGTTCCAGGACAGCCACAGAGACAACCCCCTACCCCAAAAGAAAACAAGTGACAAGCAGCGCAAGCACGGTTGTGGGGAAAGGGGAACTTTGTGGGAGTATAAATTGGTGTAGCCACGATGGAAATCAGTGTGGAGGTTTAACAAAAGGCTAAAAATAGAACTACTGTATGACTAACTAACTATGCCACTCCTGGACATACACCAAAGGACTCAGCATACCACAGAGATACATGAGCATCCACGTTCAGTGAGTCTCTGTTCAGATAGCCAGGAATAAGAAACAGTCTGTCGGCTGATGAATGGGTAATGAAAATGAGGTTCATAAACACATGGAATTGTATTCATCTCTAAAGAATAATAATAACTGCAGGGAAATGGAGTCAGAAAATATTTTTAAAAAACTAAATGGCCCAGGTTCTGAAAGACAAATGCGACATGTTCTCTCTCTTGTATGTGGATCTTAGCTTTGGGTTTTGAATTTTCTGTGTTTATCTGAAATGAATGTCTCTAGAGGCCAGCAAACTAGAAAGGAATCATGAAGGGGAGGAGAAGACATGGTGGGGGAGAGTAGAACACATATAAAAATAGAAGAGGGGTGATGGAGGAGGGTCATCTTTCTATCTGTTGTTTCATTGGTTAAGTAATAAACTGCTTGGCCTCTGATAGGACAGAAAATTAGGTAGGCGGAGTAGACAGAACAGAATGCTGGGAGAAGGAAGCTGAGTCAGGGGAGTCGCCATGATTTTCACTCCCGACACAGCCGCAGGTTAAGATCTTCCCTGGTAAGCCACCTCGTGGGCTACACAGATTATTAGAAACGGGTTAGGTCAATATGTAAGAGCTAGCCAATACGAGGCTGGAACTAATGGGCCAGGCAGTGTTTAAAAGAATACAGTTTCCGTGTAATTATTTCAGGTAAAGATAGCCGGGTGGTGGGAAGCGGCCCGCCGCTCTTATTACTACAGTGGGGAATACTGGTGTAGAAAGGTTTAAGTTGGGATGGGTGTGGGGAGACAGGAGAGAAGATGTGGGCGGAGGGATAAGCAAAACATATAGAAAGCCACATGGAAACCTACTACTTTACAAACTAATTTAAAAATGTGATGATGATGATGATGATGACGACGACGACAACGACGACGACGACAAAGAGCTTCTCCAGGCTGGAGATACAGCTCAACTGATAGAGTGCTTATCTAACTTCATGAAGCTCTGGGTTGAAGCCCTGGCACCATATAAACTGGGTGTGGCAGTGCATGCCCATAATGTCAACATGGAGGTGACAGCAGAAAGGTCAGCAGTGCAGCCATTCTTGGCTACACGGTGAGTTCACGGCCAGCCTGGTATACAGGAGACTCCGCCTGAACAAAGGAAAACAGAAGTCCCTAACAACGTCAAATCACAGAAAGTATTTGGGTGAAGAATCTGAAGTTAAAAAGAAATGCTCTCTCATTGTCTGGTCACTCTGTCCCTCTAAGAGGTTGGTCCCTCAGAATCTGGAGTTTCTCAGCCCCAGCTACCACCAGGATCCCCTGGGAACTTTAGACAGGTCTCATGCCAGTATGGTGTTGAGTGAGTTCCAGGTCTCCACTCTCCTGAGCTTTTGGCAGCCCATGATGCAATAGAACTTGGAGATAATGGCTGGACAGGTAAGGGATGCAGAGCTTCAGAGGGCACGGGAGATGAGTTAGATGGCAGCCGAGCTGGAGCACAGTATGAGTGACTGTCCCTGCAGTCCAGCTGGGCCCACAACCCTGACCTTGGGGTACAAAACAGCACAGCCAGAGCTTGGCCAACACCTCTACCTCCACAGCTGGAGGACACGAAAGGATCAGAGCAGCTATCCGAGGATGTCTGTGGCAGGCAGGCGATGTACTGGTTCTACCCATTCTGCTCACTCATCAGATAACTGCCCAAGTCCTGTGATGTGCCAGGCTCAGATGGCTGCCAGGAACCCCACAACTTAGAACTGAAAACAACACAAAGACAAGACCCTGGGGGTTTGGATACGGTCTGGAAGGTAAAGATGCTCACCACTCTGTCTGATGACCAGAGTTTAATACATAGAACCCATGTGAGGAAGGAGAGAAGAGGCTCCCATAAGTTGCCATCTGACTTCTACATGTGCACTGTGACATGCACACTTACACACACACACACACACACACACACACACACACACAAAGACACATCCACAAAGTACATTTTTTTAGTTGTGGTTGAGATGGAATTTCACTGTGTAGCTAGCCTGGATGGAACTCCTTGTTTAGACCAGGCTGGCCTCAAACTGTACTGGTGTTAAAGGTATCTACCACTACAGCTGGCAGAAATAAATAAACGTGAATTTGATCACAAGCAACACATAAGTCAGGTTTGGTGGCACACACTTGTAATGCCAGCACTTGGGAGGCAGAGACAGGAGAAGCAGAAATTAAATTATTTTTGTCCACATACTGAGTTTGAGGGCAAACCAGGCTATTTGAGCCCCTCTCTGAAAAAAGAAAGTGGGGGGTATGGGAGTAGATCTTGAAGAAGTTAAGGGGATAAATATGATCAAAACACAAAATTCTCAAAGAAATAATAAACATATATCAATATTTAATTTGAAAAAGCAAGCCCCCTTGTCCTAGCTTAGTTTCTGTTACTGTGATAAAACACTGACGGAGACCAGCTTTGGGAAGGGTTTGTGGCCTACATCTTCTGATCATCATCGAGAGAAGTCACCTCAGGAATGCAAACAGGGCAGGAACCCGGAGGCAGGGATTGAAGTAGAGACCATGAAGAAAGTTGCTTCCTTAAAGGCTCAACTATCTTAACACCTGCTCAGGGCTGGCATCACCTACAGTGGGCTAAGTTCATGCACATCAATCAGGGATAAAGAAAATGCCCTACACACTTGTGCCTTTAGGCCAAGCTGAGATAGGCAATACCTCAACTGACTTTCCATCTTCCTGGATGATGCTAGGGCTTGACAAAATAAAACAAAAAACTAACCAGCAAAAACCAATGCCTTGTTAGCCTGACACACAAATACATTAAACCATAACTTTTCCTATCTTGTTTTGTTCAAGATTATCACAATATAATACACAGTCCAACCTTTGAAAGCCTCACTATCTTTAAAACTTTCAATAAGGGGCTATAAAGACAGTGCAGGGGTTAAAAGCACTTGTAGCTCTTGCTCCAATTTCCCAAAACCACCAGTAGTTCCTGTTCCAGGGGATCCAAGACCCTCTTCTGACCTCTGTGGGTACCAGGCATGAATGTAGTAAACATACATACGTGCATGAAAAATATTCTTACATATAAAATAAATAAACCTAAAATTAAATTAAATAAAAAAAACTCAATAATTTAAAGTTCAAAGCGTCTTTAAAATATTCATATTCAACCTTTTAACTGTGGGTTTCTATAAAATTCAAATTCAATTACATGCCTTCTTGTTTCAAGGGAAGAACCAGGGCAGAATTACAATCAGATCAGAACAAAAGCAAACTCCAGCAGTGCGATAAGTCAGTGTCTGACATTTGGTGCGCACTCAGGACCATCCTTGGCAGCCTTGGCTCTCCTGCTCTGCGATCCACAGCTCACATAGCTCAGCTCAGTCCCAGGCTGTCATCCCATGGTCCTGACATCTTCAATATGCTCAGGTCTCCACTGGCCTCTTTAGGGACTCCAACGCTGCCATACGGCACCAAACTCAGCTCTTGCAGCCTTCACTGCAGCTGACGCTGTTTACCAATGGCCTCCTGCCCTCTCTAGGGAGACTATAAGCCTGCCACGCGGTGCCAAGTCTCAGCTGCTCATCATGACCACTTTGTGCCTTCAAACCATCAGCATGTGTGAGTCTCCTACACACTACCAAGTTCAGTTTCCATCCTGAGCTGCACCTCAATGATGCTGATCTCTTATTCAAATCATAGCTGATTTTCCCAGTTCCAGATAGGCGGCATCGATCATCTCTAATAAAGGTTTCATATCAGTGGGGCTGATCTGTTGTTAATCATGGCTGATCCTTCAGCCTCACTTGATCAGAAACAACAGATTCTTAATTCGATATATAGATCATAATAGCATATATATCATCATATAATAAGATAATCATGGGTGTGTGTGTGTGTGTGTGTTTGTGTGTGGCCTCCACTGTCTTCACGGCTCTCCGCATTCTTCAGTCCTAGTTAGGTATCTAACGCTGTGATAAAATGCCAACCAAAGACAATTTGGGGAAGAAAGGGTTTATTTCACCTTGAAGATTATATTCCATCACTGAAGGACATCAGGGCCTGAACTCAAATCAGGAACCTGGAGGCAGGAACTGAAGCAGAGATCATGGAGGAGCGCTGCTTTCTGGCTTGTTCCCCTTAGTTGCTCAGTTTGCTTTCTTACACACCCCAGAGCCACCTTCCCAGAGGTACACCACCTACAATGGTGTTAGACCCTCCCACATCAATCACTGATCAAGAAAACTTCCCCACAGGCTTGCTCAAGACTTAAGAAGTTATTTTCTCAACAGAGGTTCCTTTCTCTGAGATGACAGCTGATCTCTTGTCCACTTGATACACACATTCAACCACTCAAGTACAGTGTTTCCTTCCTCATCTCCTCAAGATGTCATGTCTAATATTAATAGCACAACAGAAAACTTTTCAAATTTTAAAAATACCACAATCTTAAAAACTCCAACATTTTAAAAGTTCAGGCTTTTTTAAAATAAACCAAAGTTTCTCAACTGTGGACTCCTTTAAAATCAAAAGCAAGCTAAATGCTTTCTTATTCCAAGAGGGACAAACCAGAGCACAGTCACAATCAGATCAAAGCAAACTCCGAGTCTGACTGTGTCAGCCATTCACTCATGCTTTCCTGGGCTCCCAAGGGCTCGAGCAGCTTCACCGCCCTGGACCCCCATCCAGAGCACACATTGCAATCTCATAGGCTCAGGCTGGCTCCATGCCACAGCTGCTGGTGTCCCTTTGGTGGTCATCCCACAGTCCTGACATCTCCACAATGCTGTGGCCAGGACAACCAGGCTGCACCTTCACCAATGGCCTCTCCTGGGCTCTCATCAGGGACTCTGACCCTGACATATAGCATACCAAGTTTCAACTTTTCTCCATGACCCCTTTAATCCTGGGGCTTCTACTGCAACTGAGCCTGCACCTTCACCAATGACTTCTGGTCGTCAAGTTTCAGATTCTCTCTTCCATGATCCCTTCCAATCCTGACACTCCCATGATATCAAGAGCACCATCTGGGAGATTAGTCATAGGCTCGCCTACAGGTCAATCTTATGGAGGCATTTTCTCAATTAAGGACCCTTCTCTCAGATGTCTCGAGCTTGTGCTAATAGCCAGCACCTTTTCACAGTCCCACAAAAAAGCCCAGTAAGCTCTAAGCACTCAACAGCTTTCAGGCCAACGTTCTCAGCTCCTTCTATAACCCATCTGAAAACCACACGCCAAACCTGCCACAGCGATACCTCATGACTGGGATAGCAATTTCTGACCGATTTTGGTTTCTATTGCTGTGATAAGACACTAACCCAAAGCAGCTTGTAAAAGAAAAGGTTTCTTTAGCTTATACTTTCCCATCACAGTCTGTCACTGAGGAAGGCCAAGGCAGGAACTCATGCAGGACAGGAACCTGGAGGCAGGAACTGAAACAGGCCATGGAGGAACACTCCTTACTGGCTTCCTCAGCATGTTTTCTTATACAACGAGGACTGGCACCACCCACAGTGAGCTGGAACTCACTCTGTAGACTAGGCTGGCCTTAAATTCAACTCAGAGATCCACCTGTCTATCTCTCCCAAGTTTTGAGAACCCAGTCTTAAAGTAAGTAAGTTTTTTTAAAATACTACTCTAGAGCAGTGGTTCTCAATCTGTGGGTCTCAACCCCTTTGGGGGTCAAACAACCCTTTCATGGGTGTCACCTAAGGCCATCAGAAAACACAGATATTTGCATTATGATTCATAACAGTAAAAAATTATAGTTTCGAAATAGCAACAAAAATAATTTTATGGTTGGGGGTCACCGTGACATGATGAGCTGTATTTAAGGTCACAGCATTAGGAAGCTGAGAACCACTGCTCCAGGGGTAAGTGACTGTAATACCAATACAGATGAAACTGGGGCAAGAGCATCAAAAATTCAAGGAAATGGTGAAATTATGTGTACATCAAATAATTATTTTAAAATAAATTGCTTTATGATTCACTATCACTGAAAGTCTTGGGGGTGCTTGACACAAGCTTTTGAGACAGAGTTTCATGTATCCCAGGCTGGCCTCAGCTTTGCTATGCGGCCAACGATGACCTTGAACTTCTGACCACTGAGATGAAAGATGTGTGCCACCCCCCCCCTTTTTAAAATCTCTGCTGGGGATCAAACCCAGGGCTTTGGACAGGCTAGGCAAGCATTCTACCAATAGCGTGACATCTCAACCTTGAATTCCTTTCCGTAAGAAGAACTTTGTGAGCACTGTTTCAGAGTTAGAGAGCGAGGCTGGAGAGGAGGAGGAAGGTGAGAAAATGAAAGAAGCGCTGACAGAAAGTGACTTGCCACATGGGAGCCTCTAAGCTCCAGAGTCCTGGGGACAAGATGACGGAAACGCAGTATCCAGAGACCCTGCTCAGGAAAATGAACCAATCTGTGCTCAGAGTTGAACTTCTCGCCCACTTTCAAAGCATCCGAGGAATGTCCTGGCCAGGGTCGTTCTATCTCATGACAACCCCCTCCTCCTACACAAATATGACAGATGCTGGGAGAGAATGGTCTGCGTAGGTAAAAATGAACCACATTGTTTTGGAAGCTGGTGGGAAAGGGTCTACGTGCCATTTGCTCCTTCTCTGGGGAGTTTGGGTCTCCAGCTGGGGAGAAACACTGCTTTCTACACCATAGGATTTAGTGGGACTGGGGCTGAGGTAATGGTTGGTCCCAAACCTCTGCACGGACGAAGACCACTCAGCCAAAACACATTGTTAAACAAACATGAAATCATTACTTCCTAACAGTTAATTTTCCAGGAATGCTGGCTTTCTAAACCAACTCTACCACAAGAAAAAGAAAACCAACACAAGAAGGATTGATTATTGCTAATAAACATGTTTGGCAAGGTTGCGGGACACAAGTCAGCGCAGAGAAAAGCCTCTTGTATTTTGCTATGTTAGGAGTAAAAGCCTAAGAAGGGAAGTAAAGAAAATGACCCTACTCATAATAGCATTGAAAAGAATAGAATACTTAGAAGATACATTTTTTTCTAATATTTATTTTATATACGAGTACTCTATCTGCATGTGTGACTTTATGCCAGAAGAGCACATCAGATCACACTATAGGTGGTTGTGAGTCACCACGTGGCTGCTGGGAATTGAACTGAGAACCTCTGGAAGAATAGCCAGTGCTTTTAACCGCTGAGCCATCTCTCCAGCCGGGGGATACATTTAAAAAGAGATTTTATTTATCTATTTTTAGCTGTGTATGTGTGTGTAAGCCTGCGTGAACTTTAGGAGCCCACAGATTCCAAAAGGTGTCTGGTCCCTAGAACTGACATTACAGGCAACTGACTGCCTGGTGTGGGTGCTGGGAGCAGCTTGGGTCCCCTGAAGGCAGTAAGACCTCTCAGCTGCTGAGCTTTCTCTCCTGCCCAGTGCTTAGGAATAAAGTTAAGGAGAAGAAACATAGCTCATGTATGACTGAACACCGTGGAAAGAACTCCGTGAAAAGACATCCCATGCTCATGGACTCGAAGACAAGATTGCTGCCACAGTGCCATGGTTTACATGTGTCCCCCTGTGTTAGAGACTTAATGCTCAAAGCCACAGTGTTGTGGTGATGAAGTCACGAGGGAAGAATTCCTAAGAATGGGTTGATTATCTTGGAAGGAGCTTCCGCCTGAAAGGGTGCCTCCAGCTGCCGCCCCATACATTCGCAATGCCCTCAGTGACTGTGACACTGTGACCAGAGTGGCCGTCAGGCTTAGACTTCCCAGTCTCCAAAACAGTGAGCCAAGTGCATGTCTATTGTTTCCAGATCACCCAGTCTGTGGTACTCTGCTAAGGCAACATGAAACAAACCGAGACAGAAGGCAAGCACTGTGCGGTTAGCTACAGATTCAACACAACCAAGAATAAAAACTCCAGCTGTTATTTTTACATAAATTGTCAAGAGTTCCATGGTGTCTCAGATGAAAATGTGGGGACTCTGAACTGCTGCAACCATTTCAGAAAGGGTAGAGGATGAACAGAACTCATTCTGAAATCTACAGTTAGTCAGGAACTCAGACTGCTGGCCTAAGAACAGACACACACACCAAGGAGGAAACTGTGAATTCAGAAAGAGACTCCTACATTCATGATCAACTGACTTCCAACAAGGCTGACCAGATAATTCAATAAAAAGGGAATGGTGCCAGGACAACTAGACAGCTCCAATAAAAAAATAGAGCTGAGCCAGGCAGTGGTGGCGCACGCCTTTAATCCTAGCACTGGGGAGGCGGAGGCAGGCGGATCTCTGAGTTCGAGATCTATTCGAGGTCTACAGAGTGAGTTCTAGGGGATCACGGCTACACGGAAAAACCATCTCTCAAAAAACCAAAGTGGGGGAGGAGAGAATGAAGTTGAACCTCTGTCTTACACTTTGCATACAAGCGAGAGACTCTGAAGTGGATCAAAAGGCACATATGCACTTTATTTATATACACTTATTTTTTAAAAAAACTAGGCTGGCCTCAAACTCGGAGATCTGTTTCTCTGCCTCCTGAGTGCGGGGATTAAAGGTGTGCAATACCACTTCCTGGATATTGATATTCGAGCAGAAGGAGAAGCAAATTGGTAAACTGAACTTTACCAAATGAAAGCTGCAAAGTGGGGAGCTGGGCTGGGGGGCTGCTCAGTGGACAAGACTGCTTGTTCTGCAAACCCGTGAACCTGAGCTTGAAACCCCAGTACCCACAGAAAAAAACTGGGCATAAGTATGTGTGCCTGTAACCCCAACATTGACAGCTTGCTGGACAGTGAGTCCAGCTCAAATGAATGAGCATCCAATTCAGTCAGAATTGTCTCAGAGCAGTAAGGCAGAATAAAGCAGGCATGAACCTTGAAAACCTATTGCAAAAAGCCAGAGACTGTGATATTACATACAACAGTCACTATGGCACTGACAAGCTACCAGCATTTGTGAGGCAGAGGCAAAGGCAGGGGTGAGTTTGGCATCAGCCAGTCTGATCTACATAGTGGGTTCCAGGTCAGCCAGGGCTACATGGTGAGATCCTGTGTTTAAAGAAAAAGAATTCAAGACTAGTCTCAGATACACAGGTTAGTCTGGGATACATAAGATCCCGTCCAAAAAAAAAAAAAAAAACCAGAAACAAAAAAACCAAAGAAACCTAACTAACTAAACTTTGTGTCAAGCAGGCAAAGCCTTAGAGACAGTAGATTAAGGGTGGTCAGGACCTGGGGAGAAGGGCATACTGAGAAGGGCCTGACTGCCAGTGGGTACAAAGTTCCTGTGGGAATGATCAAAGCATTATGTAGGTAGGCAGCAGAGATGGCTGAGCTCGCTAAGCATGCACCACTGAGCGAGCCTATAGCTGGCCAGCAAGCACCAGGCTCCTGCTTTGATTCTCTGCCCTGACCTACCTCAATGGTGGGCTGGGCTGGGACCTGGAAGATTAAGCCAAATAAACACTCCCCTCCCCCAATTTGTTTTGGTCAGTGTTTTATCACAGCGACAGAAAGGACACTTGAAAAAGTCCAGATTTGACAGCAGTAGGTTCTGGGCTTCCAATTGAGAGCCACACCCCTTCTTCCTTGGTAAGGGAGCACCATTTGTGCTGCTGTCTGTTCAGGACAGCATGTCTGCCCCAGGAGTAAGCAGTAGGCAGGCAGCCCCGTATCTTAGCAGAGGAGTCCAGAGGAGGCCTCGGCAGCAGCCAGGTCTCTGAGCCACAGTCTGCAGAAGCAGTTCTGGCTATTTCCTGCCAGAGGCCCCGGAGAAGAGGCCCATTTAGCCAGAACCAGGGTGCATGTGTCATCACAAGCATTTCCGGAAAGAGATCCGAGGACATCTAGGAGCCTGAGCCTCCCAGGGTTCAACACTCACTGTTTCTTTGTATAGTCTAAACTGTTACTTCCCTGCCAACTTTGCCATGTAAGGAACTAAATGACCAGATATTAGAGGCACAGATACATGCTATTGTTACATATGTCAGACAATGTAGCCACCCTGGAATCCTGGGAGTTGGTTCTAAGACCCTCTCCAAAAATCCGAGGCTCCTTGGGTCTCTTATACAAAATACCACAGCAGTTCAAGGAAGCCTCACACACTGCACATCTCATAGTCTTCAAATCATTTACCTAGTACGACATCCCTCATGGTCTTCCGACCATCCCTGGAGCCCCACAGTAGTTAACCCAGGGGCATGGCTGTGTAAACAGGGAGCCTTGTTATTCTGGACTGTTTGGGGACTCGTTCTAAAAAAAGAAGAGAAAAATGAGTATCTCAAAAGAGGTGGGAAAAATGGGTTTCTTGGGTTTTGTTCTAGAGGGTCAGACTTGTGAGACTGAAAACTTCACACACAGCCAAGATGTTTGAAGGATACTGATAGTCAGAAAATGGCAAGCAGCCTTCGAAGCCCAGTTCTGTACTGTGAAACAAGGTGGAAAGAATGTGCTGGTAGGCTGGGTGTGGTGGTGCATGCCTTTAACCCCAGCAAACCAGAGGCAGAGGCAGGTGGATCTCTGTGACTTAAAGGACAGACTGGGTGTGAAAGAATGTGCTGGTAGGTTGGGTGTGGTGGTGCATGCCTTTAACCCCAGCAAACCAGAGGCAGAGGCAGGTGGATCTCTCTGACTTAAAGGACAGATTGGTGCATTCTGGGAAAAATCAAGACTATGTAGAGAGACCACACCTCAAAAAACATAAAATAAACAAAAAGCTCTGGTAGGCTGGGTGTCGTGTGCGTGCCTTAATCCTAGCACTCGGGAAGCAGAAGCAGGCTTCTGAGTTCAAGGCCAGCCTGGTCTACTTAGTGAGTTCCAGGATAGCCAGGGTTACACAGAGAAACCCTGTCAGAAAAAAAAAAGTCCTGGCAAAAAAAGGAAATTGTGGGTTGGCAAGATGGTTCAGTGGGTGAAGGCATTTGTCACCAAGTCTGAAAACTTAAGTTTAATTTCCAGAGCCCACAAGGTGGGAGAGGAGAACCAGTTCCCACATGTAGCCAGCCTTCTGACCTCCACATGTGTGAATGCGCGCGCGCACACACACACACACACAAATCAAGAAAGCGAGTGTACGTGATGGTCTGAACGAGGAACGTCCCTATAGGCTTAGGCATTTGGACACTTGATCCCAGGTTGGTAGTTCTGTTTGCGTCACCAGGAAAGGAGCGCGAGAGTCCATGGCCTCACCCACTTACAGTTCCCGCTGTGCTTTGCGCTTGGGGTTGAAATGTGAGCTCTCAGCTTCCTGGTGCCATTGCTTGCCACTTGTTGCCATGACAGACTTATTTCTCTGGAACTGTAAGTCCAAATACCACTCTTCCAGAGGCGGTCGTGGACATGATATTTAGCCACAGCATCAGGAAGGCAAACAATGTACACACCGAGAGACACGCAGGCAAGTCGGAGCCTCGTCTTGTGGCCTGTGTTTCAATTTTATTTATTTATTTATTATGTATACAATGTTCTGTCTGTTGCCTGCAGGCCAGAAGAGGGCACCAGACCTCATTACAGATGGTTGTGAGCCACCATGTGGTTGCTGGGAATTGAACTCAGGACCTTTGGAAGAGCAGTCAGTGCTCTTAACCTCTGAGCCATCTCTCCAGCCCCTCAACTTTGCCTTTTTAAAATTTGAGTGCTGGGGTCCAACCCAGGCTTTCCTCTTAGGCAGGCGTTTTATCACTGATCTCTCTCTTTTCAGCTTTCAACCCTGTCTCATGAGAACATGGAATGCATGACAATCCTATGGCAGTGATTTTAGAGTCACAGAAACCCGAACGCTCATGCTACAGAGCAGAGTATGGAGTTTCCTGTCATAGGCCACTAACAGTCAAGGTACAGTTTAATGAAAATACGGCTTGACAACATGAAGGCTGTGTGTGGTGTCATGCATTGGCCTGGAACACAACTAGTGTGTGTGGCCCCTTTAGACAGGACAGGCACTCCATTTGGGGCTCACTTGGTCTCCAAGCAACTGAGAGTGCAATCCTACCCTGTGCAGTTTCTAGAGGTGATCAAATGCTCTATGCCCTCCCCTTGGTCATTAGTCTTCTGAGGACGAGGGCTGGCCTGAGTTATCCTGTCCCTCTGCCATCCAGCTGGGCCCTAATGCAGGAGGCCTCCAGGCATCTGTGAATGGATAGTGGATATTCCCTGAGGTAAAGACTAGCAATGTTCCAGAATATTCCACCCTCCAAGCTCACCACCAGCTGCTTCTCAATACATCCTGCCCTGGAGCGCTCAAGTCTCTAACTCCCACAGAACATGCTGAAACTGACCCCCTCTCCTGACTCAGGAAGTGGGCTAGGAGAAAGGTCCTAAAGATAAAAGATAAAGATAAAAGTCACTCCATCAGACCTTCCACAGGACAGTCAGTCAGAGAAGAGCCATCAGTGAGCACACACCCCAGGGAATAGGAACTTGCGTGTGGAAAAGACAGGTGTTAAGGCAGGCGGTCCTGCAGTTTTGCCTAGGGCTAACAGAGGCCTCCAGGGCCCCCAGGTTGTACGTGAACCTGAGGAGCAAGGCTTCTTTTGTAGCCATCCTGGATCTAAATAAACCTTTAGCATGCATCCTGTGCTGGGGTTCAGCTGAGCAGTCAAACATGCTTAACAGGTACAAGGCTTTGCAGCCCTCCTCAACGTCTTTGCCTGTGAGGGGCAGTGGCCACTGTCCTCGCACTGCTGCCTAGCTGCCCAGCTTCTCAAGCCAAAACCTGCTGAACAACTCCCATCTGTCTCCTCAGCCCTGGGGGCTACAATTCTGTGACTTCCCCTTCTTGAGGGACTGTATGCAAATGGGATCAACTGGTTCATCTCAGTTAACACACAGGTTCTAGGATTCGTTTATACTGCAGCATATGTCAGAACTGTCTTCCTTCCACTGCATGTCTATTCTGGCCATCACACACACACACACACACACACACACACACACATATATACACACACACACACATATACACACACACACACACATATATTACAATTCATCATACATCTATGCCATATTTTGTTTGTCTATTCATCTGTCAGGCATGTAGGCTGCTTCCACCTTTTGTCTGTTAACAATGCTATGGTGAACACAGGTGTGCAGATACCTGTTTAAATTAGTTCTTTTGCGGATCAGGCCTGACTTCCTCCAAATCAGTGGGGATCCTGACCTCAGACAGGGAATGTTCTAGCCTAGGGTCTATTCTATTTGGCAGGGGACAGAACCCCAGTCTGGGTTCAAAGGTGATGTCTGAGAACACATTCTGTAGCCGGGGGAGCCAGAACTGAGAACCAGGAACTCGGGAGCTACTCAGTATCCTTCTGACTGGAGGGAAGGCGAGCAGAGTGGAGGAGACACATCCCACAGCATGGAGAGGGGTGGACAAGAAAGGCCTCTGTTTCCGAAAGGGCAGGCATGCTGCAGAGGCGGCCCTGGGGCCGCAGAGGGCAACACAGGCCACAGGGGCAGAGGTTACAAAAAGGAAGAACACGCTTGGCCTGGTAGCTTCTCAGAAGCCCTTAGTGAGGGGCCTGTGGGGGTGTCTGGAATGCTCTGATTTGACAGATGGCTCCATCTTGGCAACTCCTGAAGCAGAGGAGTATAATACAGACACTCACAGGGCCGGGGCTCTGGTGTTCCAGGGGCTACAACCTTGGCCCTCAGAACTGTGTATTTGCGTGCTCTGGGGTAGAGAGTAATGGCTGGACAAAGGCGGAGCACAGTCCTCTGAGAGGCCCTCTCCCTGCCAGCTGTGAGCAACTTCTAAGTGCTTACATAATGTTTTTTGGTGCCAAAGTGTCTAGGTTCAGGTACCAAATGATGACAGCCGAGGAAGGTGTAGCCACTAGCAGGACACGAAATGCTTCTCTGGAATGCTGAGTCAAATGTACCCAAAATGCCAGACCGGAGGCTGTCACTCAAGGTGCTGTTGGGGGTGGGGTGGGGCGGGGGGTGGAGGGGCAGTTCTGAGGCTTCCTTCCTGGTGATGCCAGGCTAAAGTGCTTCTCTGATGCGCTGCAGCTTTCCTTCCTAGGTCCTTGGAAGAATCTGGATGACAAGCTGTCTTTTGAGCCAGAGCCTGCCTGGGGCAAAACTCACCTTTCTGGATGGTATAGGGATCCCAGGAGGCTGTGAAGTCGGCCTAGATTTGGTCACTGGGAATTGGACCCAGCCTGTGGAAGTCCCAAGGAGCCTGTTGGCTCTGCTTGTCACTAACACTAGAGCCAGAGCCAAAGATGTGCTGTCTGACGTCTCCATTACAGGTGATGCAATGTCCTCAGCATGCTGGGTCGGGGTGGGGTGGAGGGACAGGCTCCAGTATGTGAGTACCGACTTACCCTGCGCCCTGGTACTTACCAGGCTGACGGAAAAGTCGGTCTATGCTGAGATCCCAGAGGAGACTAAAAGCTCTTGAAGATGTTTCTGGAGGCCATGTTAGCAACTAGGAAGAAAACAAAAAACATTTAGTACAGAGTAATAGTAGCAAGACTTCATACAAATTTAATATATTTTTGTTTGTTTATTCTTAAAGAACCTCAAAGGAAGGATCTCATGCAGCCAAGGCTGGCCTGGAACTCGCTGTATAGTTAAGGATAACCTTGAACTCCAGGTTTTCCTGTCTCTACCTCCCAAGTGCTGGGATTCTAAGCATAAGTCACCAGAAACAGTTTCATACAAGTATATAATATTGTATATTAAATATATCTCATTTCATGCTTCCAAGTCAAGAGGGTGGAAGGATACTGTCATGGTTGTTGCTGTGTGCCAAGCCTCCCTTCCTACTGCCCAGTGCCACGTATCTGGAGACGGCAAGCAAAGTGGGATTCTGTACCTGGAAGTTGATCTTACAGGCTATGCCTGGCTCAAGAAGCGGCTCTCTCTAGCCCAGAGCTGGGATCTAAGAGCTCAACCCCCACATCCTCAACTTGGACAGTTCTCATGGGTCACCTGGTTCCAGAACCCATTCTCCACCCCACTCTCCACCTCTACCATACCCAATGAGGAGACCGCTGGACCTGACTATAACAAATCATTTGTTCAGTCTCCTGCTCTAGAGGGCCTGTGGTTTTCCTTCTCCCAGCTGTAGTTCTTAAGGGCTCTGTGTCAGAATTCAAGGCCCTGTTCCTCTCCTGCATCCCAGCCTTCTCAAATAGCTTTAATGTCTACCAGGACGAATACAAATTCACTGGGGATGCAGGCTGCCTGCTTCTGTCCACTCTCCCTGGCAAGGCCCACCAACAGGTGAACCTGTGAGCATGTGAGGGGTGCGTGTAAGTTAAGAGTGTCAAGGCCTGGGCTGTTTACCTCATGTGTACAGTGTACCTTCAAGAGGCCCTGGGAGCAAGGAAGAGGCAAACCAAGCCCAGAGGTCACCAAGTCCCAGCAAAAATAGGCTATCTTTAACAAAGGAGTGGCCAACTGAGCAGAGGTGGTAAGTTCTAACGGTCACTCCTCGCCTAGAATAGACCCCAGGTGTCCTGGACAACCTGCGACCTGCCCAGTCTTGGACCAGGTCAGCTACAGTCTTTCACTCAGATGTGGGAATGGGGCCTGGCCTTACTCGGCCATGTGCATAGAGAAGAGAAGGAAGTCTGCCCTGAGTGCCCATCCTTCCCTATCCCTGCTTCTCCTTCTGCCTGAGGCCCAGCCATGTCTGACTGCCCAGTGAGAATCCCCTGCAGTGGCTTTAGGGAGACCCCAGACCTCTCTGTCCTCAGTAGCCTGACAGAGGTATGAAGCAGCACCTGTGCCCTTGTTCCTTGCACGGGCCCTAAGCAGAGCTGGGGATCTGTGAGAGTGGACAGGCTTAAGGACCGACCAGACAGACTGTAGGACGGTCTCGGTTAACCCACTCTGCACTGCTGGCTCCATCACACAATGCTGACACCAAGGACTTGCACAAGGTGACACAGAAGGAAAAGCGACAGAGGCTGAGCTTGCACCTGGGGCTGGGGCTCAACTCCTCTCCTCTGTGTGCCCCTCACGGCACAGTGGAGCTGGCACAAGAGATAGGAGAGGTTTCTCCACGCGGTCCATGGCTTGAATTCCAGAACCTAGTGGAGACTGAGCCATGGAAAGGGAGAGACTTACGCCTATCAGGGTCACACAAGGACCCTCTGTGGGCGATGTTTTAGAGGGGTTCTTTGTGCCTCCCAATGGCCAATTGTGTATTCTGTCATACGCTGTGCACGGAGCAGAGAGAAACTGTGCTGCGGGTGCAGAATAATGGCCTGACTGTTCCCAGCTCCTACCCGCCCTGCCGTCCCAACCTCTCCATCCCAGGAACTGGGAGACGGACCAGGGTGACAACTATGCCCAGGGTCCCAGGACTCCAGCGTTCTTTCCCTCCAGGACAAGAGCACCACAAGCGTCCCCAGAAGGTGCAGAGTGAGCCTTATCTCGAAGGCAGCCAGTCTGCCAAGCTTGAGAAGTGCCTGAATAGCCCACCCTGCATGGCAGCCCTCAACTGGCAGCTCCGGTACCAGCTGGAACTTGTGACCAGCCCATCCCCAGACAAGGACAGGTCTGGGCGAGGGGCCAAGGCAAGGCAAATGCAGGACATCTGGAAGGCAGCATTAGGTCCTGGACTGTCTTCTAGCCTCCCACCTACCAGAAATTTACATCCGCACACAAAATGTGCGTTGCCTTGAGGCAAAATGTTCCTTGGGGAGGAAAGTGGGGCAGAAGGCGCTGTTTTGGGCTTTTCCAGACCACCTACAGCTTCACAAAGCAGAGAACCCTCAAACTCCAGAGTCTATAGCAATGGACTCACGAGCTCAGGTATCCAGGGCCGCAGAGGGGCCTTGGGTGCCCCCTCCAGCTATGCTCCTGGGATGAGCCATTCATGACTGTGACAGCAGGAGTGGGGGGCGGGCAATGGGGGAAAGGTGGTGTTATGATGGACGCTCTTGTTGACTAGAATGGACCTAACACTTGTTGACTAGAATGGACCCAATCACTCGGTTCTAAGCACTTCAGGAAAGACACACCCTGTAGGTAGCCCAGGAACACTCTAGAGGCACACAGATTGGGGTTGCTGCACAGAGAACTTCCAGGTTCCATCTCTGGACTTATTTGGGCCTCTCCACCTCCAGGACCTTGGCATCTTTAGCATTATAGTGAGGATTAATCCTCACCAGCCTTCCTCCATCCCCTGGATCTGAACTATCCAAAGCAAAAAGCAGCTAAGCATCATCAGTCTGACCCCTGGGCCTGCCTGGGCTATAGGGCTGCATCATTCCCGCCACCTAGCGGCATGTCTGTGTTTCTCACCTGGAACAGCCACTGGAGCAGAGGTCGCGGGTAATCAGAGGCATGCAGATAGAGGTTGCTCAGGAGGCCCTGGTGCAGGAAGGAGAGCTGCTGGGGCAGTGAGGACCTGTGGGGCCAGGGCAGTCAGGTTAGGGTAAGTAGCTCCAGTTGGCAGAACCAGCTCAGCAAGCTGGTCTCAGTGACGCTGCAGGACTCACCTTTGCTGTAGAATAGCATGAAGCCTATAGGCACATTAAGGACAAATGTACTTTTAGAATCCTTGGCATGAGACACCATGGGAAGGGAAAAAAAAACCCTACTGATGACATTGTCAGAACAGGCTGTTGTCTCCAGAGTTTCCCACAGACACACTTCATGGTGTCTGAAAGCCACCCTGATTAGTATTTGCCCCTGCTATGTGACAGAGTGGGAAACCAAAGCAAGGATCCTGGCCAAGCAAGGGGAGAAACCAGGGGTCAGGCATCCTTGTCTGAGGCTCCTTCTGGGGCTTCAGCTGCAAGGGGCAGACAGAATTACCTGTGGGCACCTGCGTCTGTGGGTCTAGTTATACAGTGTTTCTGCCTCATCTTGTGTTTTCCTGACACAGAAGGGACACCTGAGAGGATGGGAAAATGACAGAAAGAGCCCGGGACTGGGAACTTCTGGGAAGGAAATACCCAGCAAGGATTCCATGAAACCTTCCTCAGACTGTGTGGGCTGGCCGCACCTGTCCCGGGAGTGCATACGTGTGCTCAGGTCAGTAACATGGCTCTAACCAGAACCTAGTTGTGAGCTCCTGCACCCCGTTAGAAGCAGGCTGCTGGCTGGAAGCTAAGCTCTGGCAGGCACCTTGACCTTCAGGACCCCGGGTCTTCAGAAAACAAAATAGGGTAGTTAGCTGTTCCAGTCCATTGTGTGCAGCTTTAGCGCTTTGGAAGAAACTTTAGAAGGCTTGGTTGGACTTAGTCACTTTCTGAGTCCCTGGTCACTTGAATCTGGGTGTGAGGTAAGGTACTCCACCCTCCACACATTTTTTTGTGCTTTTTTTTTTTTTTTTTTTTTTTTAGAAAACAGTCCAAAGATGGCCACTTGGATTCCAGGAAATGAAACCATGAAGGAAATATTCAGATAACATCATGTGTCCCTATCCTTTCGGTCAGCCCTCCCTGTTCTACTACTGTTTTGAAAAGGACATCATACTGCCATCTGCCAGGAACAGACTGCTCTGAAACCGAGATTTTCCCTTGAGCCAAGCTGCCGTCACTCTGAGCCTGTCCTGGCCATTTACAAATTATATATCTCTAAAGTCATTTAAATCTGGAAGAGAAAGAGACATTGTTCCTGTGGTCATGACAGGTTAACCACTCTGAAACACGGTCCTGTGTGTGTACAGGTCCTACCAGTTCTGTCCCAGGTGCCTGTCACAAGGACGCTTTCTTGATGAACCAAAGGGACAGCACCCCCAGCAAAGGAAATCAGAGTTTTACATACTGGCAGGATCTGCTAAGAAGCAAGTGTTGAGGCCACTGCAAAGCAGGGGATTCTGGGAGACACTGGCTCTGGCATGCTTCTGGGGTGGGGCACCCTGCCAGTTGCTCAGTGGGGAAGCCAACTGCACAAGCCCCTGCTGGCCTGGAGCAACACATTTTCAACTGCCGCACGGAGGGAGTGTCGCGGTGTCTTCCTTCTGCTCCACGAGAGCTGCCTGCAGTTCATCCCTGTCAAGGTTGATTTCATCCATCAGGCAAGGAGCAAGGGAGCCAGGGAAGGCCTTACCCACGGTGCACTGCAGCAAATGGCTTTCTAGGCATCCTAGGTCTCCAGCTAAATAAGATGCAAGGAGATGAGACTGGGGAGTGAGCCAAGTGTGGCTCACTGGATGTGAGGGGAGCTGCTGGTCACAGTGACACAGGGCCTAGAGCAGACACTGGCCTGACCCTCAAGAGGAAGCACAGGCCCCATAACATCCCTGGTCAGGGAGGCCTGGAACAAAAAGGAAGGAAGGTGTGTCATGAAAACTCGAAAACCTTGGGTGACATAGTCGGTTGTCAGAGTCAAAAGCCAGTGCCCAATCTCCACACCAAGAATGCTGACATTGGGCCAGACAGATGGCTCAACTGGTAAAGGCTCTCGCGGCCAGTCCTGACGACCTGATTCTGATCCCTGGACCCATATAGTAGAAGGAGAACTGACTCCTAAAAGCTGATCTTTGTTCTCCGTGAGCATGGTATGGTGTGCTGTGTTCACACATCCACGCACATGTACATGCACACACACACATATGATAAAAAAATTAAATAACATTAACAAAAACCCAAAATAAAAAAGAACACTGATGCTGGGTCCTAGCTCATACCTTTACCAATGCTGAGGTCAGAGGTTAGTTTGAGAATGTTAGAGGACTCTGGAGAAGGGAGGGACAGCAGATGCCACACAGTCCAGGCTGAGCATGAAGCTCCCAGCTGTCATCCCCAGGATGCCAGTGAAGGAAAGGTCCCATGGAAGGCCCTTAGCTGTGGATGGAAAGGACAGGGACAGGGTACAGCCACACTGTATGCACGGCTAATCCCCAGCCATCACAGCTCTGACAGAGGGCAGATATCTTTTTCCTCACCGCCGGCTGCAACAGAAGGGAGGGAGGCAGGAAGTCAGCCAAACAAGGAGAAAGACAGCCAGCAGACAGCAAATGGGGGACCAGCTTGGTTCACATGGTGGGCTGCTGAACAAAGCTGCAGCCTCCTTGGAATGTCTGACCCTGATACTGCCCAAGGGGAGAGGCTTCCAGCTTCTGCCTGCAAGTTCACTTTATGGGCAGCAGTCCCAATGGGAAGAGTCTCTAAATGCCGCGCGAATCCCAGTGACAGCAGAAGGATAAACACCACGGGGAACTATTTATACAGTATCACTTCCTGGGCCCTTGCCAAGTTTTCAGATGCAAAGTTTCAATAAAACGCCCAAATGGAGTAGAATGAATAATGGTAGAAATGTCTGCCTGTGCCCCGCTTTTCTCCTTTGTTTAAAGAGAATGCGATACCACCCCGTTAGATGCCTAGGGATGCCAGAAAAGTGGCCCAGTTTTGCGGTTTCCCCTTCATTCTGGGGGCACCTGCTGCCAGCAGGATGGTCCACATTCCATGGCTGGCTTTAACCTGTCACCCTCTTCCAGGAAATGTGCACACAGTAAAATAGGAGCCTGAGCTGCGGGGTCCTGGGTTGATGTAGGTAGACACTGTACGCCACATAAGCCGAGAAGTTCAGACATCCCCACCTCCTTCTTCCTCCCAGTCTTGCAATATTCAGAGGAACAGCTCAGGCTGCACCTAGGCTTCCTGAGAGCTTGTGTGCCCTCACACCAAAAAGGGACACACAGGCACATACACAGACACAGACACACACACACACACACACACACACACACACACACGAGTGAGCACTGCAGAGGCTGGGGCTCCTGGGAGTAGGCCTCTGCTATGCGGCAAGTGGGCCTCCATCTAGTCTGATGCCCTTCCAGTTCCCTATTTGGAAAGATCACATTTCCTTTCAACTTCCATCAATGAAGGAAGAAACAAGGTTTGGCTTCTGGGATCCTAGGAACCAATGGCTGGCATTAAGGCATGTAACCTGGGTTCCAGGGATCCGATCCGAGGTCATATGTCAGTCGACCTGGTGATAGACAAGGGAGGGTACTCTGGGAAAGCTCTAGTTGCATGGTGGGACCTGGGGCAGCATTTATGCACAAGAACCCGAGAATCTGCACAAGGACCCGCAGACTTGGAGCCCTTGCCCTGTCACTCCAGAGGGTTGGCACGCTTCATCTGCGAGGACACGTCCCATTTTGCTGAGAGGAACATGTTCTCCCTTCATGGCAGGTGCAGAGGCAATGCTCTTCAAGAGGAGACTTTTAAAACAGCAGCACCCACGTCCACTCCTCTGAGGACCACCACCATACCTCCCAACAGCAAAAGGTTTGAAAAATGCAAGAGTGCAACTTGAAAACTTACTTGTTGGCTCACAAAACATTAAACTGTGTGCACACATGTGCTCCTGTACATGCATGTGTGTGTGATGTGTGAATACATATGTGTGTGTACCACAGTTCACAGGTAGAAGTAGAGGACAACTCTTGGGGATTGATTCTCTCCTTGCACTGTGGGTTCAAGGATCAAACTCAGGTCATCAGGCTTAGCAGCAAGTGCCTTTCCTGCTGAGCCACTCAGTGGCCTAGGACTGGCGGTATGTGGGGCAGTCTTGTAATCTTGAACAAAATTTCTTCTAAGGTCATGTTTCTTTCTGACCAATACCATAGGATCATGATGGGATGGCTATTGCTCCCACTCTTACGGCTAGACTTGAAGACTTGGGTATAATCAGGAAACAAAAAAAGGTCCAAGGAAGTGGCCCCTACCCAGTGTCCAGCACCTTGCTGGGATGTCACACAAGGGCATATCTCTAGAAAGCAAAGTAAGATTCAACACCACTGAGCTGAGACACTGCCAGCACCACGGCCTTTGTTCATTAGCATATCTGAGGGAGGAGGAAGGTCCGAGTTCTTCCTCTAGGGAAGCTGGGCAGCCACCTGGCTCCCTTTGGCAGGGCAGCTCTGATCCCAGATCATAGCTCCACGGGCCATCTCATCTGTCAAACACTTCCTGCCACCAGCCAGCCTGTTACAGGCAGAAATACGCTGATGGTGCCCCCCCCACTTTTCCCTCCCCCACCCCGTGCTAAGGCAGCCTTCCTTTCTCCGACACCCAGACACCCAGCCTTGTCGGCCCACTCCCAGCCAGCTGCTTTCCTTGCTCCTCTGCCTGTCGCCCTTTTCCTTCCTTCCTTCTCCCTTTCATCCCTTTCTACGATGGCAAGGTGAACCTTTACCAGGGGTCACATGCACACCTCATGAGCTCACACCTTCTAGGCTTCTAGACACTGACACACTATTGATAACAGAGAAAAGCTGATAAGAATGCGTGTTTCCAAAAAACTAGGAAAATGGCTATGTTAGGGCATCGAAGCAACATATCACTACTTATGACAGCATCATACAATGAAATTGTAGTTTTTTGACTTTGTTCTGATACCAATCAGAACCATCTCTAAACATTTATGGAGACAGTGCTCGCTGCCATTGTCTACTGACCAGAGTTCAGGTCCTAGGGCCCATGTGGAAGGCAGACACCGACTCTGACCCCACACACATAAGACAATCAGAATTTGAACACTGACTGATATGGATGAAAAGCTACTCTCTTTAGGGGCAACAGCATCTGCAAACAGAATGCTACATTGCCAGGCAGGAACAGAGAGAAAACACTGACTCACCCTGCTACAGCTGAGGAATGGGAACATGGAGGTCACACCGCTCATTCCACCCTCAGACAAGCCTGCGGCCTTCCAGAATAGAGACCTTTACAGAGGGCTGGAGAGCTGGCTCAGTGGTTAAGAGCACTTGCTGCTCTTGCAGAGGACCTGGGTTTGATCCCCAGCACTCACACAGTGGCATACAACCATCCCTAACTCCAGTCCTAGGGGACCCAGTGTTCTCTTCTGACTTTCCAAGGCAAGCACATAACACTGCAAGCAGAATATTCACCCATATTTACCTACATATATATTTATGAGTCAGTGCTTTGCCAGCAGTATGTAGACTTATGTGTGTGTGCACACATGTGTATAATATATATATCTTGAACAGCAACATCTAAATGTTACTGGTAATCTTTAAAGCAGAGATAGACTGAGAACTAACAAGATCAAGCTCATGCTGTGGTTGAAGTGGGTGGGTCACGGTGGTCCTTTCTCCATCCGTTTGGCCTCCACCACAGCCACCAGCCCGTAAGTGTTATCCAGCAGAAGGCAACTGCTCTAAATTCTCTTTATCTTTCTCTTATATTCTTGGACATGAGCTCACAACTGCCAAATGTTGGGCATGATTGTGGTAAACCATTTAAAAATCCCCTTCCAGAACAATTCTTCAGTGATTATGTGATAATGAGCATGAATTTACTTCCCAGAAGAGGAGGAGCAAGGCAGCTGTCCCTATTGTTATCAAGCCTGCTTCTGGCGGGGACAAACTTTCCAGTATTGATGGCACACAGACTGAAGACAGTATCCCCAGCAAATATACTAGTCCCTCGCTGTTTGTGCGGGATCTGATCCATTGATTCCCAGTAGATGACCAAAATGGTGGCTGGTACTAACTGCTACACGATGTGTGTCTGTGTGTGGGTATGCGCACAGTCGCCTGTGGAGTCCAGGAGAGGGTGTCATAGCTCCTGGGAATGAAGTTACCAATGGCTGTGAGTTGCCCCACGTGGGTGCAGTGTACACACTTAACCATTGAGTCAACTACAGCCCTTCAACCTTAGCAACCCCAGTATATAATGCTTTTCTTTCCTAAAGTCAAGAACTTACACCTTTTGACTTAGAGGAAGCATCATGGCTTCTCTTTGGCCCGTCCGAACTCCGACTAGCACTGCACCTATGCTCTACAGTCACTAAGAAGAGAAGAGATTCCTTGACTACAAGCTCTTCCACACTTTGAGGATCAATCTGAGAATGGAGCTGGCTACTTGATGATTAATGGGTGGGGAGCATGCCCAGTGAAGATCACCAGACAAAGGCAAGGTTCGCACTCCAAACTGATGGAGGGGATGGCACAAATTCCAACATTCTACTCAGAATGGTAAACATGTAAAAACCTACAAATTATTTCTGGATTTGCTCATTTAATATATCCAGACCACAGTTGGTCACAGGTAATTGAAACTGCATGAGATATAACTATGGAAAAGGGACCCTGTTATAGGTGGGAGTGATCACCATAGGTGCTGATAGCCCAGACCCTGGCCCTGTGCTAATTGAGATCCCCAGGCCATGTGCGATGAGTCTGACTCAGGTTGTTCTATACAACTGGAATACTGGGAGAGGAAAAGGCAGTATGAACATGTGAACGCGTGGCCTGGTGTATACTATAATGTAGACAGTTTTTCAAGGAAATGTATACATCCAGGGACTGAAGAAAGGTCTCAGTGGTAAAGAGCACATTCTGCTCTTCCAGAGGACCCAAATGTGGTTCTAAGCACCTACAACTCCTGGCCCCAGGGAATCCAATACCCTCCCTGGCTTCCTCAGGTACTGCATGCACATAGCATACATTCATACATACATACATACACACACACAATAAAATAAAAAAATCTTTTTTAAAATTAAAATAAGAGTTTATAGCTGGTCAGTGGTGGCACACCCCTTTAATCACAGCACTTGGTAGGCAGATCTCTGTGAATTCAAGGCCAGCCTGATCTACAGAGTGAACTCCAAGACAGCCAAAACTGCAAAGAGAAACCCTTTCTCAAATAAAAAAGTTTATATAACTAAATTAGTAAATTTTCTAAGTAGACATACATGCCTACGCTACTGTGACAGATAATCCTGGTTGTCACCTTGACACTCCTTCGAAGCTGGACACTCAGTTGAAGAATTGCCTCTTGGCATGTCTGTGGGAGCATTTTCTTGACTGCTAATTAATGAAAGAGCCCCAGGTCACTGTGGGCAGTACCATTCCTAGGTAGGCAAGGCTGGTTTCTATAACAATGACAGCTAAACATGAATGAGCCTGAGATCAAGCCAGTAAGCAGCATTTCTCCATGGCCTTGGTTTAGGTTCCTGCCTCCAGGTTCTTACTTGAGCTTCTGCCTTGACTTCCCTTCATGATGGCCAGTCTGTTTGATTATCAATTATCATTATTGAAAACAGAAAATTAATATAATTACCTCTATTCATAAAAGGTGTCATATTCATGTTATTCAAAACACTGCTTTGGATTTCCTTATTTAAGGTGGCCCCTGTCTCTGAGACAGACCACACTATTCCCTCTATTCCCCGATGTGTCTCGGAGTTTCTCTCAACGTGATAAAATACTAGGACCATGACAACTTGGGAAGGAAAGGGTTTATTCCATCTTTACTTCCAGGTAGCAGTCCATCACTGAGGGAAGTTAGAGTAGGAATTACACAGGGCAGGGACCTGGAGGCAGGAGCTGATGCAGAGGCCATGGAGTGCTGCTTATTGGCTTGCTCCCCATGGCTTGCTTAGCCTGCTTTTAGATAGTCCTGAGAGATACCTGCTCAGGGGTGGCACCACTTACAGTGGGCTAGGCCCTCCCACATCAATTATCAATCAAGAAAATGCATCACAGACTTGTCCTCAGGCAAATCCAGTGGCAATACTGAAGTTCCAAAATGATTCTGTCTTGTGTGAGGTTGACATAAAAATAGCCAGCGCAGCATGCTCACCTGAGGAACAGCTCCTCCAGTTGGCTGTGTGGCTTCAGACTGGAGGAGTCCAGGATGCAAGGCAAAGGGTAACGTCTCTGCAAAAATACAGTTTCACCTGGATGCACTGGCGAAATGAACTGCACGGATATGGAGAACTTCTCTACCAGCCTCCTGGCAAGGCAAGGGGAAAGGGCAGGAGTTAGAGGTGTACCTGTTTCTACTGCAACCTACAGAATGCTCAAAGGGGAACGAGGAGAGGGGCTGGGTATAGCCAGGGCCAGAGTGGTGTCCAGTAAGGGATGAGGAGGCACCAATTGATGGGGCACCATGAGTGTGGGTCTCCATGCTGGCTGGACCAACCACCCAATGAGCCTGCTGGAATGCAGATCCTAACCAGCTACACCGTCTGTCAGTCTGTTAGAATCCGCCCTGGGCATACAGGCAGGGAAGGAACAAGGTGAAGAAGGAACTCTTTGCAATTCTATCATGACCCATAGAGACAACATAGGAAGTGGGAAGACAGTTAAGGTCAATCCTGAGAACAAACTGAGTCTCTACACAGTGAACTGTACTGATAGCCAATGACAACACACTGATGGGGGCACCAGCCTGAAGACTAGGGAGAGGGTGTGTGTGTGCGCATGTGTGTGATCTCCTAACGGATTCCAAGATCCTAAATGGACGCCTGTAATTGCAGCTAATATTGAATCATATAACATAATGCCTTTTTCACAACTAAATTCTTGTCACACACCATGGCTGTAACTTACGTACTCTGAAGTGCGACAGGAAACCTCGCACCAATTTCTTTTTCCCTTTCCACAGCTTTGCAGATGGAGGATCTGCTCTTCTGTAGATCTTGGCAAACCACAGCAGACAATTTCCCCCTTTTCTTAAATTGCGAATGTTCACCCTTTTTCTTAAATGAAGTGCTTTTCAGCCTTTTGCTGCATATCTGAACTTCCTGCATCACTACTGTGCTTTGGGGTTAACTGAACACAGGCATTGGTCCTGTGGCTGCTGATCTGCTCAGCCAGGTTCCAAGGGAGTAATGGGTGCGTAGAGTATTCAGAGTGGATCCACAGGACAAAGGGGTGATCACTGTCCTGGGAAGATGGAGCCACACCACAAGATTGAATCGCAATACTCAGCACGGTGTGCAGTTGATAGCTTACACACTGTTTGCTTTTGGAATTCTTCACTTAATATTTCCAGACAGCAGTTGACTATGGTTACTAAAAGAATGACAAATGAAACCAGACAAGGGGTAATTTCTCTACATATATGCCATACATAGCATGCCTAGACACAAGAGCATCCCACATGATTGACACTTCCAGCTATGATCCTTTTGGACAGAGTTAGGTGGGGAGGAGAGGAAGAGTGGATATTTCCTGTTTGCATTATAAAGCCACACTCCTCTCAGAGTTCTGATAATACAGCATACATTCAAAAACAATAAAGAAAGCAAGCAACAGATATCATACTCCCTCCTCTAACTGCAAGGTGGCCCATGGGTTCCCAAACAGATGTGCTGTCTGAGATATCAAAACCCAGAGGAGGAGGAAGTTGGGAGTATATCAGAATCTGGGACATAAGTGGCTGCCCTTGGCGATGGGGCCATGCACCCTGCTACCTGATAGCCAGCCATGTGAACCTGACTCACTTTCTGGCGAAGTGACCCAACAGAAGACTCTGGTGGCATCACAGGGCTGTCCTGTGGATGAAATGGAGCAATAAGTGGGATAAAGGTGGAAACCCAGAAGATTCGGGCTCTGTAGGCTTTCTAAGAGTCCGATATCTACAATACAAATAGTAAAATAACTGCTTGGTCATGTCTCTGCTACAGAATGTTCCAACTATCATAGTTTCTTTTGTTACTTTTATAACTGGGGGAAAATGTGCAAGTTATTAAAAAAATCAGTAATAAGTAGGCTCATCATCTAGCCCTTTCCCCCAAGCCATCACTCAAAGGGACCTTTGTAATGTGAACTGTAATGTATGTGTATCATTAGAGATTCCGAGACACTGTCACACGTCTAATTAGGGATTTCCTGTGCAGCCTAGAGTGGAGAATAAAGGGCCGTGTTGTGGTTTAAATATCTGCCTCTCCATTCCCCGCCCTCCCCCAGCTCAGCACACACATAAGGTCTTTTAACTTTAAGAAAGAGATAATTTTAGATGTCATCCTGCCAAGATTCAAGCCAATTCTTAAGGACTGAGCAGACACTTCTCTCGGGATGATCAGGGTCCTTTCCACCACAGACAGTTGTGGCACTCGCATGACGTCTTGTCTGGCAGATGGTGCCTGAGCCCCCACCCTTGGCCTTATCCCTTCCAACCCATATCGCCTCGCTGGCCCTCACCACTTCCTCTGGCCCCATTCAGAGACAGAACAGGTCGGCAGTTTTCTACACCAGTGAGTCATTTTTTAATTTTAATGCATAAGGTTGAACCATCCGCCACGATGATCCTACATCAAAACCACCACCTCAAAGTGGCTGTTGTCAAAGAGGCTCTCTCAAAGCCCCACTGGAGAATGTCATGCGCCCAGAAAATGAGCCATGATTTCAAAGCCACAAACACCTTCTGCTGTAAGCAGCTACACATAGCTCCTTTCTGTGTGGAAATTCCTGACCTTCAGGCCGTGACTTCCACAATCCTGTGTGCGCTCAGGAGAAAGGTCAAAAGGAGCAAAACTATCCTTACTACAGAGATCTAAAAAGCCATTGTTTTCTTTTTGATTTGGGGCCAGGAAGATGGCTCAGTGGTTAAAGGCACTTGTCATTAGACATGAAAACTTGAGTTCAATCCCTGGAAGGAGAGAACCAACTTCTAGAAATATCCTTTGACCTCCACACATGAACTGTGGAACATGTACAACCCACCCCAATAAACAAATGTAGTAGAAGTTTAAAAATCTTTGTATAATGTATGACTTGTGTGTTTGTGCACCCGTGTGTTCATCTGAAGGTCAGAGGACAACCTTGGGTATTGGTTCTTACCGACTACCTTGTTTGAGACATAGTCTCTTTCTTTCTCTCTCTCTTTTGAGACTGAGTCTACTATGTCGCTTGGTTGATCTGGAACTTGCTGCATTGACTAGGCAGGCCTGAAATTTACAGAGATGGGCTTCCTCTGCTTCCCTAAAGCTATGCACTACTACATCTATTTTTTTTTCTTTTTCCTTCCTTTTTGTGTCCCTGGCACTGTGCACTCCAGGACAGCTGGCCAGCCAGTTTCCAGGGCGTCTTCTGACTCTGCCTTCCATGCTTTAAAGATTCCTAGACTCACAATGCTATGGCCAGTTTTCCATGGCTTCTGCGGATATGAACTCAGGTCCTCATGCTGATCTAGCAAGTGCTTTTCTCACCGAGCCATTGTTTCAGCTGACACAGAGATTTTACAGAAGTTGTAAGAGGCTTCATTCCAAGGTTATGTGTCCAGTGAGTTGAGGCCCCTGAAGCCAAATTCACAGCCTGTGTCTGCTCCTAGTGACGCCACCACAGCGTCCCTCCCCTCCTCCCCCCACTGTTTCAGCTCAGTCTCCTGCTCCACCACTTCATCAGGGGCCTCCTAGGACACCAGGCAGGCTCTGTACCTGCCCTGCAGGGGTCTGGTGGAAACCTGACAACTTCCTAGCAACCTGGGTCCCCAGGCAGCATGCAAAGTGCTTGCTGTGCCCAACTGGTGGCTGTCCTAGTCATGACATGTTCCCAGGCTTTCACCGTGAAGAGGAAACGGAGAGAAAACAAGAACAAAACCTGCAGCTTCACCTGCTTTTAGTCATTGCTCCCTCCGATCTCGGGGGTTATAGCCTCAGCCAGACAGCAATGGTTCTTTTTATCTTTTCTTTTTCTTAAGATTTATTTATTTATTCTGTATACAGTGTTCTGTCTGTATTTTGCCCGCACACCAGAAGAGGGCATCTGATCTCATCATAGATGGTTGGGAGCCACCATGTGGTTGCTGGGAATTGAACTCAGGGTCTCTGGAAGAGCAGTCAGTGCTCTTAACCTCTGAGTCATCTCTCCAGCCCCAGCAATGGCTCTTTGGGTTGCTTTATTACCTTGGAGACTGATTTTGATCTCTGACCAGCCAGAATCTTGACCCCACTTGCCTGCCTTTTGCATTGGCCTCTCCACCTATTCTCCAGCCATGCTTGCTTCCAGCAGCCCAACAGAACTGCCCTTCACAAAGTCATGGTCCCTGCCGCGTTACTACCTGCTGCTGCACCTCCCTACCGCCCTGCTCTCTGAGCACTAACTGTTCAACAGTCACTGGTGCTGGCTCCAGGACCACGTCCTTTTCTGCTTCCTCCTCACAGCCTCAGCTAGGGACCTCCACCCTTAAGCACCGGTCTCTGTACTTGCTTCTCACACCATCTCATCCTGTTTCAAAGCTCTTTGTTTACTGTTGAGTGGGGTCTTGCTTTGTAGCTGGGCCGTATTACGTAGCTTAGTCTTGCCTTGAACTTTCGGTGACTTTCTTGCCTCTGCCTTCTGACTACTGAGAAAACAGGCATGTGATATTAT
This sequence comes from Microtus pennsylvanicus, assembly GCF_037038515.1. NCBI lineage: Eukaryota > Metazoa > Chordata > Mammalia > Rodentia > Cricetidae > Microtus > Microtus pennsylvanicus. Next base: position 33,673,156 of record NC_134585.1, on the reverse strand, counting down.
GTCTGGCTTCTTTCAGGCTTTTTTTTTCTTTTTTGGCTTTTCGAGACAGGGTTTCTCTGTAGCTTTGGTTCCTGCCCTGGAACTAGCTCTTGTAGAATAGGCTGGGCTTGAACTCACAGAGATCTGCCTGCCTCTGCCTCCTGAGTGCTGGAATTAAAGGCATGTACCACCACCTCTCCGCTCTTTCGGAATTTTTTAATCATCTACACATGGTGACTCCCAAAGTTGCCTCTTCCAGCCACCTACATGTTCCCCACTACTTCTAAAGCCAGTATCTGCTTACTGGATCTTTCTCTGCACCTTTAAAGATTCCTCCATGCTGAGTGTGATGGTGCATACCTTGTCTTAGGGTTTCTATTGCTGTGAAGAGACACCATAACCATGGCAGCTCTTATAAAGGAAAGCATTTAACTGGGGTTGGTTTACAGTTTCCGAGGCTCAGTCCATTATCACCATGACAAGGAGTATGGTGGCACACAAGCAGGCAGTTACGGTGCTAGAGAGGTAGCCAGAGCTTTACATCCTGATCCTCAGGCTGCAGGCAGAGAGAAGTGACTGGGCTTGCCATGGGCTTTTGAAACCTCAAAGCCCATGCCCAGTGATACACCTCCTCCCATCAAGACCACACCTCCTAACCCTACTCAAACACTCCATCAACTAAGGACTAGATATTCAAATACATGAGCCTGTAGAGGCCATTCTCATTCAAACCACTACATGTCAGTGATCCCCAAAATTGGGAGACAGAGGTAGGTGGATGAAACCTGAGGTCAGCTAGGAGGCCTGTTTCAAAGAATAAATAAAAACAAAGGCTGTCCCAGTCTTCCAGCTGCTCAAGCCAAAGTCTGCAGTGTTCCCTGCTTTGATTCTTTTTCTCCCATGCCCTATAGCCAACTTACTAGCAAACTGTCACTTTTATCTGAAGCAGCCAGCTCTTGCTTGCCCTGCCTACCTGCCTATAGTTCTAGGCAGCATCAATTTTCCCTAGACTAACTGCTGGGACTGCATGTGATACTATGAGACAGTGTCTTGTTTCTTCCACGGCTTCCTGATTGTGACTCCCTCCTTCAGGTGAACTGTGGAAACTAAAACTCCCCTTCCCCAAGGGGTATCCCAAAGACACCGAGGCCCTCAAATCTGCAGAATCTTCCCTTTGATCTACCTTACTTGACAGTTATGAGACTCCTAACTAATCATAGAGAGTCTTTCCTCAGGCCCTGAGGAAGAAATGCTGCTGAGAGCGGCTCAGCCCCTGAGCAGCTGGGCAAAGGGGAAACATTTCTCATGCAGCGCCTCAACAGCTGTGCCTGTGCAAGGAGATCTCCAGAAAAACACAAAAAGGCAGATTTCAGAGCATTTCCTGAGCAGTAGTATGTCCACAGGCAACAAGGAAGCTCTGTGCACTTCAAAATTCACCTGTGTCTTCACTGTTCCTACTGGCCTTCGTGACAAGCGACGGAGGTGATTCTGAGTCCTGTGAGCTGTCCCAGCAAGTCCACTGGACAGAAGGAACAGGCTGTCTGTCCGAATGCCAGTTTACATGGAGTCGGTCAGAAGGACAAGTAAAACAACCTGGGCCTGTGACAGGCACCTGGAATGGGGTCGGGCAGTCACAGGGATGAAGGCCCCCATTGTGGGATCTGAGGGTCTCCAGGTAGGCAGTATATAAACTACAGAGGACACCACCTGTTGTCTGCTCCCAAACCCTTGATCCCCGGGAGAGAGAAATACCCATCTTCTGTACTCAGAAGTGATGGAGGAAGGTCATTGGTTAAATTAAAAGAAACTTCTTGGTCCTCATTGGTCAGAAGATAGGTGGGAGGAGTAAATAGAATGGAACGCTGGGAGGAAGAGGAAGTGACCTCAGACTCGACAGCTCTCCTCTCCAGAGCAGACGCCTCAGAGAGATGCCATGCCCCACCTCCGACCCAGGATGGACTTAGGCTAGAATCTTCCCGGTGAGACCGGTGCTCACAGATTATTAGAGATGGGTTGATCGGTATATCAGAATTAGCCAGTAAGGGCTAGAGCTAAAGGGCCAAGCAGTGATTAAAAGAATACAGTGTCCGTGTAATTATTTCGGGGCATAAGCTAGCCAAGCAGGCGGCTGGGGTGTTGGGGACGCAGCCCCGCCGCCCTTATTACTACAAATGGCGCCCACGTGGACAACTGCTTCCACATAAAGCCTGAGACAGCTTGGGAAGTAATTCTAGAACAAAATGACAGTTTTGTGCATGGTTTCTTGGTAGCAGCACTCTCTCGGGTCTACTCTGCTTGCCAGAGGCAAGCAAGTGCCTCATCTAAGAGAAGCTTCCTGACTCAGCTTTAGCTGCAAAACCCTGCAGCTCATTAAGAGGTCCTGCCACGAAACACTTAAACGGTGTTGACGAAAAGCTGAACACATGCTTTTCGGTTTTCAGCCGCAGCAGGAAAAAAGCTGCGCCGTTTAAAAATGCCGGCTTTCTGGGCCATCCTGCCAGGGCAAACTCTGACTGTTTGAGGCAGGAGGGCCGGCTACAGAGAGAGGACTTGAGTGTTGTCTGCTGTAGCTCGCTGGCTGGCAGGGACCTTGAAATGCCATAGAGTTGTAGCAGTAAACATGGCTACAGCCAGTACCTCAGCCATGAGGCTGGAAAGCTAAGGAATGGGCTACATCTAGCCCGCAAAGCCACAGCTTTAGTCCTACTGATATTGCTTGGTAAATTAAAGGCTCTTGTGGTCAGAAAAAGAGAGATATACAGTAAAGAGAGATTCAAAGACAAAGAAAATTTCTAAATGGTTTACTGTGTGTTAAAAATATATGCAAGCTAAAAGTTGAAGTTCTTAAAGTAAAAAAGAAAAGGAAGAGAGTTGTTGTGTGTGGTAGTACACACCTTTAATCCCAACACTTGGAAGGCAGAGGGAGATTGAACTCTGTGACTTCAAGGCGTGGTAGCACACACCTTTAATCCCAGTGCCTAAAAGGCAGAGACAAACAGATCTCTGTGAGTTCAAGGGTAGCAAACACCTTTAATCCCAATGCCTGGGAGGCAGAGACAGGCGGATCTCTGAGAGTTCAAAGACAGCCTGGCCTACAGAGTTATTCCAGGTCAAAGATGTACGCTCAAAAAGCAAAAAGTTAACCTAGGAATGTCACAGCTTAGATTCTTAAGCACCTAGTGATTTAAAGGCGCAAATCAAAAGTGCTCCTGGATAGTAAAAAATTGCAGATTCACAATAGGACAGATTCAGACCACTAAATGAGTCACACTGTTGGATGAATGTACGTAGGCTTGGGAGAGAGAAGAAAAAGAATATAGAGAATAAAGTTAATGGTTTAAAAAAAAAGGTAAAGTCTTCAAAGAGACAGAGTACAGATAGTTATAGATTAAGAGAAATAAAGAAAAATAAGCCACGTAAAAATGGAAAATTCACAGAGAGTCTGGATTCTTTGTGTCATTGTGTTTTCTTTAAAATTTTTGACTGTAAAGGAGCTAAGTACAGACAGACATTTCATTATATGGACTGCCAAATGGAACCAGAACGGATATCATAAGGGTATTACGATTTCAAAATTTGGGTCTAAGGATATGATGCTTTGGAGCAGGTCTTCTTTTGTTTTCACAGTGGACCAGACCCTGTGGATTGCATCTATCCCGATTTGGTATGACGGACCATGCCCTCCTGAAGGGTTGGTGTGAACACCCTCAAAAAATTACTTCACTCAACTGCCAACTGAGATAAACCTGGCACACAGGTTACACCCTAAATGATCTGATTAACAGCGCCCCCATTCAGCAGGAAGCAGTTTGGAGAGAAAAAACTGTGCCCATGTTCCCAAAATATTGTTTATAAATGTTCTTTTACATTTAAAGGGGGATATGATATAGATATGAATAATTTGCATTAGTATAGATTTTGCTTTACTGATAGAGATTTAAGGTCAATTTTGTTATATGTATAAGTGTTTCTGATTTTGATTAAGGTATTGTGATTGTGTAGTTCATTTAAATATGTACTGTATAATTAAGAATTATAGGTTGTTAATGGATAATCATCGATAATAGTAAAGCTTGTAGTCATGTTATTTAGATTTTCTAGATATATAGAGATATATTTTAGATAGACATTCTTCATGTCTTTCAAAGATTACAGAATAGGACATTTAATGTTTTAATAACTTAGGACTTTTCATGACAATGAGACACTCTGCTCCTGACAGCACCAATCTACTTCAAGAGGAAGATGGGCATTGAAGAGGATCGTCATGGAGTTTGATAGCCATTTGGGCAAGAAACTGCTCTTGCCTGGACTATTGCATAAACTGGACACAGAGAACCCACAGAGAGAGGACTACTGAACTTGCCTAAGGTGAGATGATCTTTCGGGGTTCCTGATTCATGAAAGAGTCTGCGAGACATTCTGCAGGACACAACAGATAGTGACTGAACTGACTTTGAATTTTCCTGCTTTATGGAAATGTCTGCTGGATACCATGGGCCTGAAGGCTGAAGATGGATGCCCCAACGGTACAGAGGAACTTTGGGTGACTGTCCAGGCAGCGAGATGTCTCTGTCATTTCTAGAGTTTTAAAAGTTGCTTTTTTCTTGTTTGCTTATATAGTATTGTATCTTTCTGGAGTCTTTGATGGAGTTAAGAATAGTTATAGTTATAGTTTTCCTTAGTTATGATAAAGATTATTGTAACTTTTACTTGATAACTGTTTTGTTATATGTAATTTTGCTATGTTAAAGTTAAAGCCTTTTTTTGTTTAAACCGAAAAAGGGGAAATGATGGAGGAAGGTCATTGGTTAAATTAAAAGAAACTGCTTGGTCCTCATTGGTCAGAAGATAGGTGGGAGGAGTAAACAGAACGGAATGCTGGGAGGAAGAGGAAGTGACCTCAGACTCGACAGCTCTCCTCTTGGGAGCAGACGCCTCAGAGAGAGACGCCATGCCCCGCTCCCCGGCAGACACACGCGATGAAGCTCCGACCCAGAATCTTCCCGGTAAGACCGGTGCTCACAGATTATTAGAGATGGGTTGATCGGTATATCAGAATTAGCCAGTAAGGGCTAGAGCTAGAGGGCCAAGCAGTGATTAAAAGAATACAGTGTCCGTGTAATTATTTCAGGGCAAAAGCTAGCCGAGCAGGCGGCTCGGGTGTTGGGGACGCAGCCCCGCCGCTCCTTATTACTACACAGAAGTCTCTGTGCTGTAGGGTAAGTAGAGGAAAAGAGCCATTTTAATTTTTATCCACACATGTTCTCTGTCCATGGCTCCCTTCTTCTGCCCCTGTTCTACCAGTCTGTCCTCAATACAGGATGTCATTCAGATTGTGTGTCAGATCAGTGGCGGCCTGCTCAATTGGAGCAGAAAACTCCAAACCCAGCACCCACTTTGGTCCCTGACCTGTGTCCCTGCACTCCCTCACTGCTACCCAACATGCCAAGTGTGCTTGCACCGAGGGCCCAAGCCTGGCTCTCACTTTCCGAAAGACTTTTCCTAACCCCTCATCCAGTGACACTCTCCCCGCATTCCTCGCATCTCCTTCCCATGTTATCCTCTACCGCCAGCCCTTTCACATAACTTGTCCTATTTACTGCTTGTCTCATTGAGCTTAGATCAGCAACATGAGGGCACAGAGCTTGGCACAAGTTGACAACAAACACTGATGGGAGGTGAATGAGTGGATGAACGAGCAGGCAGAGACATGGATGCCTGATGTTGTATAGACTGAATGCCTGTGTCCTTCCAAATCGCCTACAGTGAATCCCAATCCCAACATGGCAGTTGTTTCCTTCATGAAGGAGATTACTGTCATTGTATAGAGAACCTGGGTTGGGGCTATAGCTCAGTGGAAGAATGTCTGCCTAGGTCCAACCTCCAGCACTGGAAGAAAAAACTCCAAACACACTCAAAACATCTCAGAGAGGTCTAAAGCCTTCTTCCTTTTATCTGAGGACAGGAGAGCTCTCCCTACAACTGACAGGCTGGCACCTTGACCTCTGACTTCCAGTCTCCAGAATCCACTTGGAAAAGCAGATTTCTAAGAGCTGGGCATAGTAATGAACGCCTTTAATATCACCACTCAGGAGGCAGAGGCAGATAGATCTGAGTTCAAGCAGGCCTGGTCTACAGAGCAAGTTCCAGAATTGCCAGGGCTACACGAACCCAAACAAAACAAACAAATAAAAAAGCAGATTTCTGCTGTTTCTATGTGCCTAGTTCATGGGACTCTCATAGCAGCCCTAAAGGGTTAAGATACATGGTATGTTATCACTGTTCTATTGCGTGAAGACACCATGAACAAGGTAACTCTTATGAAAGAAAGCATTTAATTAGGGGCTTCCTTTTAGAGGTTTAGTTTATTATTATCTTGGCAGAGAGCGAGAGCAAGAGCGAGACCGAGGGGGCGGGGGGGAGGCGCAGACTGGGCCTGCCATGGGCTTTTGAAATCTCAACACCCACCCCCAGTGACACACCTCTTTTAACAAGGCCATACCTCCAAATCCTTCTAGTCCTATCAAAAAGTTCCATTGTTTGGTGACTAAGCATTCAAATATATAAGCCTACGGAAGCCATCTTATCCAAACCACTATATTCCACTCCCTGGCCCCTATAGATTTATAGTCATATCATAATGTAAAAATGCATTCAGTCCAACTTTAAAAGTCCCCAAAGTCTATCACAGTCTCAACCCTGTTTAAAAAGTCTCTTCTGAGTTCATGGCAATTTCATAACTATAATCTTCTGTAATATCAAAATCAAAGAGCAGATCACTTACTTCTAACATACAATGGCACAGAATACATGTTACCATTCAAAAGGGTAGAGAGGGGAGGGAGCTGTGGTGCTATTCTTGGTTGTCAACCTGACCATATGTGGAGTGGGCTACAGATCCAGAAGGGAGGGTACCCCTGTGGGAGATTTTCAGCTTGGTTTGAAGTGGGTGACTGCACTTCTAGTCTGGATTTTTGAGGTAGGAAGACACAGACCGTGATCTGGATATTGAGGCAGGAAGACATAAGCCTTTGATTTTGATCTAAAGGCTGAAGACACAGGTCTTTAATTCAGATCTTAAGGCAGGAAGACACCTTTAATATGGGCTATGACTTTAACTGGAAGTCTCTACAAGGACATACAAGAAGGAAGCCTTCTTTGTTTCCCTGCTTGGCCTCGCCTTGCCAGCACCTCCACTGGTATTGGAGCCTGCTTCTTCGGGATCCCAGCACATACAGAAGACCAGCTGGGACACCCAGCCTTGTGGACTGAGCAACCGCTAGATTCTTGGACTTTCTTTTCACAGCTACCAATTGTTGGATTAGCTGGATTGTTAAGTCAGTCCAATAAATCCTCATATATGTGTGTGTGTGTATATATATAATATCATAAATATATATGTGTGTGTGTGAGTGTGTCTGTCTCAAGGATCATTCCATAAATTCTGTGACTCTAGAAGCCCCAAGTAATACAGATTTCTGTATCAGCAGTGGTTCTAGAGAAGCAGAAGTATAAGGATGAATCTTATCCTTTTTACGTATCTGGGACAAGCTTTTCAATTCATCAGCACCTTCAGCTACTAAAGTCTCTCTAGTCACCCTGTTTCCTGGGAGCCCAGAGAGCACCGAAAACCCATGGCATGAACTATACTACAAACTTAAAGAGATAAATGCATTTGATTATCCTGAGTCATCCATTGTGAGTGGCAATGGAGCTGCTGACCTGTATATGAAACTTCTGACAGCTTGGGGAAAATGATTTTTCTGTCTGGGTAAACTGATAAAGGATAGGAATGAGCTCTGAGATAAAATTAACTAACTTCAGAATTTGGTGAAGGACAATAAAGAACTTAGTGATAAAATTGATAAGGGGGGGGCTTTAGGTACACATAAACAGCTTAAAGATTTCTAAGTGTGCCCTGGAAGGGAACCTTATCTTAAACAATCACAGAGCTCAAGAAAATCAAACTGAAGTTCTCGTTATAAATTTGGCTGAATTATATAAAAAAATTCAAGACCCAGGCTCAGAAGGTGTCAGTGGTTAATGGAAGGACATTAACTGGTAAAGAATGGGATTCTATACCTTGGGATGGGGACGTGTGGGAGGACCCTAGTAAAGCTGAGAACTTTGAGCCCCCAGATTCTCAAGAGTTTATCCCACCTGAGAAAGTAGTACCCTCAGCCCCACCCCTTGAAATACTGCCTTTTTCATTTTTCACTGAGGAAATTAATCCTTCTTTGGCTGCTAAACCAGGAGTGAAGGTCATGCCAGGAAAGAGAATACTGATGACTCCCACCGATAGTTGCCTCTAGACCCTATAACCAGACTTAAGGCAAAGCGGGCTCCAAGGGGAAGTAGGAAGTACACTCAAGGAGGAGGGGCACTATACTACTAAAGAGCTTAATGTGTTTGCTAATTCATTCAAGCAGAAGTCTGGGGAGTACGTGTGGGAATGACTCTGGGACTTTCTGTCCATAGCCAGCCACTACTGGAGTAGCTGGACTGCAGCCTGTAAGTCACTTCAATAAATCCCCTTTAGATATGTATTCATTCCAAGAACTCTGTAACTCTGGAGAGACCTAGTACACAATGAGTAGAATGAGGAAATACTGGACCAAAGCAAGTTGAAAACCAACAGGGCAAACTCCAAATTCTTTACCTCCATGTCAAAATGTTCTTCATATATCCAAATCTGTCCAGCTCTGTTGACTGTAACACATTTCTCTCTCTCGGGCTGGTTCTACACCCAGTCTGCAGCTCTTCTTGGAATGTATCCCATGACTCTGGCATCTCCAGCATCATGGGGTTTCTGATGAAATCCAGATTTTGCCTTCACAGATTCATGCAATGGCTCTTTGGGTCTTGATTCAGGGACACCCCTGACACACACATGGTCCCAGTGACTTTCTTAGCCATGGTTAAGGGGATTCCATAACCCCTTTCTTGTATTTTTGACCCTAAAGCCAGAACCATGTGGTTAAAGCTGCCCAGTGCTGCTACTTGCTGGGGCTGGAACCCGGCCCCTCATTAATCACACTCGCTTCAGCTTTCTGTGGTTGGTGATTCTGTCATTGATTAAGCTTTTCTTTAACTCCTTTTCTGAACTGGAAGCTTAGCTGGGCGGGGTCTTGGCCTGAGGTCACCACTCCCTTTACATGGTGTGGCATCAGGCTATGTTTTTAATCTCCTTGAGAACTGGATTCAGTTCCACTACATTTCCTAGAGCTCTCATTCTCCTCAAACTGTAAATTTTTTATTTTTCCTTGCTCAGTTTGTTCTTTTTCATTCCAGATCTGCAGAAGACTGGACACTAGTAACCAAGCAGCAGAGTCCATGCTAGGCTATCTTGAAATCTCTGCTGCCAGTGCCATTAATTCAAAACTCTTCAATTTAGCTTCAGGCAGATTTTTCAGTCAGGGACAAAAAGCAGCTAAATTCTTTGCCAAAATATTACAAGAAATGTCTCTAGGTTTCTTACTAATATTCTTCCCATCTGAAGCTTCTTGAGCTGATTTCTACAGTTAAAATCACCCTTATCACACTGTTTTTCATGCTCCTACTAGGATGGACCCTTAAGTATCACTTTCTAGTACAAAGTCCCAATGTCTTCCATATTCCTCCAATGAACAGAATGTCTGTCACAGCAAAACTTCACTCCCGGTACCAACTTCTGTCTTAGTCACTGTTCTACTGTTGTGAAGAAACACCACGACCAAGGCAACTCTTAATAAAGACAGCATTTAATTTTGGGGGGCTTGCTTACAGTTTTAGAGGATTAGCCCATTAATTATCATGGTGGTGAGCATGGTGGGGACATGTAGGCAGGTGCTGGAGCAGTAGGTGAGAGCTATATTCTGATCCACAGGCAGGCAGGCACACACACACACACACACACACACACACACACACACACACACACACACACGCGGCTTGCCATGGGCTTTTGAAACCTCAAAGTCTACTCCCAGGGACATAGTTCCTCCAACAAGGCTGCACCTCCTAATCCTCCAATCCTTACAAAGAGCTCCACTCCCTGGTGACGAAGCATTCAAATATATAAACCTATAAGTCCATTTTATTGAAACCATCACACATGGAAAACGTAATATCGTAAAGACAGATTCCATTGTAGACCCCAGGCATCTGAGACCTCATGGTGTAGATGAATTCGGCCCTCCCAAAGACCAATAAAACCTGAGCCAGACAACAGCACTGATGGCCATTCTCCTTCCTCCAGTGAGAGGAAGATGAAAAATTTCATGTGGCCATAGTCTCCTCTCTAAAGGCAGTTTTCAGTTAAGTCTGTGGTTTTTGTGTAGCTATTTCCACACGAGATATGGTCCTAGGAACCTGGCTGATAACTGGGCTGTTTGATGACCTCTGTGTCCTAGAAGCACAGCAGCGCTGATTGGCTACTTCTCGAATTAATGAGTGGCTGTGGCCATAAGAAGAAGTGGCACAAATTGCTGGCTGAAATTCTGCCCATACCCATAAGAGGCCCAATTCCTACCTGTGCTCAGGTGTGAGCACCGCCTCTCTGTAGTCTTCATCACCTTCAGAGGAGTCAAGCTTGGAATGGTCCTGCCGCAGTAGCTGCTCCCACTTCTGCTCCATGGCCTGTTCTCTTTAGGGGGGAAATGAGAGCCTGAGCCGGTCATCAGCACGGCTACCCTCTCTGTACCCATCTCCACAGGCTGCAGGGGTTCTCCCCATCCTCTAGAACACGGCAGGCCTAGGAAGTGCCAGGCTACTTTCCTGGTATCTAATATCTACTTCCTGAGGGGTGGAGTTCTGTGTCTCTAGTGGGCAAGGCTGAAAGAAGGCAGCTTTGGCTGCACAGCGTTCAGCGCGTTTTCATTTGTGATCTTGTTTGAACATATCAGGGCTCAACCACATGATGAGAGGACGCTTGTACCCCCTGGTCCTCGGCAGCCCAGAGCCTTCCCTTCCATTATCATGGACCCTTGGGAAGAACAATTCTATTTCCTGCTAAGGTCCTAAAAGCAGCCTTATACCTGATCATTTCTAGCCCATGTGACTGGTTCTCTCATGTCACATGTCTAACTCTTCAATCCCCAACCAACCTAGAACCTAGCAGGTCGGGACGTAAGACCCATCAGAAGCTTGGAGCCCTCCGCAGGCCATCGCTCTCTCAGCCTTGCTACATTCTCACCATCACGCCCACCCCTCCAGGACCGTCTGTGCATGCACAACAACACACTCTGGCCCCTTAGGATGCTTCCGTGATTCAGCGGGTGTTTGGGTCCAACCAGTTTATCACATCACTGCTTTGTCTCCTACTACCTGTCAGCACCCGGAGTTCCTGTCACAGCCTCCCAGGAGCAGCATGGCCTGTCCTATCTGCCTTTACAAGACATCACCCCTCCCCCTGCAAGGATCAAGGACCAGCCTGCTATTTGGGGCCCTTTCTTAGCAACTTGACAATATGGAAAATACCAGATTCAAGATATGTCCCGGTGAGGATAGTGGCACCATTAATTCCTACATCAAGTCTCCATCTCAAGATATGTCCAGGTGAGGAGTGTGGCACCATTAACTCCTACATCAAGTCTCCATCTCAAGATATGTCCAGGTGAGGAGCGTGGCACCATTAACTCTCTACATCAAGTCTACATCTCAAGCAACAACGACAACCAAACAATAGTCCTGAGATATTAAAAAACAAAACCACGGAGGAAGGAGACAGATTGATTCTGAGAGCAGACAGAATGGATAAAACTAGGGAAAACAACTGTCCATTCCATGAGTATCCCTAACTCTACTCTGGGCAAGCATGCAGGGCTGTGAGTTCTGACCAAAGATCCTGTGAAGACAGGCAGGGATGCTTCCAGCAGCAGTTAGGAGGCAGGAGCTCAATGTGTCTGTGCCTGTGCACAGACCTGCACTTAGTCTATGTGCACACATGCACACAGGAAGGACGGGGAGGAAAGAATTAGGTCACGAGAATAATGAACAATCATCTGCTTACACGCCACCAAATGGCAGGTCAGCCAGCAGGCCCACACAGGAGCAGCTGTTCCTGGCCACTTCACAGCATGAGGAGTCGGCTGGGCACAGGAGGAGTCTGCAGTCCCACTCCAAATGGCCCCTCCTCCTCCCTGAGAGTCACACCAAAAGAGACAGACAGGTGCTGGTCGCTGACACCAGCTATACCCCCTAAGAGACTTCGACTTCTGACCAACTTTTGCCTTCAGAAACTGCAGAGGGGAATAGTTCTCTCTGAGCAGTGGTGGTGCTGTGTGACAGGAAGAAGGCCAGCGTGATCAGATAACGTGAGAAGGAAAGGAGGCCAAAGGTGCTGATACAGCACAGGACAGAGGCCAGACTCAGGCCGAACCACAGCTGTCTTCTTTTCAATGGCCCTCTGACGGGACACCCTTGTGCCATGAACTGGGTAAGGGAGGAGGCTGGGAGCAAGAGGGACCTGGGATGAGGGCTTTGATCCTCATATAGATGGAGGCTCCTGGCCCTGGACCTGACTGTGAGCTATGTTTCTTCCTAGTCCGAACACACAGGGTAGGCCATGCCTGCCAGGAAGGCTGCCCCACATCCCCACAGGGAGCTGCCCTGAGCCCTCAGTCTACATTTGTGTCATTGCACGCTCACCTCTTCTCTCGCAGTAAGTAGTCTAGGTTGTTGACATAGCACTCCGAGCCCCCAGAGGAAATCTGGAAAGACAGGACACAGGCATGGGGAGGATTTGGCATGAATGTATTCTGCTCGCTTTTCTGAACCGATGATATGGTCACATAAGTTTCTAAAAATTCAAAATAATGAAAGATCTCTCCCAGTGCCTGGCTACAGGCAACTCCAGGTGAATGTGCTTGTGGGCTTTCAGGTGTTGCTATACCAGGACAAGCAAGCAGTAATTTTATCAACCCCTGTAATTCAAACAGAATATGCCACATGCCTCATCCTGCACTGTGCTCTTTCCAATCAGAAATACATCTTGAGTGTCATTTCATATCATTGCCAATGAGATTGTGTATGTGTGTACATGTGTAGGTATTTGTGTGTATGTGTATATATGCACATGTGCATGTGTGCATATGTGTGTGCATTGGTTTGCAAATGTATGTGTGTGCATGTGTGTATATATGTGTGTACAGGTTTGCATATGTACGCTTGTGCATGTGTGTATACGTATATATATGTGTGTGTGTGCATGTGTATGTATCTGTGTGTGCATGTTATATGTTCAATTGACATTGCCAGGTTGTTCTTATACATGACCAGAACACAATTCATTAGTTCTCCAGTGGCAGGCATTTAGGCTACTGACAATCTTAGGCTACTGTATATAATTGAAACACTATGCTTGGAATAAATTTCCTGAGTCCATGGGCCCTTAAGCGTCCCCCACTGTGCTTCCCATAGGACCTCCCTGAGTCTCCATTTAGGATCTCTATTACTGCACTCCAGTCAGTCTTTGTGTGTACCAAGCCCAGATCCTGGCCCTGAGGTCCTTCGTTGCTGGAAGATCGGCCCCTAACCTTAGACATAAATGCCATGAGGGCCCCCATGCAGAAATGACATTGAATCTGGTGCTACCCCTGGCTTTCATCAGGAAGACTTAGGAGTAGAAACACGGGCAGGAGTGGAGCCTGGCTTGAGGCCTGCACTCTCAGCTGTGAGGGCCCTTGGGCTGGGGAGAGGTTAGATATATAATCAAGCAAGAGTTGGGCAGGGGGGCTAAGTGCACAAGGAGAGTTGGGGTATGGCTATGGGAAGGGACAGCCAGAAAGGGTGGGCTTGTGGGCAACTAAGAGAGGTCACTAAAAAGAGGCCAATGATCTAATCTACATGGGAAGTAAAAAAAGACAAGATCTCCTGAGTAAATTGGGAGCATGGAGACCTTGGGGGAGGATTGAAGAGGGGAGGGGAGAGTCAGGGAGGGAAGCAGAGAAAAATGTAGAGCTTAATAAAATTTTAAAAAAAGAGGCCAATGAGGTAAAGTCGAGGTGGCGGGGGCAGGGAGAGGCTTACTTACCTCTGGAGTCACAGCCTGTTGACTCGGACCTGCCATGCTCCAGAACAGTTCCTCCAGTGAGGCCAGCCCTACCTTCTGGTCTGGGGGCTTCTTCTCCAAGTCCTTATGTGGTCTCCTGTGAAGCTGAAGTACCTTCTTGTTCTTGTTCAGGAACTCTATAGGTGGTGGGCTCCAATCAGTGGGGAACGAGTCTCGAGGCATCTGCATCTTGGGCCTCTTCAATGGTCTGGGAGGAAGAGCCACCGTGGAGCTGCAGAGCGGTTGCACTGAGCAGAGAAGAGCATGGTCCTGAGTTAGGAAAAGGACAGGCAGGCACAACAGTGGCTTGAACCCCTGTGGATATGAAAGAGTACTATGGTGTCCCCATCCACCCCATCAGTGTCCCAGACATTAAATCACACTGGGTACAGAGAGGGACGATTTGGAATTGCTATGTATTGATTGTAAGGGTAGTAATTCCTCCATCATGATGCCTTTGGCCCTGCCCTCATCATGTTTCTACCTGAGCAGGTAATGCCTACCTCCTCAACAAGGAAGGCAAGCAAAGTCTTCTGGTCCTGGGCATCTGAAAACTTTGGGATGCTCTGTCCTCAACGGAACTCCTTGACAGGTGAGGTGACCTCCAAAAGAAACCTAAAGACTAAATCCTTGTGTTTCCCAGAAGGAAGGGCCTGGTTCCCAGGAGGAATTCCTTCTCCAGGGCTGTTACAAGGAGTAGGCATTGTGCCTGAGAGATAAGCTGTATTCTAAGATGATATCATGTCCCACATCATCCGGTCTGAATTTAGGAACTCCTATTCCAACTGGTACCATCCTGTTTGTTACAAGAGGTGGGACTGGTTAACAACTTTCTGGATAAAGTACCACATACCAAAATTAAATCAAGACCAGATAAAAATTTAATAGATCTACAACCCATAAGGAAATAGAAACAGTCATCAAAAGCCTCCCAATCAATAAAAGCCCAGGACCAGGTGGCGTCAGTGCAGGATTCTACCAGAATTTCAAAGAAGCGATAATACGGATACTCCTCAAATTGTTTCACACAATAGAAACAGAAGGAACACTGCCAAACTCTTTTTAAGAGGCTACAGTTACCTTGATACTAAAACTACACAAAGACTCAACAAAACAAAAGAATTACAGACCAATCTCCCTCATGAATATTGATGTAAAAATACTCAGTAAAATACTGGCAAACCTAATCAAAGAATACATCAGAACCATCATCCACCATGATCAAGAAGGCTTCATCCCAAAGATACAGGGATGGTTCAACATATGAAAATCCATCAATGTAATCAATCTATCATATAAATAAGCTGAAAGAAAAAAAAAACAAGATCATCTCATTCGATGTTGAAGAAACCGTCGACAAAATCCAACACCCCTTCATGAAAAAGGTTTTGGAGAGGTCCATGAAACAAGGAACATTTCAAAACATAATAAAGGCAATAAACAGCAAGCCAACAGCCAGCATCAAACTAAATGGAGAGAAACTCAAAGCGACTCCACTAAAATTAGGAACAAGACAAGGTTGTTCACTTCTCTCCATATCTATCAATATTGTTCTTGAGGTCCTTGCTAGAGCAATAAGACAACAAAAGGAGATTAAAGGGATACAAACTGGAAAGGAAAAAGTCAAACTTTCACCATTTGCTGATGATATGATAATAAATACTAAGTGACCCCAAAAATTCTACCAGGGAACCCAACCCATACAGCTGATAAACACCTTCAGTAATGTGGCGCAATACAAGATCAACTCAAAAAAAAAATCAGTAAACCTCCTATATACAAATGATAAAAGGGTTGAGAAAAAAATCAGAAACATCACCTTTCACAATGGCTACAGACAACATAAAATATCTTGGGGTAACTCTAATAAAACAAATGAAAGACCTGTATGACAAGAATTTTAAATCTTTGAAGAACAAAATTGAAGAAGATTTCTGAAAATGGAAAATGAAAAAAAAAAATGATCATGGATAGACAGAATTAGCATAGTAAAAATGACAATCTTACCAAGAGCAATCTACAGATTCAATGCAATGCCCATCAAAATCCCAGCACAATGCTTCACAGACCTCGAAAGAACAATACTAAATTTCATATGGGGAAACAGAAAACCCAGGAGAGCCAAATCAACTCTGTACAATAAAGAAACATCTGGAGGCATCACCATCCCTGACTTCAAGCTCTATAGAGTTATAGTAATGAAAACAGCTTGATATTGGCATAAAAAAGACAGGAGGACCAATGAAATCAAATCAAAGATCATTATATTAAAACACACACTTATGAACATCTGAATTTTGACAAAGAAGTTAAAAATATAAAATGGAAAAAATAAAGCATTTTCAACAAATGATGCTGGTATAATTGGAAGTCAACATGTAAAAGAATGCAAATATATCTATATCTATGGCCATGCACAAAACTCAAGTCCAAATTTATCCATATTGAACCTCATAGAAGAGAAAGTGGGAAGCACACTTGAACTCATTGACATGGGAAACCACCTCCTAAATATAACACCATTAATACAGACACTGAGAGCAAATATTAACAAATGGGACCTCCTGAAACTGAGAAGCTTCTGTGAAGCAAAGGACATGGTCAATAAGACAAACAGCAGCCTAGAGAATGGGTAAAGATCTTCACCAACCCCACATCTAACAGAGAGCTGATCTCCAAAATATACAAAGAACTCAAGAAACTAAACATCAAACTACCAAATAATCCAATTAAAAAGTGGGGTACAGCTCTAAACAGAGAATTATCAACACAAAAATCTCAAATGGCTGAAAGACACTTAAAGAAATGTTCAACATCCTCAGTCATCAGGGAAATGCAAATAAAAAACAATTGTGAGATACCATAGAATGGCTAAGATCAAAAGCACTGATGACAGCTTATACTGGTGAGGATGAGGAGTAAGGGCAATACTCCTCCATTGCTGGTGGGAGTGCAAACTTGTATAGCTGATGTGGAAATCAGTATGATGATTTCTCAGAAAATTCGGTATCAATCTACCTCAAGACCTACCAATACCACTTTTGGGCATATACCCAAAAGATACACAATCACACCACAAGAACATTTGCTCAAGTATGTTCATAGCAGCATTATTCGTAATAGCCAGAACCTGGAAACAAACTAAATGCCCCTCAACCAAAGAACAGACAAAGAAAATGTAGTTCAATTACACAATGGACTACTATTTGGCAGTAAAAAACAATAACATCTGTAAATTTGCAGGCAAACAGACGAAACTAGAAAAACCATCCTGAGTAAGGTAACCCAGACCCAGAAAGACAAAAATGTATGTACTCACTCACAAGTGGATACCAGACATAAAGCAAAGGAAAACCAGCCTACAATCCACGACCCCAGAGAACAAGAACCCTTTCCAGAAACAGAAGCAGATGCAGAGATACACAACTAAACAATGGGCCGAGCTCTAGGCAAACAGAGTGTTGAGCGATAACATGGACAAAGGGATTAAGATGGTGATGGGGAAACCCACAGAATCAGCTGGCCTGATTCCAAACTGACAACTGGGGAACCTATACAGGACCAAGCTAGGGCCCCTGAATACAAGTGACAGTAGTATGAGTTGGGCAGTATATGGGGTCACTGGCAGTGGGACCAGGATCTAACGCTAATGCAGGAACTGACTTTGTGGAGCCCACTCTCTATGGAGAGATACCTTGCCAGCCTAGACATGGGTGGGGAGAGGGCTTTGGTCCTGCCTCAAGGAGGTGCTGGGACAAACTTCCCAGGGGTGGCCTTAACTTCTCTGGGGAACGGATGGGGGTAGGGTGGGGGAAAGGGGAACCAGTGAGAGGAGGAGAGAGGGGTTACTAGAATTGGTATGTAAAAAAATAAATTAATAAATAAAAATTTAAAAATACTCACTGCTCTTGCAGATGACCTGAATTCCATTTCTAACACCCACATTAGAGCTCATAACTACCAAAAACTCCAGTTCAAGGAGATCTGATTCCCTCTTCTCATCTCCACAGGCATCCATGTGCACATGGTGCTCATACATACGATTAGGCACACACACATAAATAAAATTTAAAATAAAATAAAATAATCTTTAAAAAACCAAAATAACCAGGCATGGTGACACAAGCTGATGTGGGAGTGTCATATACCAATCTGTTGCTTTCATTGGTTAATTAATAAAGAAACTGCTTGGCCTGATAGGTTAAAACATAGGTTGGTGGAGTAAACAGAACAGAATACTGGGAGGAAGAGGAAGTGGGGCAGACACGATGCCTCTGCTCTCCAGGGCAGACACGATAAAGCTCCGACCCAAGATGGATGTAGGCTAGAATCTCCCTGGTAAGTCACCACCTCATGGTGCTACACACATTAATAGAAATGGGCCAAGCAGTGTTTATATGAATACAGTTTGTGTGTTGTTATTTCGGGGCATACGCTAGCCAGGTGGCCAGGAGCTGGGTGGCAGGAACGTGGCCCGTAGCTCCTACAACAACAAGCCTTTAATCCCAGCACTCAAGAGGACAGAGGCAGGTGGCTCTCTCTGTGAATGAAGCTACTCTGGTCCATACAGAGTTCCAGGCCAGCCAGGAGACCTTGTCTCAAAAAAAATAAAACAAATAAAAATGTCACTGTCAGCTGGTTACAGGACTAAGTGAAGATACTCTTCAGGGCTGGTAGTCTCAGGTCCCCAAATGTCCAAGGCCCAGGGACTGGACGAGCAGACTTAGAAACATATGGCTCTAAACCATAAGATATAGGGGCTGTTATCCAGGTCAGAGATTAAAGTTCCAGACATCTGGGTTAGAGGTTTATCAAAAAAACTTTAATTGGAGCTGGAGAGATGGTTCAGAAGAGCACTAGCTGCTCTTCCAGAGGTTCCAAGTTCAATTCCCAGCAACTACACGGTGGCAAACCATCTATAATGAGATCTGGTGCCCTCTTCTGGTGTTCAGGCATACATGCAGGCAGAACACTGAATAATTAATAAATACATAAATATTTTTTTTAAAAAAAAAGCTTGCAGGGAGATGGTGGTGCACGCCTTTACTCCCAGCATTCAGGGAGGCAGAGGCAGGCAGATCTCTGTGAGTTCGAGGCCTTCCTGGTCTACAGAGTGAGTTCCAGGACAGTCAGAGACACACAGAGAAACCGTGTCTTGAAAAAAACCAAAAACTGCTAGGTGGTGGTGGCGCACGTCTTTAGTCCCAGCACTAGGGAGGCAGAGGCAGGTGAATCTCTGTGAGTTCAAGGCCAGCCTGGTCTACAAGAGCTAGTTCCAGGAAAGGCTCCAAAGCTACAGAAAAACCCTGTCTCGAAAAACCAAAAAAAAAAAAAAAAAAAAAACCCCAAAAAACCAAAACCAAAAAACCAAAAAAAAAAACAACCCCAAAAAACAAACAAAAAAGAAAAAGAAAAAAACTAAAAAACAAAAAACCCAAAAAGCTTTCATCTCCAGCAACCCCACCGCTTAAGTCCCTGCAATCCTCAGCTTCCAGCGGTAGTGAGTGGCGGCAGCAGCAGCACTGCAAACAGCGACATCTACATGGGCTCCAAGGTGCTGGGACCCTCAGCCTACAGAGGTCAGTGTCCTTGACAGGAGCTGGTCTTACAGCTGTCAGGCTCAGGGTGTCTCACACTCCTGGCCTCTGAGGCTTAGTAGCTCCCTGGAACTCTTCTAGCAACCAGGGCTGACAGCTCTTCAGGGTCCTCACTGCTTCTCTCCCCACAGTTTCTGCCTGTCACTTCTGGAGCTCTTCCGGTGCCCTCTGGTGGCTGTGCTGTTATCTTCACAGCAGCTCTAGTGCCACACCCACCCTCTCTTCACACGGTCAGCTCTTGTGATAATAATAACAAAAGCAGGGCCAGAGATATCTCAAGTTCCATTCCTGGAATCCACGGAGGAAGAAGAGAAGCAACTCCCAAAGCAGTGCCTGTGAGTGCAGGCCAGAGGCACGGGATTCCTAGAAGCCATAGTAATCTAAGCGGTTGTGAGCCACTTGGCATGGGTGCTGGGAACCGAACTCAAATACTATGGAAGAACTCTAACTACTGAGCAACCTCTCTAGCCTGCCCCTCAGAGGTGGTGCACTCTTGAATCCTAGCCCTCGGGAGGTGGAAGCAAGGAAGACCTGGATTTTGTCATCCTTGATTACACAGGGAGTAAAAGGCCAGCCTGAGTTATTTTGAGACCTTGTCCCACAAAAGCACATAACCATACCAAAACAAAGCCACCTCTGAAAGAACAACAGATTAAAAACACTAGGTGATGTACAAAGACCACCGAGAGAAAGCTGGGCTTTAATGCTATAACACGTGGCAGTCAACAAAGGAGAATGTCTCCTGAACAGCCTGCTCATCCCAGTCAGCAGGGATGTCAGCACCAAGCCTGGGAGACCCTCATGCAAATAAAGGACCACACTTGAACCAGTCACAAGTGCTCCTCCTCTGGCCTGGGTGAGAACAGAGCTACAGGGTCATTGAGAGTTTACAGAGTCAA